>NW_011494725.1:592606-605371 GCF_000754665.1 Bison bison bison
CCCCGTGGGCCTGGCACACAGTGAAGTGAAGCGAGGAAGTGAAAGCTGCTCAGTCGTGTCCAACTCTTCGCGACCCCATGGACTATACAGTCCATGGAATTCTCCAGGCCAGAATACTGGAGTGGGGAGCCTTTCCCTTCTCCAGGGAATCTCCCCAACCCAGGGATCAACCCCAGGTCGTAGGTGCTCAATAAGATGTTCGTTGAATTGCATTGAACTGGGGCAAGGATTTGGTTAGACAGATATCTCTTCTGGTAAAAGAAAATGATGAAGGAAAAGAATCTCCCATGACAGTCTCTTTCAGATTATTTTGACTATGACCCGCAGAGAAAAACGCATTTTTACACCTGGACCTAGTATATCCCCCAGCACTCACACACATGTGAAATAAAAGTGTTACACTGTGATTAACTACAGAGCGATTGCACTCTGCTCTTTTCTACCTATTCCATTCTTTACATTCTACTTTATTCTAATCTATTCTGTTTTATTCCGTTCTATTCTACCCCATTCCACTGTTCCATTGCCTTGCATTTAAAAACATGTTGCTAATAACCTCATGAGCTGATATCATCACTAGTGGGTCGTACTCTGTAGTTTGAAAAACTACAGAATGTGACTATTTCTTTACATTCTTAGCAGATGGTGGACCTACGACTTCAGGTCTTTCTCGGGCACAGGATGAAGTGGAACTAAACAAGCTTTTACCATCTGCCAAATCTCCCCTTGATAATCCAGTCAACACTCGTCACTACTGACAACTTGGGGGGATTACCACAACCTCCCATGACGCTCAGCCTCATTACCACTTACAACATACTGTTTGCTGTTTGTTACAATGCGTTGCTATGCTCTCTTGCTTCCTGAATGTTCCTCATTTTCCTAAATAGATTGCAAGCCCCTGGTGGCCAGGTATCATGCCCTGTGTGTTTTTTTTATGTTCCTCTTTTAATTATAAGCAAATGCTAAAAGGTAAAGAAAAACAACAACACTTGTGTGGGGGCCTTCCCTGGTCATTCAGGGGTGAAGAATCTACCTTGCGATGTAAGAGACATGAGTTCAGTCCCTGGTCAGGAAACTGATATCCCACATCCTGGGGAACAACTAAGCCCGCACACCATAACTGCTGAGCCCTCGCTCTGGAGCCCTCATGTTGCAACTGCTGGGCCTGCGCACCACAGCTGGAGTCGTGTTCCACAACAAAGATCCTGCATGCTAAAAAAAAAAAAAAGAGAGAGACGTGTGGATAAGCGTCTCCCACCATGGTGGACTTTCTAGGGAGGGACTGACAGCTATGCTTGTTAAAATGTTATCTCTCCCCATTATTCCTGGTTGCCTCTGGTCCCTGAAGGCCTTCCTCATCCATTCTCCATACCCGTGAGGATAAGAATTGCTCCTAGCTGGATCAGACTCTGATTAAAGAAAGAAAGTTGAAAGTACAATGAAGAACGGGCCACTTCACCGAGTGGTTTATCTGAGGAACTTAATTACGGAATTTATCATCATAGGTCTTTAAGCCATGGGCTCTGATCTTCAAGACAAAGAATGATGTGAGGCCCCTTCAGGCCCTGCTCTAACCTGAGACCTGGTGGCTTTCTGAGAGGCACTGAGAGTGAGTGGGGGTGGCCCGTGGAAGAGCAGGCACTCACCCTGGGGGCAGCTCTGACCCCTGACCTCTTACGTGGCCGCAATGAATGCCTGGGATAGATTTCCGTTTCCACCCTTCTATTCACACACGAGGCTTCCCAGTCTGAGGGCCCTGAGTGGGCTACGGCTTGCTGAGCTGATATTGATCCTCTCAGCCCTCCAGGCAGCCAAGACCCCCAGATTGGGCACCTCTGACCTCTAGGAAGCACCCCCATTTACCCATTGTGCTTCACAGTCTTATGTTCTGTCTGCCTTGACTTGATGGAGAAAGCAATGGTACCCCACCCCAGTACTCTTGCCTGGAAAATCCCACGGACTGAGGAGCCTGGTGGGCTGCAGTCCATGGGGTCACTAAGAGTTGGACACGACTGAGTGACTTCACTTTCACTTTTCACTTTCATGCATTGGAGAAGGCAATGGCAACCCACTCCAGTGTTCTTGCCTGGAGAATCCCAGGGACAGGGGAGACTGGTGGGTTGCCGTCTATGGGGTCACACAGAGTCGGACACGACAGAGGTGACTTAGCAGCAGCAGCAGCAGCCTTGACTTGAAAAGCGTGAAGCTCTGTCTTATGCTACACTTATGGGGCCCTGAGTGTAATGTAGCCAAGTGTGTCCAAAAGCCTGGGCCCCAGTCCTGGCTCTGCTCCCACTGAGCAAGTGTCTCAGCCAGTCGTATTTCCTCTCCACATTATACAAATGACCTCTGAAATTCTGTGCAAACTACGGATCCTGGTGTTACGAATATATATTTAGTATTTGCACAATATGTACCTTTCTATGTATGCTGAGTTGAACTTCTGTCAATCAATATTCAGCAAGCATTCGGGCAAAGCCTTCTCTGGCCCTCCTGTCTTTGGTGCCTGCCGTCATGGAGCTTCCACACTAGCTCTTTCTAGCCTTATGTCAGGAAGTGGAGGACCTGAATTCACCCCACTGCCCCTCCACTGGGAGCTGGTCCCAGAAGTGGAGTAAAAAGTGCTACCTTGCTGTGTGAAGGGCTGGAATCTTCTGACCTCAAGTTCAAGGCTAAGAGCACACATTCCACGACATTCTGAATTTCACAGTCATTTCCACCCCCAACACACACAGGCAGATTAAAAGGCAGCAGTCTGAAATGGACTGAGACTCTCCACTGGGAGACTGTTCGGGTGTGATCAAATCACCACGTCACTGGGTGCCGTCTTATTGACATCTGGCCGTTTTCTTTACTCCTCCTCCATCCCCTCCCCACCCCTGTAGTCTGCTCTGTGTCACTGCCCAAATACCTCCTTTCCAAATAGGGCCAAGGGGCATCCCCCTGATGCAAAAGGAAGTGCTTGTTTCTGCCGTCCGTTACTCCAGCAAATAAACAGTTGTAAGCCTCTCTCGGGGGAGAAATCGGCAGCAGAATCTTTTGTTGAATGAGGCACCTTTCACGTAGAGAAAGAGCAGCAAGATAAAATGACACGTTGCTAATGATGTATTTTATGGACTGCCATCTGTCTCCGGAAAGGTCAGAGAAAAATGGCAACTTGGTTGCAGGCGATCGGGCGGCGGCGGCGGTTGGGGGGACAAATGGCTCTCTTCGGAACATGACAAGGAGCCTCGGTGACATCATATAAATGCCCTAATTGGGAAGTGGTCAATCGAGCGGGCCTGACTTCTGAATTTGATGTGTCAATAAACAAGCTCAAGGTGAGATGCTGGATCAATACCGCAGGACAAGAACCATCCGGCAAATTTACTGCAAAGTAATTGGGTGCAAAATGACTCAACTCAACCTTCACACTGCCGAAAAGCAAACAAACGGTCCACCCACCGGCGATGCTTTGTACGTGTCAGCGGCTGCTCAGGGCGCTCGCTGCCTGCTAATGGGTCTGGACACAGGAGCCCCCGAAAGGGCAGAACAGCACATATTCTACAAGGATGCTGACACCAGCAGGAACCAGCTCACAGGTGGGGAGTATAGCCCAGATGCTTCCACCAGGATTATATAGTCTTTAATTTGATAATAATAATTATTATTATTGAGCTTCCCTGGTGGCCCAGATGGTAAAAAATCTGCCTGCAATGCAGGAGACCCGGGTTCAATCCCTGGGTTGGGAAAATCCCATAGAGGAGGCAATGGCTACCCACTTCCGTATTCTTACCTGGAGAATACCATGGACAAAGAAGCCTGGTGGACTATAGCCCATGGGGTCACAAAGAGTCGGACATGACTGAGTGACTAACACTTTCACTTTTATAATTATCATTGTGTTTCCATTTTTTAACTTCCATAAGGTTGCAAAATATATGAGACACAGAGGAAATCTTCCTGTCTATATGTCTATGTCCGTATCTTGACTTCTATCTCTATCTGCTATTGGTGCTAGTTAGTTCTCTCAGTCTCTGGGTATAGGGAAAGACAATAAAGATTCTCAGTTGCATTAACTTCAGGGCACCCTGGCCTGGAGGTGGGTGGTGGGAGTAAGGAGAGTGCATGCTGCCCAGACTCAGTGGTGGACCTCCTGCTGTGCCATCTGGGCATCCAGACCTCTGAGCCGATAGGGTGAGAGCACCTGGAACTGGCTCATATCAGCTCAGGAGAGCTGATTGCTAAGCATTCAGGGATTTTGTGATCTAGTTGTTTAACCATTGGTAGTTTAAAATCCTCCATGGTGGGAATATTAATGTCATGGACATCAGCAAACGCTCTACATCAGGTGCCTCAAGTTATTTACTAGTATGCAACTGGGAAGAGTGTAGGACCTGGAGGCCTGGGATCCAGGCAAGGATCCCAGGGTGAGTCCAGGACTGGGCTGCACCCTCTAAAGTTGGGCTTGCTGCTGGGTAATTATACTTTGGTAGGGGAAGTCTTAAGCAAGATAGAGAGGCAGTGGAGAACAGAGAAGTTTACAGCGAAGGAAGAAATACCATCCAGATTTTGATCATCTTCTCTGAGTGGCCCACTTGGGGAGGACTGATGGGGTTACTAAAAGGAGCAATGGGCTAGGCATCAGAAGGCCAGCCTTCTAGACTCAGCTTTGTCCTTCACTAAGTAACCAGAATGGGATAAGTGTCCCACAGATATGCCCCTGTGGATTTTAATATATTAAAATACTTCTGCATTGGCTGTTGTCTTAGTCTTTTTGGGTTGTAATAGCAAAACACCACAGATTTTGTTGTTGCTCAGTCACTCAGTCGTGATCGACTCTTTGCGACACCATAGACTGCAGCATGCCAGGCTTCCTTATCCTTCACTACCTCCCAGAGCTTGCTCAAACTCATGTCCATTGAGTCGGTGATGCCATCCAACCATTTCATCCTCTGTCATCCCCTTCTCCTCCTGCCTTTAATCTTTCCCAGCATCAGGGTCTTTTTTTAATGAGTTGGCTCTTTGCATCAAGTGACCGAAGTATTGGAGTTTCAGCTTCTGCATCAGTCCTTCCAATGAATATTCAGGACTGATTTCCCCTAGGATTGACTGGTTTGATCTCCTTGCAGTCCAAGGGACTCTCAAGAATCTTCTCCATAGCTTATAAACAATAGAATTTGATTTCTCACTGTTCTGGATACTGGAAAGTCCAAGATGAAGATGCCAGCATGGTTGAATGAGAGCCATCTTCTTCATTCATAGCTATCAGCTTTTTGCCGTGTCCTCACTCAGTGAGGGAACAAGTGAGGGGTGTCTCTGAGGCCTCTTTCATAAGGGCACTAATCCCATTTATGAGGGCTCCACCCTCAGGATCTGATAACCTCCCAAAGGCCTCACTTCTTGATCCCATCACCTTGGGCATTAGGTTATCCACAGGTGGATGTGAGGGACACGAACATTCAGACCATGGCAGCTGCACAAACCACTGGAGGATCACGTTCACAGTGCTGGTCCCTCTCCCACCCGAGACCTCTATTCCCCCATCTCCTCAAGACACAACAGCCAGGTGGAAAGTGCAAGGCTTCATATTATCACCATCAAAATGCTGCGAGGGAGGGGGCTGCTGGCTGAGGGAGCAAAGTCTTCAGGGTGTGAGGAGACAGGACACTTGAGCTCCCTGGAGAGGGGCAGGTGGGTCACTGTCTGCAGCCCAGGGTCTCGGCGAAGACATTGGCTTGGCTCCTCACGGATGTCACATAGCCTGAGGTAAGGCACTGCACATCTGGGCCTCAGTTATCCCATCTGTGAAATGAAGTCCCTGAACACTGCTTGAGCTAATCACAGACGGTGCTTAGAACAGTATCTGAGCTTTTGAGACAGCTGGTTCTTGGACTTCATTCGATACTGCTATAATTTCACATAAGACTCGCAGTGACTGTGGTAAGAATAGTTTTCCTTATCAATATCTCCATTTTTATGATATGGAGACTGAGGCTGAGAGGTCGAATGTCTAGACTGTGGTCTCATGACCTATCACTGTTGGAGCCACTTGGAACACAGCTGTTTCCTCTGTGTTCAGAGTGTTCTCCAACATTCTGTTCATCTGCAAGTGCCCAGTGGGTGGGAAGGGAGGATGCAGGCTTGGGAGAAAGCAGGCCTTCCCGGAGGAGGGCAGGGTGATTAGAGGAGGTGGTCTGAGACCAGAGGTGCAGGGAGAGGGCTGCAGGAGAGTTCACGGGCAGACGTAGCCAGGGGCAGGCTGTTTGGGCTGCAATAACAAAATACCACAGACTCTGTTGTTGTTGCTCAGTTGCTCAGTTGTGTTCGAGTCTTTGCAACCCCATGGACTGCAGCACGCCAGGCTTCCTTGTCCTTCATGGCGATGAGAAGGAAGCCAGGTAAGCAAAGCTAGCTTCATTTCTCCCACTTGAACCTGGCTCATGAGCTTGCACATATCCATAAGGGGGCAGAAAATTTAATTCTACCAACTAAAGGTAATCTGTCCTGGTTTTGAGTGTAGTCACTTTGGGGCAAAAATGAATAAACTCATGATTCTCTCCTTTCTCTTTTTCCTTTCCCTTATCTGGAGGGTCATTTTAGTCTGAGGGAGCGGTGCATGCGTGTATGTGCGTGTGTGTGTGTGTGTGATGTGTCCTGGCACTGGGAGAAGGCCTTCAGATCCAGCATGTCTCTGGTCTGTCCTTTTTCGGCGTGTGGTCTGTCTCACCTCATCTTTGGATGTCAGTCTATCCCAGTAGCACCTGCTGCAAGGGCTGTGGGTCCCCATGTCCAGTGGTCACAGGCCCAGGCAGGCCACGCAGTGTCTGCCCATCGCTCTGGTCCCCTGGCCCTTCCCAGCCTTCCCCATGCCTTTGGTGGGAGCTCCAGCCCACACTGCATTCATACATCCCTTCCTCAACAGGCATTGCAATGCAATTAGCCCAGGAGCCCAGACACTCACTCTGACCTTGGCCACCTGGACACACAGGTGCCAGGGCAGATGCAGAGCGGACTTCACGGCTCCTGCCCACACTTCAGAAGGCCAGGAAGGTTGGCCTTCCTCCATCACCCAGTCTGCCCCACATTTGGTGCCCATCTGGGTCGTGGGGCCTCAGAGGTGACGTCCGAGCCGCTGTCATACTCTTTTTTCCGCTCCTGTCCCTGCTGCTCAGCCCTTGGCGGCTTCTTCTGAGCTGCTTCCTGTGTGACCTTTGGTGACTGAGTCCCCCAGGCCCTTAGAGAGCTAGGAGTCAAAGTCAGGCTTCTGGACTAAACTTCATGTCTTGGTCAAGCTACCAAATTTTTAAAATAAAATATTTTCAAGGCTAGCATTCTTTCAGGGAGTTTAAAAAATTCGTTCATCAACTTCATTGACTTCTTTATTCTAAGCTGGTTCTAATTCCCCAGTTTCTAAGACGTTCAGGGCAAGAAAGACACACGGGGAAAAGCAAAAGTCAGTTATTATTTAAAAATATTATCCCTCTGCTGAGTAAATTGCTTAGCACAGGAGCTGGCATTTATTTGATAAGAGTTCAGTAATTGTTAGTTACTATTATTATTATCATTATATATATCAATATACATTATACTTATTATCATTATATATTAGTTATCATTATCATTATATCATGCTGCTGCTGCTGCTGCTAAGTCTCTTCAGTCGTGTCCGACTCTGTGCGACCCCATAGACGGCAGCCCACCAGGCTCCCCCGTCCCTGGGATTCTCCAGGCAAGAACACTGGAGTGGGTTGCCATTTCCTTCTCCAATGCATGAAAATGAAAAGTGCCAGGGAAGTTGCTCAGTCATGTCCGACTCTTAGGGACCCCATGGACTGTAGCCCACCAGGCTCCTTCATCCATGGGATTTTCCAGGCAAGAGTATTGGAGTGGGGTGCCATTGCCTTCTCCTATTATATAATATATGTTATAATTATATATGTGACAACATATATCATTACATATTGTTAGTTATCATTATTATCATTATATATCAATATATATTGTCATTATATATCAATATATCATTATATATTGATTATATATTATCATTATATCATTATATATAATTATTAGTTATTATCATTATATACTATAAGTTCAATATATATACTATATTGAATATAAGTATATAAGAGTAAAACAGAGAGTAAGAGACAGTTATAATCATGCAGTCTGGGTAAATGCAGGGAGCCAGGGAACTGGCAGAAAATTTTGTAATTTTAGAAAAAGTTTCCAGAAAGAAGTGATATGTAAATGGAAATGCAGCTTCTCTGGCCTCACTTCTTATCACTTCCTGCCCACCACCCCTTCTTCACTTCAGCCTCACTCAACTCAGTAACCCCAGATTCACAGGGCATCTCTACTGTCCCCTGCCCTTTCCATGCTGGGGATGCTCTCTATTCTACCTCTCTCCCTTCCCCTGGCTTCAGTCCCCACCTTAACTGCAACCTCATGAGAGACCCTGAGCCAGAACCACTCAGCCAAGCAGGTCCCAGATTCCTGACCCACAGAAACCAGGAGAGGATAAATGCTTGTTGTTTTAAATCACCAAGTTATGGGTTAACTTGTTATACACAGCAGTAGATAGCTAATGCATTTCCACATTCTCCCTTGACTAGGATGTTCATTACCCATTCTATCATAATTTTCTTTACCCGACAAATAATTCAACAATGAAAGGGAATGTTTGCAGCAGCAAACGGCTGAGGGAAGCCAGGAGACACGGGACCCTGGTATGGTTCTGTCCTCCCCGTGCTGGGGGCCTTGGGTCAAGACTTTTCCTCTGGGCCTCACCCTCTTCATTTTTGGAAGGAGGGCTAGACTGGACCATCTCTAAGGTGACTTCTAGCTTTAATATTTGATGAAGGCTTGTGAAAATGCTTTCTGGCAATCACAAATTTTGCAGTGAGACGGGACTAAATCTCAGGAGTGGGCAAGCCTGGTCGATGTCTCCTTCCTCTCCCTCAGGCTGCTTGAGGGGACTTTTCTGATTAGCACATCCAGCCCTGAGTGTGCAGGAGAAGCAGGCAGAAGATGTGACGGGCCCTTCCTGTGAGCTCTGGCCTGGCCTCCAGCCCCTGCCAAGGCCCTGTTTGCTGGGTAGGAGCACTCTGAGTGCTCTCCAGATCAGTCCTGGCCCCAGCCTCAGGTATCCCAGGATCATCAATCACACTTGTTATTTTCTTCTCTGACTTAAGAGGATTATCCAGATGGGGTATTTTGCTCATCAGTATCATGCAGCAACACTTTCATTTAGCAGTATCTCTGGGCCTGAGGACTGGGGCCAGCCAGGCTTCCTCCCAAGTCAAACACACCACAGTCACACTTTTCTGACATCCCAGAGTTGATGTCGGTACCTCTGGATCTTGGCGAGCAGGCATGAGGCTGACCGAGGGGAAAGGCAGTGTGGGGTTGAATGGTCCTGTGTGAATGACCACCTGGCCCCTCCATTCCGGTGGGGGAGACTCTTACCAGTGCAACAGGAGTGTTTTGGTTGCATGAAGCAGAAAACCAATTAGAGTGTCTTAAAGGGAGCTCCCTCCTTGCCCAAACTAAGAAATATTATGGCAGCTGGAATCGTTAATGGCTCTGACAGAACTCTAACTTTCAGAGGTGGGAAGAAAGGGATCTCAGCAGTAGGTGTCTGCTGTGTCTTGTCCGACTGTGTCTCATGATTAGCTGCAAGGGAGGCAGAGAAAGCCTGAGTGCTGAAGTTGGCAATGGGAGAAGGGAAATGCAGATGGAGGTCAGTCAGGAATGTGTTGGTTGCAAGTGACAGAAACCCAGTTCATACCAGGATAAGCTGAAGAGGAAATTAGTTGCTTCTGTCCCCAGATGTCAGGAAGGTGAAGATACGGCTGGCCTTGAGGACTGTGAGGGCTGCAGGGCTTCGCTTGCCTTTCCCTGCAGGCTTGTGTCTCTGACAGCCTCCCTCCTCCAGTCAACTGAAACCCAGCTGCTCACTGCCTCTGAAACCACGCCTCATAGCCTGACCTTCAGAGGGCAGTCTTGCGTCCCCACTTCCAAACAGAATGTCTCGTGAATGTCTCCAGCCTGCAGGGTTGCATGCCTCCCCTGTCTCATTCAGCCTCGGCCAGGGCAGGTGCCCGGGGACAGAGTGTGAGGTTAGAGTGGTTGTGGGAGCAGCTCCATGAGAAGGGGAGGAGAGTAAGTGAGACAGCAAAAGTTGTCCCTACCCCAGGGGCCCAGGGGCCTCAGAAAGCATGGACTTCACACTCCAGAGAAATGAGGTAACTTGGCCTACGTCACACAGCAACTCAGAGGGAGGCCTGGGCTGAAGGCTGGATCCCTGCCTCCTTCTTGACCCTGCTGTGTGTTTCCCAGCCTTGGTGTTCTTGCCTGTGGGATGACCCACATGTTACAGGATGTTTGATCCAGCACTGCTTTGGACCAATGATGTGTATCTTCTGCCTGGAGTCAGCTGCTAAATCTTTCCATACTTCAGTGTTCTGGCAGTAACAAGACCTGCTGGCCTACTTTGGGAAGGAGGTAAAAACAAATAGAAGGTTTAAGAGTACTAGCTATGAGTCCTTTGTGGAGCCAGAAGTATGATAGGAGTTCAGTTCAGTTCAGTCGCTCAGTCGTGTCCGACTCTTTGTGACCCCACGGACTGTAGCACACCAGGCCTCCCTGTCCATCACCAACTCCCGGAGTTTATCCAAACTCATGTCCATCAAGTCGGTGATGCCATCCAACCATCTCATCCTCTGTTGTCCCCTTCTCCTCCTGCATAGGAGTGTAAGGTGTTAATTTACGACAACTCCTGTTTCCACTGTATGTCTGAGAAAATGGTTGGGAATCTGTATGTGACAGTGAATGTGTGTGAGATTGAGTGTGTGTGAGTGTGTGTCAGAGTTGTGTGAGCGTGTGTGTGTCTGAGTGTGTATAACCTTTCTCTCAGAGGAATTAGAAACCCTTTTGCCAAACTGACACCCAGTGAGACACTGTGCACCAGGAAGGAGAAGACACCTGGGTGGGGGTCCTGGGGGCAGCTCCCGCCTCTCCCATTAATCCCCAGTGTGAGTCTATGGCCTCAGAGTCAATCTTCACAAAGAGGCAGAGCCTCAAGTGTGCCAGGAATAAAGGACAGCCACCTGGCAGCTTGTCGTCCACCAGGACCCCCAACACAGCAGCCCCCTGGCCTCTGAAACCCCAGCCCTTAACCAAGGTCATCTTGTCAAAAGAACCAACGAACCAGCCAGTCGACCAATGGGAGCCTTACGCTGTAGAACACGATGTAGGATAACCTCTGAGCCAGGGCGTTCGTGTCCCCTCCTCCCACGGGGCCACGTGGCCAGGCCCAGAGACATCCTCTCTGGCACCCCCATCGTCTCTCCAGCTCACACAGCAAGACCGGGTCAGCCCGAGGGTGCCCTCACCAGGACTGTATATATAGAGGCAGACCCCGTGATCGGTCATCCTGAGGCCTCTCTGGGCAAGGATGTCAGGTGGGGTGGAGACTGGCGCTTGTATTGATAGCCAGGCTAGGCTCCCAGGAGGAGGCCCTCCGTGAACAGACCATCACGGGTGGGGAGAACACGAGTTCCACCTTCTCAGCCCTCCACAGGGCAGAGCCCATCCCGGAGTGGTACTCTGGAGACACTGGCCTAGGGTCCGGTAGCCGGGGACCACTTCCTGGAGGACTCGGTGTTTGGAAGGCCATGTGATAATGGCTCCTAGACCAGGTGCCTGCCTTTGAGTGCCCCCACCTTGACTCAGCTCCATGGTCCTCCTTGTGGGCCCTCTGGGCAGTCTGACCTGCTCTATCCTGATTTAGGTATGAGAAAGTCTAGGGGATTTCAAGGACATTTACTGAAAATTAAAGGAAAGGAACAAGCATCAGAGACATGAGCTATTTTCATTAGATCAAGTTCAAGGGCTTGGGATGGGGCAGAAAAGGACTGAGCTTATGACGTTCTCTTCCTTTTCCAACATGATCCATTATTAAGATAGCGCTTTTCATGTCAAATCTCTTGCTTCAACCAGGAGGTCCTGGACTTCTGATCTATGTCTTTGATCTTCATCAGTGTGACCACATAGTTACCCCACATTCTGTTGAAGGGAATTTAATAATAACTAGGAATGTGTCCAGCCTGGAGGAGGGACTCACAGGAAAGGAAAGCTGTGACTCCTACTTTAAGACTGATATACAAGAGACAATTTAAAGACTCTGTGATCAAGAGTTAAATAGAATGCGTTAAAGTCAATTATCAAGGAAGGGGAATTTGTGTGCTTTATTTAGAATTAGGTCAGTCTTATAGTGTTACCTATCCTGGAAGGCTTCCTGGAGGAGGCAAGGGAGAAGGCAGACCCATTGAGAAACCCTACTGTAAGGCAAGACAAATCCTGTCGCAGTGCAGATGTGGCTTCTGGACAGCCCTCCTCGTGCGGCTGGCAAGGCACCCCCCAGCATGCCGTCTTGCTAGCGGCACCTTTCTGGGCTCTGCAGAAGGTAGCTGGCAGGCTCATCTGCCATGGAGCTTTCCCCGGGGCCATTACCCACAACTACATTTCTTTAAGAACTGACGACCTTGCCAGCAATTTCATTTCTGCCCAAGTTTGTGTTTTCACACAAGACTGAGTTTCTATCCACCTTCAAGTGTCCTTCCCCTTTCCCATTTCACGCTCCTGTCCCTAAATAATGTTTGTGTTTTCTATTAATAGGACTCTCTTGATTGTGGCTAGTCCAGCTGACCTAGTTTCCTCAGTTTTTTTATTCCAGAAATGGTGCTTCCTGATTTCCTCAGCATTGTCTACCAT
>NW_011494725.1:605471-612337 GCF_000754665.1 Bison bison bison
TAAAAAAAAAAAAAAAGGGTGTGCAATACAGTACCAGGCCCCAAAGGCTTAGAGTCTAGAGGGACCTCAAGACAAGAGTACACATCATGGTGATCTAGTGGGTCCTCCAGTGCCTTCTGAGGGGCTGGGGTGGCAGTGCCCCAGAGTGTGCACACCCTCTGCTCAGACAAGGGCCAGAGCTCAGGTCTGGGAAAATCCTAGAAAGCTCAGGGGGGAAGCAGGAATTCAGCGAGTTGTAATATTTTCCTACAGGGGTGAGATCTCTTGCTTCCAGTTGCTAATTTCTTAATTCATCAAGGAGAAGAGGCAAGGGCCCAGGAAAGACCTCGTTAGCTGGCTTGCCACCCACTTCTGTCCCCAGCCTCATCGCCAGAGACAGGTGGGGCTCCATCCTCTACCCGCTCAGCTCACCCCTTCTATCTGGGTTGTAAGTATCTTCCTGGCTGTCTCCCAGAGCAGACTCATACTCACCGCTTTGCTCGTATAGTCCTTCTGTGTGGACCAGCTTTCCGTCTTTCTCCATCACTGTGATAAACTGAAAAAATTCATTTCCTTCTCACCCATCCACACCCATTCTATGCACACACACACATACACACACACTTCCTGTCCTATTGAAGTTGGACTTGGCTGTGATTTGCTGTGACTTCATGGTAGACGGAGTGTATACCTCACCTCCTTGATGAAGGGATGGCCATATGACTTGCCTTGGTCAATGGGAAATCAGAAGGTATGATGTTAATGTGTCTTCTTGTGCTTCTCTGATGGCCATGAGAAATGTGTCCCTCCCTGACCCGTGATGTAAGGAGGATGAGAAACCAATGTATGCACTTGGACCTGGCCCGCAGTTTGGAATCAAGCTCAGCCAGGGCATGTGTGAGTGAATGACTGTTGCTTTAAACCACTGAGTTTGGGATGGTATGTTACATAGCATTAACACGGTGATAGGTGACTGATACAATCACCAATGCAGGAGTGCCTGTTTTCCCAGGATCTCAGGATTCAGTGTTGCTTCCTTCAGGAAGTACTCTTGGATTGACCATGCCTGCATCTCTGCTCATCTATTCTGTGCCATGTGAGATCTCACTAACTGCCTTGTCATGGCTCTTTGAAGGTACCCTCTTGCCATCTGGCGTGTGCGCTCCATGCCTTGTAACTGTGGTGTGAGCCTGAGAAGCTGGCTGGGGGCTAATGTGTCTCTTTCCTGTCACTGTGTCCCTTTGGGACCCAAGTACCTAGGAGTCTCTCGGTGAAGGAGAGTGCAGGGCAGCTCTGATGTCCCCAAGTTCTTCACCAGAGACTGACTTGGGCTCCGGGGTCATGGTCGGTGCTTCCAGTCTGTTCAGAGGCATCCAGGGGAGAGTCAGGAGAGCCACCGTGCACTTGGCCTGCTGACCTCCCCTGTCACCTGAGTTTCAGCAAAGCTATTTCCACTGCCAGACTCAGTCCCAGAAAATGCCATCTACCTGGAGTTTCTGGGCTCCATGCCTGTCTCTGTGGGTGTGGGGAGAACGACCATTTCCAGGTTGATAAGGCTGTACGCATCCTCTGAGGAGGCTGCTGTCCAAAAACTGTTCATCCACTTTATCGACTCAATTGTGAAGTTAGAAGCAACTTCCCCTCTTGGCAGATTCCTGCTGTAGTCCCACTGCTCCCTTTGCTTAGACGCCTCCCTCCCTCCAGCCCGGGGAGGTGGGGGCAGAGGGCTACCCTGTCCGCAAGCCCGGCCCAAGGCCATTTCCTGCGGGAAGCCTTCTTCTCGCCCTCAAGCAGAATCTGTTTTTCCTTCTTCGGTGTTTCCACAGCCCTTGATTTATTCATCTTCTCCAACACTTGAAATCATCATATTCTAGATATTTGCACAAAGCCCCTTATCTCTTCTAGACTCTGAGCTCCAACGGTGGGCAGGGAGGTCCCTTTGTATTTCCTGGTAGATAGAAAGTGCTCAGGGACTGCTCTTGGGACTGAACTGAACTACCATCCCTTACTTTCCAGGACTCTCATCCCCACACTCCCAGGTTCTGCCTCCTCGCCCCCTGGCTCTACATGGCCCCAGGCAGCCCAGTTCTCCCTGGATTTTTCTCCACCTGGTCCTTCTTTTTCATCCAGAGTGCTTGTCATGGGCCCCGCTGCCTCCAGACCTTGCTAAATGACAGACAGACTGCTGATGACACAGCTTCGGCTTCACAATCCATACTTGGCATGCTTCCTCGGCGCTCTAAACAGGAAGGTATTTAATAAAAGTTTCCAGTCCCAAGTCACACTGACAGAGGAGAGATTAGGGTGAAGAGAAGGGGGTCTGGTCCACACCCCAAACTCAAGTTCACATCAGTTGGACTTTTAAAGACAGAGTAAATCCTCTGTATCCCAACAGCCTCTGGATTCCCCAGTCAGACCTCTGGAAGCACATCCTTCCCAGGGGAGGGAGGACACTGAAGATAACATGGTGGGTGCCCAGCCCAACATCCGCCTTCCCCAAAGCCCCCACCCAGGGCCAGGCCTGGGGAGGGGGGAGAAGGAAGCAGGCGAGGGAAGTTAACCACCTTGTGCTCCCCTCCTCCCGCCGTCCTCCACATCTTCACGTGGTCCCTGTCACACGCTGAGCCCCGTGGGTGTCGAATGGTGAATGTAGTGGTGAGGCCCTTAGACGAAGCAATTTCCTCCATTCACATTTCGGTTCTCACCAGGCTCAGCTGCACACAACAGAAAACCCAAGAGGCTGAGGCATAAGCAAAGAGGTAGCTTATTTCTCTCTTACTTGAAAGAAGTCTGGAGGTGGTGGCATCAGGCTGACGTCAGGGCTCTGCATCCCCAGCTTCAGGGACACAGAACCCACCATCTTCAGCCCATGACTTATATCCTCAAGGTGGCCTAATCACAAGTGGGGACAGGCAGAAAGACAAGGAAGGAATAAGGGCAAGCGTTCACCTTCCACTGCAGACGGTGGGCCAGATTGATTTGAGCGAATGGAAAGGCACTCAGAGGGGGGTCTGAAGAGATAAGGGGCAACGATAGGAGTGTGCAGGTAAGGGGGCCATCCGGCAGGGAAGAGCCATCGGAAATGCTCCTTCCGATGATGATTTAGGCTGACTTCTAGATGGCCAACTGGTGGGACAGGGGTGTGAGGGCTGCCCTGAAAGCCAGGTGTTTCCCGAGAAGGTTAGATCTCTGGGGCTAACTTGGAATCATAAAATGTAGGGCTGGAAGGGAGCCTAGAAATCATTAGGGAATTGGTCTCTGTACAGACAGTCAACCGTGTTGCCAAGGTTAAATGTGCTGCCTCAGTTTGCCTGGCTAAAGTAGTGGCAGAACCAGGACAGAACACAGCCTTGGGTTTCCAAGAATTGTGTGAAGACCTTTTGGAAAATGGTCTCGGGGTGACCAGGCACTGAGGGAGCGGTCAGGAGAGAGGGGTGAGGTCAACTGCTGTGGGCCACCCGCTCTCTGATCAGTGTCATCCACAGGGCGTGCCGTTTGTACACTTTCCACAGCAGTCGATTTCTGCCCCAGGCACCCGAGAAGGAGGACACCCCTTTGCTGGACATTTTAATATCTCTTTCTTCCACCTTTCTCCTTTGCTCTCCCTCCAGAATGCTGTCCCCCCTCCTCTGCCTCCATCATATTGAATCACCAGGGTGTGAAATATAATAAAGCATCGTACCATTCAATCTGTCGGCTATTCCTTAAAGGTGTACTCCAGGTAAATATCCCCTTGGCCTGTGAAAAATGAGCTTACCTGCAACAAATGACTTTGATGAACCTCAGGAGCCGGCCCTCTATCATTCTTTTCCAATTGGCTTCCCCAGCCAGGCATGGTTTCCCCGGACAAATTTGTCTTGCTGAAGGAACAGTTTCTCTAATTCACTTTCCTCCCACTGCCCCAGCTTCCCTTTATCTGGCCACCACACTCAGAGATGTCTTTTTTCTGGAAGTCAGGGAACTCGTCACAGACATCAAATGCTTCACCAAGTTGATCAAAATTAGAATCCAAATTAATCAGTCCTTCCAGGAGCACTTACTGGATGTGGCAGTCGAAAAGTGGACTCAACCTGGATTTGGGAGATGGCTTTAATCCCTGTTTCGCCACTTCCTAGTTTTGTCACCTTGAAAACTGGCTTCTGCATCCCAGTTTCCTCACCTAGGACTTGGGGACAGATAATAGTACCCCATCTTCCTCCTGCACAGCATTGTCTGAGTATCAAGCACATGTTTTATATGTGAAAATGCTTTGAATAATGTAATTCCTTATGCAAACAGAAGACTTCCTGTTATTACTGTGGATCTGAACTCTTTAGGGGATATAAGAAAAGTTTGCTGATTTATTCAACAAACATTTGCCGAGTGCCTGCTGTCTGCCAGGCATTGTATGAGGCACGGGGGGTTGTTTAGGGAATAAAAGGGGCAAAATTCCTGGTGTCATGGAGTTTAATTGTATTTCCTTACCATCTAGTTGTGATGACAAAGCCAATATAAATAGGAACCAATTTTAGGACAAAAACTTGTACTACGTATTGGTGAACTAAAGAATGTATCTTAAGTATATATTTCCTTTATCTGAGTCCCTAATATGCTATGATGTGTAATTTTATTTAATTTTTGAAACATGCAAAGTATTTTAGAGCAGATGAACTTGAGACTTGGAGAGGGAAATGATCTGTTTGCAGTCATGAAGCAGGGCTGGGGTGAAGATTGGGGCTCTGGAATTCCCTTGAGAGACTTCTCATGCCTCTCAGTGCACGTCTGGTGACTGAACTTGCTCTGGGAGGTCACAGTCACTCTTGTGGCTGTGGTGCTCAGAGGAAACTTCAAAGAAGTTGCCTCTCACCTGTCTTTGAAGGAAAGACTTCGCATTAGCACAGTGGGCTGAAGAAGGCATTCCTGACAGTGTGGGAGCCATGCTGGTGGCAGTGGGAGATGAGCCTGGCTGAATGGAAGCCAAGATAGGAGAGTGAGGTTGGACAGAGGCATATTACAGAGGGGCTCAAAGTGAAGGTTTTTGGAGAAGAGTCCTGTCCAGACAGGGAAGGTGGAGGGCATCTTGTTATTAAAATAAGTGGGCCGTCTCCCTGCCCAACTTTTATTTCACAGCTTTCTACACAGGAAGTGCAGTTAGCTTGTCACTAGCTAGCTGAGTCGCTCAGTTGTGTCCAACTTTGTGACCCCATGGACTGTAGCCCACCAGACTCCGCTGTCTGTGGAATTCTCTAGGCAAGAATACTGGAGTGGGTAGCCATACCCTTCTCCATGGGATCTTCCCAACCCAGGGATCAAACCCGGGTCTCTGGCATTGCAAGCAGTTTCTTTTCTGTCTGAGCCAGCAGGGAAGCCCCTAAAGGAAATCAACCCTGAATATTCTTTGGACGGACTGATGCTGAAGCTCCAATACTTTGGCCACCTGGTACAACTCATTAGAAATGACCCTGAAGCTGGGAAAGATTGAGGGCTGGAGGCGAAGCGGACAACAGAGAATGAGATGGTTGGATAGCATCACCAACTCAATGGACATGAGTTTGAGCAAGCTCCAGGAGATAGCTAAGGACAGGGAAGCCTGGTGTACTGCAGTCCATGGGGTTGCAAAGAGTCAGACACGGCTTAGTGACTGAACAACAGCAAACTAGCTGAGTGAAGCTGGGTAACTAACATCCTTCCCCTGGGCCTCAGTTTCCCCATCTGTAAGAAGAAAGAGTTGAAAGAGAGGAATGCTGAAGTTCCTTCTAGCTCTGAGATGCCTTGACTCTGTGATTCCATAATGAACTCTAAAGCATGTACATACGCAGATCACAGCCATGCACCTCCAGGGCTTTTTTCCTTCTCTGCTGTTGGCTGTTGCAATTTTAGATAAGTGCTCAATGCCTCTTTATTCTCAAATACAAAAACATTGTGAAGATTAAGCCATGGCCTGTCTCATAATAATCTGGGCATCCAATTCCGTCTTTTTGATGAAGCCACCACTGTTATAAGAAAATTGGAAAGTTTAATATTTGTGAAAACAAATCACCCCCCCCTCCTCCTACCTTGAACGAAGCTGAATGTTTTTGGTGACTTAGTATCTCTCTTCTCAGGTTCTTGATACATGGAGCTTTATTTGGAAACATCTCAGACTTCTATAAATGTGCTGTGGGTACAGCCCTCATTTGGGTCTAGTCTCTCTTTTTAGGGTCAGAATCTGTGATCTCCATAAGAGTTCAGGCCCCCAAGGTCAAACCTTAAAAAGAACTCACATAGCTCAGATTAGTAGTTACAGAATTAACCCGAGCCATTTTGATGGACCACTTGTGCAAAATGAGGACTAAATGATGGTGATGAGGATGATCAAACATGTTTTTTGCTGACTGTGAGCCAGGCAGGTCCTACACACTTGACTTGCATTAATTCATCTTCCTCACAACCCGTAGGGCGAGTGCTATTGTCATCGTCAATTTTAGAGGACCAGAGAGGTTAAATGGGTATATCTTTCCTTTTCTCCTTTGCTTTTCACTTCTCTTCTTTTCACAGCTATTTGTAAGGCCTCCCCAGACAGCCATTTTGCTTTTTTGCATTTCTTTTTCTTGGGGATGGTCTTGATTCCTGTCTCCTGTACAATGTCATGAGCCTCCATCCATAGTTCATCAGGCACTCTGTCTATCAGATCTAGTCCCTTAAATCTATTTCTCACTTCCACTGTATAATTGTAAGGGATTTGGTTTAGGTCATACCTGAATGGTCAAGTGGTTTTCGCTACTTTCTTCAATTTAAGTCTGAATTTGGCAATAAGGAGTTCATGGTCTGAGCCACAGTCAGCTCCCAGTCTTATTTTTGCTGACTGTATAGAGCTTCTCCATCTTTGGCTGCAAAGAATATAATCAATCTGATTTTGGTGTTGACCA
>NW_011494725.1:613426-613695 GCF_000754665.1 Bison bison bison
CTAAAGAGCCTCTTGATGAAAGTGAGAGAGGAGAGTGAAAAAGTTGGCTTAAAGCTCAACATTTAGAAAACTAAGATCATGGCATCTGGTCCCATCACTTCATGGGAAATAGATGGGGAAACAGTGGAAACAGTGACAGACTTTATGTTTTTGGGCTCCCAAATCACTGCAGATGGTGAGTGCAGCCATGAAATTAAAAAACACTTGCTCCTTGGAAGAAAAGCTATGACCAAACTAGACAGCATATTAAAAAGCAGAGACATTACTTT
>NW_011494725.1:613795-613953 GCF_000754665.1 Bison bison bison
GATGGGACTATCAGAGCACCTGACCTGCCCCCTGAAAAATCTGTATGCAGGTCAGGAAGCAACAGTTAGAACTGGACATGGAACAACAGACTGGTTCCAAATAGGAAAAGGAGTACGTCAAGGCTGTATATTGTCACCCTGCTTATTTAATTTATAAG
>NW_011494725.1:614386-651988 GCF_000754665.1 Bison bison bison
TGTATGGATGTGAGATTTGGAACTATTAAGAAAGCTGAGTCACTGAAGAATTGATGCTTTTGAACTGTGGTGTTGGAGAAGACTCTTGAGAGTCCCTTGGACTGCAAGGAGATCCAACCAATCCATCTTAAAGGAGGTCAGTCCTGGGTGTTCATTGGAAGGACTGATGTTGAAGGTAAAACTCCAAGTCTTTGGCCACCTGATGGGAAGAGCTGATTCATTTGAAAAAACCCTGATGCTGGGAAAGATTGAGGGCAGGAGGAGAAGGGGACGACAGAGGATGAGATGGTTGGATGGCATCACTGACTCAATGGACATGGGTTTGGGTCAACTCCGGCAGTTGGTGATCAACAGGGAGACCTGGTGTGCTTCAGTCCATGGGGTCTCGAAGAATCCAACATGACTCAACAACTGACTGAACTGGGACAAGTAACCTCTGTGTTTTGTATCCTCATCTCGAAAACAAGATTTATAATCATATTACCCTTTACAACTTTTTAAGTGTTAAGTGGGCTCAGGCATATAAAGCATCTAGGACAGTGACCGATAAATATGAACTGTTATTATCCCAGGCTTCTGGACAGAAGGCTGGTGTGGCATATGGCTGATGTGATGGAGCACCTTCGGTCCACAGGTTCCCCACACTTTGGGGATTGCTTGAGCAACAGACATACTAACTATGCCATGGAAAGAAACTTAGGCAAGAAATCAGTGGGCAAACTCCAGCTCAGCAACCTATCCTGCCCAGTTGGGAATCTTCAGGGCTTTCCTAAACGCCCATAAACTTTAAAAAAAAAATTATATTATCACAAAACTTGTTAGAAGCAGGGAAGGGAGCCTACTGTGTACCAAGAACAGAGTGGGGATCTACTAAATGGGACAGGAGGTTGGTTTCCGGAATGACGTGTTAACAAGCCCCTATTGCCACAGACCTAGAGCTGCACCTTCCAGTCTGGCAGAGGTGAAGCTGATTCTACCCCTGGTGGGCTCAGCTGCTTCTGAGTCATCTGTTTGGGAAGAATATTATTTAGTTGACCTGTAGACTCTCATCAGGAGTCACTTCCTAAGTAAGGCAGACGACTGGGGCCAAATCCTGTCAAAGGAGAGTTGCTCAAAGGGGCTTATAAATGATTTGTGCTGTCATTCCCATTTCACAGATAAAGAAACTGAGACCAAGATGGAGAAAAGAGGAGAAAATGGAAAATTGGCCACAGTATTCCCAATGGCCCTCTAGGATTGACGTTATCTGTTTTTTGCCAGTGAAGAGCTCATGAGAGGAAAGGCACCGCTGGTGACAGAGCTGGGGTTCGCACAGGTCTCCTGACTCCTTCACCCACTTTATTTTTCTTTTCACTGCACCATGAGAGCCACAGGTGGACACTACAGTAAAAAGACTCAGAGCCTTCAGCTGAAGAACGGACTCTCAGGTGGTAACACCGATAGCCTAGAGGAGCCGTTGAGAGGTGGAGAACTATTTCAAACCTCGGGAATCATCCCATATTGGCCCCTATCTCAATCTGTAAGTAATGCTGGCCCCGGGCCCTCTATTCTCTCCCGTCTCCTTTTGCCCTCTGGAAGATACTGGCTGTTGCCTTTCTGGCAGCTATTCCGTTCCACCCTCTTCTCTGCTTGAAGAAACTTCTCACATGGGAGCGATCAATGTGTGAAGAAGCTGTAAAGGTTGACAGGATCACTCAGGGAAAATGGGTTGAGGGGGAAGAGAGGGCCCTGCTTCAGAACTTTGAGGATGAACTTCCATTGAGAGCAAACAGACGAGGAGTTAGTAGATGAAGCTGCAAAGAGGGAGCCTGAGGTAGAGATGGAGAACCAAACATGGTCCAGTGGAGGCCAAGGAGACCGAAGTCTGGAGCAGGGTGGGAGGGTTCAGTCACCATGGGGCTGGAGGAGGGTGAAGGCTGAAGGAAGTCTCAGGGGCTCAGGGATGCCATGGCTAGTGCCAGTGAAAGTTGGTTTTGTGGGTGAGGGAGACAGTACCCAGAAGGTGGGTACTGAGATCTGGTAGAACCTGAGAAATTCCAGACAGTGAGAAATTTTCCCTTAATAGGAAGGAGTGATTCAGAACATTGGAATGGAGGAGAAAGGGAGAAGGGTGCTGGGGAAGGCATTTCCCCAAATGGGAGCCGGTCGAGCAGGCTTTGGTGGTGGTGGTGGTTTAGTCGCTAAGTCCTGTCCAACTCTTGTGACCCCACGGACAGTAGCCTGCCAGGCTCCTCTGTCCATGGGATTCTCCAGGCAAGAATACTGGAATGGGTTGCCATTTCTTTCTCCCCAAGCAGGCTTAAAGACCACACAAATAATGGAAGCAGTTAACACTGGCTATGTGACATCCCTACTTTAAGTATTTTAAAGGCAGTACCTCATTTTATTCCAGTAACTGTTATTGTTCCAGTCTTTCAGACATGGAAATTGAGGCGCAGAGAGGGGAAGCAGACTGCTCAGCTCTTAAGTAGTGGAGCAGGGATTCAGAGCCACGCAGTCTGATTCTGCAGAAGGGGAGCGAGCCCCTAGGGAGGGGAGATCGCAGATCCTAGAGAGCTTGGGGATGATTGATCTAGCGATGGGCTGGGAGGGATGGGAAGGGATGGGATCAATAGTCCAGGTGGAGAGGTTGCACCTTGGCCAAGTAAAAGAATACGTCTTCCTTGGAGACGGTGGGGGGTGGGGGGAGGATGAAAGGATGGATGATAATGATTCGGGGAGTCTCTGAGGCAGAGGGAAGAAAGTCAAGGCAGTACATATTAGATGACCTTGATCTCCCTGGGAAAGTAGGTAGCAACCTAGGTGGGGAAAGCTGGTCTTTCTCACCACTTCCTTTTTTTTTTTTTTTGCTTCCCTGCCCAACCCCCTCCTCTTGTTTCCACCTGGAAGAAACAACCCAGGCTATATTTTCTCATCTAAGTTGGACATTGATTTGTAAGTGAGGAATTAAGCAGAGGAAGGGGAAATAAAAGATTGCCTGAGGAAGGATCCTGAGAGTTAAGGAAGAACGTGGAAACGTGAAGGCACAGCGGAGGTAAGTACTGTTTTGATTTTATTTCAAGGACCTCTAACGGGGACTACAAAACTTGGTGGCATTATAGTTTATTTGTAAAGGGAACAGAAATGTGGAGTCCTTGAGTTTGGGGTCTGGAGTTAGAGATGGCTTGTGGTGGACGGATTGGAAGGCAGAATTTCTTTTTTCATTTAGTTTTTTTTCCTTTTTTAAAAAAACTAAATCAACACATAACAGAAACTTAGGAAGTACAGAAATATATGTAAAGGCCAGAAAAATCACTCTGCCTCTGAAAAACCATTATTACTATTTTGTAGCTTTTTCTACTGTTTATGCATTAAAAAACTGAAGTTTTACCATATCATACTTTTACTGCATAATTGTACTGTAGGCATTTTCCATGCCACCAAAACTTCTACTAAACCTACTTTTGAGAACATAAACAATGGGCAGTTTAAATTATTAATAGTTAATTTTGTTAACATGGCTCATAAATGTAAATATGCTTTTTAATGGCAGGAGAGCAGTCCTTCACATGGATTCATTGCATTTTTTAGCTCTTCCTGTCATGCTGGACAGTAGGCTGTTTCCAGTTGTTTGCTTGAGTATTAATACTCCAAGGAACATCTCCATGCACAAACCTTTGTTTGCAGTTTGACTATTTCTTTAGGATAGATTCTTAGAAGTAAAATAATTGAGACAACAGGCATGAATATTTTGCGGATTGTTTCTAGAAGGTTTGCTTGTATCTGTTTACACCCTAGCCACAGGGGCAAGCTGAGTTTAATTCTTGGGTGTGTCCAAACTCTGGGAGGTTGGGTCCGGAAGGTGGAGCAGGCACGCTGATTTGGACTCTGAACTGGGAGACAGTTGCTTGTTGCTCTGCTCTGCTACGAGTGGCTCTCCATCACGTGTTCTTGGCTCAGGGTTAGAGACCCACGGTGGGTTTTGGCCCATATGGAAGGAAGGGCAGGGGTGTCAGGGCAGCGTCTGAAAGTGCTAGATGCGAGGGGGAGCCCAGAAGCAGTCCTTGCGTCTGCAAACATAATCAGCATCATCTGATCTGCAGTCATAAACCTTCTGAAAGCCGGTGACTGTGACAAAGGCTCTCCTTGGGCACACATGCACATGTGCACTTTCTTCAATTTCAAGGGACTCATTGATCCACAGAGGTCTCGGGCTGATGAACACCAGATTAAGAACATCTGCTTTGCAGACCATCAGTAGTTTTGGCCTTCTTTCCAGACAGTTTAGCACTTTGGGGACCCCTTTCAGTACCAGAAATTTCAAGCCACGTTCAGGATGACTGCAATGGTCTGAGTCTGCCCTTTTCAGACAAAACCCCTGCATCCATAGCTCCTTAATGCACATCAATGGGAGAAATTTTAATCTCAGCACTGGGACTCAGGCTGGGCATTTGGACCACTTGATAAGTTGAGGGAGAGTGCATGGGAGAGAAAATACATACACGTCCACATATATTTTCCCAGATAAACACGTACTCTTACGTACACACATAGACACACACATGCCTCTCATATCTACACACACATATTCTTCAACGCACCCACATGCACATATATACATATATATATTTCCAGATACACATACTTTTGTACACATAATACGTCACTCTCTCATACCTACACTCACACACACACATATTCCCAGATTCGCACATACTTTGCTTTAGAACTAGTCCTCCACGCCCTCTGGCTCAGCCCTGGGACTTCTGTTTCCTTCTTCACTTGGTCTTGGCCTAGACCCCCCTCCCCCCCTCTTTTCCTTCCACCCAATAGTAAATATACCCTTCGGAGTTGCAGCACATGAAAAAGAAGCACAGGAGGAAAGTGGTAGATAAATTTAACAAGCATTAAAGTTAATATATAATTTAAATATGTATAAAATTATTCCGTGCATCGATTAGAAAATGGGCTGTTGACCATTTCAAGGCAACAATCAATTTCAGAGTTCATAGGTCAGGTCAAGTTTCTTTCTAATGATCCACAGAAGCAGCAGCATTAGGGAGATAATGAACTCCATGGGCTTGCAGACGTGATCTATGGCCGGGTGGCCGTGGGGCCGGCCAGCGGGCCGAGTTCTCTCGCGGGCCCGTGTAAAAGCTTGGCTGGGTGATAACCCGTGATGTAATCAGGCGGTCTCTGGGATGACTTGTTTGTTTTTTATTTTTAAAAGACGGTGTGGTTGGCGAAACTCTGCAGTTGTCAACGTGTGGCTGTGGTGGGACCCTGTGAACGTGCGTGTAGAGCTTGAGCTTTTCTGGGAAGCGAAGGTGGGCGGGGTCAGCCCTGTCCATCACCTGGCGTGGCAGGGGCTGGGCAGCCCCGGGAAGGAGCAAACTGAGGACATGTGACCTCCCTGCTGGTCTGCTCCAGGGGCATCCCCCAAATCCCCCGGTGCTTCCACAGATGGAGGTGGAGGGCATTTTCCAGGGGTCCTCCTAGGTCCCTACTTTAAACGGAGAGGGACCAAGGTTTGGGGGGATGGAGGGTAGAGGTGCTGGGATGGGACTACCCGCCCAGAAACGATGTGAAGCAAAGGCAAGGTGAGCTGCTAAGGGCGGCTCGGCACAGCCTTCAGTCCCCTTCTGATCTGGGAGGCCAGGCAGAATCCCCTGGCTCCTGGCTTTGATCAGGAACCCAGACCTGTCTTCTGATCATTGGCAAGAGACACTAGATCCCAGAGCATCCATCTTTCATCTTGGGGGGAGTTTGCTTTTTCAAAGGCCTTGAGATTTTGTGATGTAATGAGATGCTCTAGAGCTCACTGTATCTGAGCTGGTCCAGCCTCCCTGTTATCCTTTGAAGAGCAGTCAAGGAGGTGCTCCATCCTGCAGCAGTCCCTAGCCTTTTTGGCACCAATGACTGGTTTCGTGGAAGACTATATTTCCACCAAAATGGGATCAGAGATGGTTTCAGAATGATTCAAGCCATTACATTTATTGTGCATTTTACTTTTATTGTTACTACATCAGTTCCATCTCAGATCATCAGGCATTAGATCCTGGGGGTTGGGGACCCCTGCTCTAAAATAGCTCAGGAGGGTCTATTCTTGATGCCTGAACCTCCACCACGAGAGACACATTCATTTTATTAACCATCATATTCTCTTTCTTTTAAGATGTAAATCTGGCCCACAGGTCACTGGTTTACCTGTGGTTAATTAGGTGATACGCAGTCCCAGGAAGGAGGCGGAAGTACCGGAAGAGGATGTGGAGGAGCCCAGACTGGCTGAGAGCCCTTTTCTGCCATGGTGAGAACAGGGGCTGTTGTTCAACCTTGAGGGTCCCTGGAGGGTTTGCATTGGCCATGAGCCTCTGGCAACACTCCTCTGAAAACCATTGAAGGAAATGGGGAGGGAGAAGGGAGGTGGGGGAGAGAAAGGAGAGGGAAGGAGGGGAGACTTGGGAAAAGAGAGTCACCTTAAGTTGTCTTGGCCCTTTCAAATCTCCGTGCGTTTATACATGTTCTTTCCTGTTCTTTCTGCTGCCCCATTTCTGCCCTGTCTATCCAGCAAACTCCTGGTCTTCCCTGAGATCTTTCTGCTAGAGATGTGTTCCTGGGCATCCCTCTCTTCCACAGTTAACGATGGGTTCTCTGCACCCCTCCTGCTTCATGTATAATGCAGGGGTGCACATGATCGGTGGATGTTGTGACTGTTTCACTCCCTGCTTGACTGGAAGCCCCTTGAAAGCACATGGGAGGCTCTCAGTACATGCTTGTTGAACTGAACACAGGCAGAGCACACCTGCTGCTGGGGTTCATTCCATTCCAGGGGTTTCCAGCCAGGCCTGGGGTGAGCGGATCATCCCTAAGGAGGCCAGAATTGAGGGTTGTTTCTGAAGGCGGGTGAGACAGGAGCCAGGGATGTTTCTAGAAGCCCAGGCCTGGGCTCAATGACATGATCAGCGTCTCATCCCTCTACAAGCTCTTCAAAAGGATGAAGTGAGGCTACAAACACCCAGGTAAGAAAATAGTGCAGAAGCGCATCCCATGGCTTTCAGGGCAGCAGGAAGGCCATCTCTCCTTTTCTATGGATGATGGGTTCCAAGGTGGCAGGGTTCAGTTGTCTGGATGTCTAGAAGACTCCCAGATTCCCCTTTGTTCCACTTGGCAAAACTTTCTGCGCCCTCCATCCCTGCCTTGTTTAGGGCTCAGGAGACCTTGGAATTTCAGGCTCCTGTCCTCAGGGCAATTGTGACCCTGGAAGGCAGGCCTAGTTCAATCCCTACAAGACAGACCCATCTGGAAGGATATGTGGGGAGACAAGAGAGCTTTCAATGAGCCTGAGACAACCAACAGCCCAGGAGAGCCATTTGGGAACAGTTGCTAATGAAGATGTGACGTCAGGACACCATGGAGGGATTTATGTAAAAGTTCCACTGAGGGGGCACCTTTGCCCCATCCCCCTCCTACATTTACCAACCCGTTGACTGTGCCCCAGGGCTCAGCTGCTGGGGGAGGGAGCCCTTGTGTTAAGTGACGATTGGGCACCCTACGCGGTGGTGGGAAAAATGGCATGTGCTAAGTGGTTCAGATCATTTTTGGTTGTCGTCCCAGGAGGTGTCAAGAGCCCCACAAACAGGTTTGTAACAACCTCCTTCTTCCCCTCATTAATCTCGTGAAGTGGAGGGAGGGAGAGAGCTGGGCGCACAGCAGTGTGTACATTACTGAGTTAACCAGGCATGTAATTAGCGCTCAGGTGCTCAGCAGAGGACAAACCACTCACGATTAGTAGTGTTTAGCTTTAATGCCCTAAGTTGGGGGAGCCACCATGCTGCCCAGGCACAGAGCTGCCCTGTTGCCCACAGTCCCTAGTGTGCCCTCCCTCCCTTCCCCTCTCTCCTGCTCATGGATTTCGATGTTTGGGGCATTTGTGGATGCTTATGGAAATTTATGTAACTGTTCCAAGTGCTGTAAATCATGTTCTGACAAGGAAAGTCCGTGATCCTGGCGCTGGGATAGCAAGGAGCCTGCGGGAGCCAGTTGTGGGAGCAGTTGGTCTTTTTTTCTATTTTAGAATCTTCTGTGAATTAGATGGAGATGAATGCTGTTATTAATTGCATGTTAATGGGGCCTTGGTTATAAAGCCATCTTTGTAATCCATGTGGGGAATTTGTCTACCAGGTGACACCATGTTCCAGCAAAGTGCTTCTGCTGCAGAAAGAGATGCCTGAAGTTTTAGAGCCAATGGTACCTAGGAGATGGTCAAGACCCGCCCCTTTACTATGTCGTTGGGGAAACAGGCCCACCTGGGAAGCTGTTTTTCTATAATCATGGAGGTAATGGCGGAGTTAGGACTCTGGCTTCTCAACACCACGTGGCTTTCACTGGACTCCTTGAGTAGGATCTGACCTCATCCCATTCTGAGTCATGGTGGTGAAGAGCCAGAGTTCTGGAAGATTTCGTTGTCAGTGAGCCCAGTGAGGGACAGATACACCTGTGACAGGGTCGTCCTCTGCAGCAGGGAGAAGAGATCCCTGCCCTGTCCTCTAGATAGAGGTGTCTTGTTGTGCTCTTAGGAGCCTCAAGATGAGAATGTGAGTGAGCAGAAGGGATGCATGATAATCTCTCAGGTAGAGAGAGCTGCTTATTCATGGATGTGGGGAGAGGAGCAGTTTAAGATGGAGTGGAGTGACTGCCCATGCTGTTCCAGTTATGTCTCCTGGAAAGAAGACAGAGGACAGGTGGTGGAAACAGAAGCAGAGAGTTTCTTGACTATTTCATCTCTTTGGGGAAAACGTACCAGGTACCTTCAGAGTTTGGATTTCTAAAGCTGGCTACCTCATCACCTAAGTATGAAGTTCTGGCCTCAGTCTGCCTTTCCAGCCTCATCTCTTAAAACATCCTGGTAAGTATCTTCTGCAACAGGCAAGCCAATTAATTGTCTAGAGCGGGGATTGCCTTTTATTTGCTACCATTGTCCATATCTACTCTTGTTTTTGGAATGCTCCTCACTAGCCAAGCCTGGTCCATTTCAAATTTCACCTCTGCCAGGAAGCCTTCTCCTAGTGCTTTTTGCAGGAAACACTCCTGGAATCTGGAAGCCTTCATCTTCCCAGGACATCGGATGGGGTTGACTTGATGGCCTCTGCTGCTGGACTGCCTACCAGGGAAAGGCCACGTGGGGACCTTCTGAGGGTGGGGGTGGGAGCAGGGAGGGATAAGAAGATGAGGCTTAGGCTTGGTCCATCGCTCCAGGCCAGCACATAACGTTGCCAGCTTCAGGCTTTTGAACTTGAATTGTTACCTAGGAAAGGTGGTAGTAGGTGACAGTAGACTCATTCCTAGAGAGTAAACATTCTTAATCAGCTTTTTATTAATTTGCATGTGTATGCATATTCATCCCTAAGGGGCTTATTTTCCTGGTGGCTCAGACAGTAAAGAATCTGCCTGCAATGCAGGAGACCCGAGTTCAATCTCTCTGTTGCGAAGATCCCCTGGAGACGGGAATACCCACTCCAGTATTCTTGGAGAAGGCCATGGATAGAGGAAACTGGCAGGCTACGGCCCATGGGGTCACAAAGAGTTGGACACAACTGAGCGATGAACACAGCAACTTACCTAAGTCTCTAGTGTTTGAATCATATCAGAACATTCCAGTGAGTTCTAGATAGCCAGTATCTCCCCTTTCCTGAGTTAAACTGGCAGCTCCTATTCCATTTAGCTTTTATGCAAAACCATGACAACAGTTTCATGCCACTGTAGGACAAGACATGACTCTGAGACTCTTGTTACTGAGTGGTGTGCCAAAAGTTTATTATTTGGGTACTCATTGATGGCCTTAGTCTCCCATTCTTGAATCTGGTCCTTTTGATGAAACACACTCTTTAATTAAAAGCATCCTGCAAACACCACGACAGTGGCTTATTCCACATTCAGCAGTGGTGATGCTGGAGGATGACGGGTGGGAAGGTGGAGGGAAATGGCTGAGGCCCATAACTTAATTCCTGTGCATTAGCCTGTACTGCATTTCCCCTCTCCAATCTTGGCTTCTCTGTGAGTGAAACAAGCAGGATTAGCACATAAGAGAAGCCGGGGTCATAATTACACCCTGTGCGACGGGGCAGCAGAACCACCAAATAAATCCCTGGACAATTATTAAAATGGCCCAATGCATTACACAAATTAGAACAGGCTGGGACTTTTGGGGAGAAGGGAGGGGAGTGAAGAGCCAGTATTTAAGTGTTCTTGTAAGCCATCTAAGATATTAATGTTGCAAAGCTCCTTATGAATATTTAAGAACATAAAATGGAGCTTCGCTGCAGCCCCACAGCACCATAGAAGCCTGTAATACGGTTGAGCCCACTTAAGAAGGCAGAGCCTGAGTCCATGGCAGATTGAAGGCAGATGAAGCAGGTCGGGCCCATTTGCAGGGGAAATGTTTGGCACAGGCCAGGGTAATGGTGTTGCATTAGATCCTCATAGAAGAGGATTTAGTTAAAGACTCACAACTTTTATGGGTGGGACTCCCTAGGGATTATTAACCCATTTCCCCACTCCCCAATGATTTTAGAAAATTGACACGATCCCTGAGTTTATCACAGACCCAATGAAGTCTGTGTTTAGACATCCCATTCAAATCCAAGTTGCACAGAACCTTCTTGGACACGGAGTCCTGGGACCTCTTGGGTCTCCGGGCTTTGATTTCTCAGAGCTGTGTTTGTGGCCCTTTTAGACTGGTTCCTATAGGAAGACAATTGGCTCCAGGTTTTTCTTCGGAATGGATAGTATCCCCTGGATAAAAGGGAAGGGCTGCTTGATGGAAGAAGAGTCGGTCTTCAGAAACCAAGCTAACTGATGTCTTTCCCAGGATCAGATCTGGTGCATCCTTGTGTTGGGAATGGAGGTGTGGACTCCTCTCTTATAGGTGGCTGGAGACACAGAGTCAGCGGGACTCAGAGGAGGGTGTTGGGTAAGGACACCGAAGTCTTGGTTCTGGCTTCAGCTCAGCTAATGGTCTTACTTCCTGTCCCACTTTTCCCACCTGTCAAACGGGAATAATATTCTTGGCAAGTCTGTCCATCAATGGAAGAATAGATGTGGGTACACTCAGGAAGAAGGACGGTATAGAATATGCCATCTTCTGTAGATGTAGGAAGAGTATTATTACTTCTATTTTTTCCTTCTATTTCCTTCTATTTTTTCATGTATTTGCAGTGGTTCTGCTCTGTCCCACTTTATTCTTCCTCTAGATAAAGGGAAAAAGGAAATGGTCCCAGACTTGCCCACCCCTACCCTTCTAGACCCCTGGCCACCTCTTTTTAGGATTGGGAAACCTGAGACCTCGACAGCAACCACTGGCTGGAGTGGCCTGTGACAAAGTGGCCCAAGTGCTTGTCTGTGCGGAGGGATCTGAGGACACCTTTTCACTCATGACGTTGGGGAGGGAGGGGAAAAGAGCCTTCCCTCTGCTGAGAGGTTCAGCACGAGGGGCAGACAGATGGCCTGTGCTGCTGCAGATCAAGGTGAGACTGGTCACAGAATGTTCTGGACTTTCAGGTCCTCCCTGCAGTCCAGGTGGAGAGCTGCTCTTGCCCAGGTGGGTTCTAGGATTTCATACCCGATCCATCTCACCAGCACTTGGGAGGCCATGAATTAGCAATGTATACATTTTCTTAGACGCTCACAACAGAATAGTCCCCTTATCTCAATTTGGGGAATTTTAATCATGGTAACTGCTATCTATTGAGAAACCACACAGCCACCTGAGAGGTAGATATTATTCTCTGCACTTGACACAGAGTCAGGGAGGTCCAGGCTCTCCCTGCCACTCTTTCCTGGCTCTCTCGCTCTCATCCAGCTACATGCACAAAGGTGCCATCTTCTCAAAAAGGATTTTCTGCCTGGCCCAGAATTTTTGACACCCATTGCCAGTCCTTGTGAACACTTCCTGCCTGTCTTAACCACACAAAACTCTATAAGCCATCAATCACAGCTTTATTAACTCTAAATGCATCAAGCCCTAAAAACAGAGTCAGCCAACCTGGGTTCAGATTATATCTCCTTACTAACTGTATGACCTCACTCAAAGTACTTATCCTCTCTGAGCCTCAGTTTCCTTGTGAAAAACGTGGCGGGGGGGAAGGGTGGGGATGATCAGAGTACTTGACTCTTCGAGTTAATGGGAGGATTAAATAGGATAATACTTGTGACGTGCCCAGGACGGGGCACAGATTGCGTGCTCACTGAGTGGGGGTGATCATCGTCTCCATCAGGGTCTGAGATTCCTCCAGCAGAGATTCATTCCACAGAGACCTTAAAACTCAGACACCTGGAGGGAAAAAAATGAATGGTAAGCCTTTATCTGCCAATGGTGTTATAAATCTAACATCAAGAGGTATGGCTTGGACAACTTCTGTGGTGTCTTTCAACTTTGAGAATTTCTATTAAATATTTTAGGGTGATCTGGGCCTGGGAGGAAGTTGTCACAGAAGAGAGGCCTAGAGGCACAGGAGGGAGGAGTCAAGAGGTGAAAGAAAGCCTGTTGCAGAGACATGATCTTTAGTGGAAGTGTTTCTTCAGGTTTCTGGGCCAGTCTGATTGTGTGCATGGTGGTCCCTTGGGATCATTTTCATTAGCTATTTGAGGCAAAGTTCTTCCCTGATGGGTCAGTGATAAAGAATCCTCCTGCCAATGTAGGATATATGGGTTCGATCCCTGGGATAGGAAGATCCCCTGGAGAAGAAAATGGCAACCTACTCTGGTATTCTTGCCTGAGAAATCCCATGGAGAGAGGAGCCTGGCAAGTTACAGTCCATGGGGTTGCAAAAGAGTTGGACATGACTTAGCGACTAAAACAACAGCAACAAACAACATTTGAGGCAAAAGCAGGCAAAGCTGATGTTTCCTCTGTGATTTGCAAGTACCATCAATCAATCTTTCAATATTGTCATTAGTATTTGTTGGACACTGTGCTAAATATGTTTTCATTTAATTCTCAGTCACAATAACGATCTCCATTCTAATCTTACAGTTGGTGAGACAAAGCTCAAGGTCATAAGGGAACTGGTGGCATTGCGTTTGACCCCAAACAATCTGAATCTAGAGCTTTGCTCTCAAGTACCGCTGCTTCCTTCACACATGTTTAACAGAATGTGATGCTTTCAGCCTGGTCTGAAATTCACTTTGTAGTTGCAGCATCTAAGTGATCTGTGTCCTCTGCAAACTTGTTGTTCAAAAGTAGTGTGTACTGTGTGCCAGGAGCTAATGTAGCCTGTGGTTAGAAAAGATGCTGCTGATCCAACATTACTAGGGCTCAAAGGGTTGGACTGGTTTGTGTTAGGACATCTACACTCTCTGAAGTCCCCTGGTCTGAGGGCTGCACACATTCCTAATTACAGTCTTGGAGACACAGTCATGAGCCAGGGGTCAGAGGGTTCCTTTCTTCATATGGAAACGAACTGGCTTCCAGGTGTAGGGGCAGTTCCCTGAGGGTTTCTAGATCACAGACCTTTGGGGCTGGAAGAGTCCTTGATCTCACCTGCACTTTGGCCAATGCGGTTGTACCAGCCAAGCAGAGGAAGCCAATATAAACAAACATACAGAGGAGGGGCCCTTATATGTGGACAGTGTGTGGTTCATTTCACTCTTGCTTGGAAAACTCTCATCTTTTTTACCTCTGTGATCTAAACTCCAACCTTTTTTTTTTTTTTTGTATATAACTTTTGACCATTTCAGTCATTGGCCTCCTTTTCCTTCAAATGTGAGGGCCATTTATAACCTGTTCACACCCACATTGTTAGGTCTTTTGGTGTTCTCTCGCTGTTTCGTGTGGAAGGGTTTTGCTTCTGTGAGGCTCTGGTACCAGGCGTAGTGAGTGCTTTGCGGGGTGGATTTGTTTTCATGAGGATTGTGCCAGTGCACCAGAGCTACTCGGTAAATATGGACTGAAACATGAAAGCAAGGACAGACGCTGTCTTCTCCTCTGCCAAATCGAATCTAGCACAGGAACAGAGCACATGGTGGATGTTCTTTGGCACAACTGACCCTCCACAGATGAGTAATTCCTCTTCTGCCTCCCCTCCTCCTCCTTCCTCTTCTCATTCTTTCTTGGCAGCCTCGTGCCTGGTGCCCAGGGGCCATGGAGTGTGCTGCATGGCCTGGGAGGAGCCATCCCACCCCGTTTACTTGCCATTGGGGTTTTCTAGCTTGTGCCCTTGTCAAGAGACATCTATGTCATGCCACACTCTAGGAAGGCAAGGGTGTGGCTTCCTGACAGGGCCCTGCATATCTGGGAGAAAACATCCTTAAAACAGGCAGCCATTACTGGAGGTTCCCCTTAGGATTCCAATGAGGGTCAGCAAACTAGCCCATGGTAATTAGAGAAACATGGAGCCTTCCAGGTGGACTTCAAAGATGGTCTATTGATATTTCAGTGATTTGCCAAACTTTTTGTAAAAAAGCTTTTGACCCCTTCCTCAAATGAAAGCTTACCTAGAAGCCCCTAAGTTGAATTTAGAGTTGTTCTGACTGCAGTGGAATATGGTTCCCAGCGCTTTATGTTCTTGACTCCTAGAGGGGCTCGGAGAACCCCACAGAGCTTCTTGGAGAACACTTTGAGAATCTATGTTAGTGACTCTAGGAAATAATTTTCATTTATTTTGGTCACCCAGCATCTAAACTTACTTTCCATTCTGGGGGAACATAATAAACATATAGGTACACTTATCAAAGATGTGTGATTCAACATGCTACCTCATATATCTGGGATTTCTAATTCTTTTCTTAAATGGCTTACTGAAATCTGTACTCAATAACAGCTTATATGAAAATAAGATATCAGAAAAATTTCATACAATGTAAAGAATCAAAAAACTAGGTAGATAAGATTGATAATAGATTTATCACATGCAACCTGCTCACCCACCCATTAACCCCAACAAGGAGTAGAAGATGCTTCCTTTACCAAGGCACTGGGAAATACCACAAAGGGAAGAGCCAGCACCTTTGAAGGGAGCTGCAATGGCTCTTATGCTTTATGCTGAGTGAGTGCTATAGCTGAAACGGGATCCTTGATTTCACTGGGGATACTAATATCCCCAGGGGAAGAGACCAAGGAGCGACACTTTAAAAGCCTCCAGAGGCAAGTTGGTACATGTATTATTTAATGTTCTTAATTGCAACATAATCCATGCTGGTTGGCTTAAACAGAAAAGGGATTTTATAAAAGGATATTAGGTACCCATGCAGGATGCAGAGCCTGGGGCTGTGGGGAGGCTTTAGTGAGGCACCACTGCTCCTTGGCACTGGGAATTCTCAGGACTGGACACCAGATGCTCTGCACTCTCACTATCGCAGAGCTGGCTCTTTCCACCATGTGTTTGCCAGATGTCGGGTCCACTGCACTTAGGCTCTTCATTTTGCTCACTTCTGAATCCAATTTTCAGGCAGATCTGTCTGATTAGTCAGAATCTAAGTCACATACCTGCAAACTAATGGCAAGAGAATTTGAGAACATGAGAACTTTTCGTTGGGCACATTACTGCAATAAATTTTGTTTCTGCTAACAAGGAAAAAGTAGAGAGTGACAACTGGGTAAGCAGCTAACAGTGTCTAATACTGCATGGTTTCATACAGGCAGCAGGCTAGTATGGTAATCAGAATATCCTCGACTCATAACTAACTTTGACTGATTATAAAGGCTTTTGCACTGAAATACATGGACAGTCTTTTAAAAGCTTCTTGGTCCATATAATCAAAACAAACAAGTAGCAAACACCAGATGTAGAGAACAGAGCTCTCTTTTGAGTCACCAGGTATGGAGATTATTGTTCCTCACTCAGTTCTTAAACTTCGGCCAGAGACTCAGAGCCCAGGCAAATTTGAGGAAGGACCCAGTAATTACATCACAAGTATATACTGCAGATCTTGCTCTTGGCTGTCTTCAAAGAGATCTAGAGCCTTTTACCAAGGTAACAGTGACTTGGTGGGAAGGGAGAGACATCAGTACCTTTTTAGATCTTTCATTGGCTCTGAGCTAATTCCTGAGGATACAGTTTGCCACTGTGATCCAAAGATCAATGGGGGATTTTATAGGATTTAGGTGATTAATGAAACTTTCGGCATCATAGTTGACATCAAGTGGACCCTCAAGTCATTTTATATTATTTTCTCAGTTCCTGACTGTATAGTTGAAATAGATTTATCTAGTATGAGGCAGAATTAATATATTGTTCACTTAATGGTTTCCTTTTTAGAAAGTTCTAAATAGAAGACTTAAAGTAGTAAATCAAAAGCAGTACTCTAACCCTGGGGGAAATTGTTAAATCTGTCAGAGACTCAAAATGTACAGTTGTGTTATGCCTATGACAACCTCATTTAAATCATTTATCTGTCTGATGCAGAAAGTGGCTGTATCTTGGTGAATGGCCGTAGATCATTATAAAAGTGATGAAGTGGCTTCCAACTATAGCACTTCCAGATATGGATGCCCTACTAGAGAAAATAACCCAGTCCTTGACACTTACTCTGCAGCTACTTATAGGTTGGTGCTTTTTAAAAATTCAGTTCCAATACACGGTTTGCTTTCACCTGGCAAGGAGTGTAGTATACTTTATTGCTCCAGCACTCCATCTCTATGTCACAATTTAGTCTACAGAGATATTGAATCATCTCTTCATCTTACAAGACATCAGGTTGTTTCAGTATATTGACAATATCATGCTGATAGGTTGTGAAAAGCAGGAGATGTATGTATTATAAAATACGTAGGTAAGATACATGAATATAAGAGCCTAGGGGTTGAATTCCATGAAAATGTGGGCAATATAGACATATTTTAAGGTAAAATTTTATATAATTTAAATCAGCATGTTGTTGCTATTTTATATTTTTCATTTATCATCACTTTATGTATGCATTTAAATATATGTGGACATTTTCAGTTTTCACTCTTAGTTAAAATGCCGTAGTCTGCTTAGCTTTGCTGTCCCATTATAGCTTAGGTTGTTAAATTTTGTTTCTTTCTATTTTAAGTACTATTTCTGTAAATGTTTTCATATATATATATATATATATACACACACACATATATATTTATATATATTTGGGTTTTTCCTTAGAATATATCCCCTAAAGTGAAATTACTATGTCAAAGAGTGTTGTTAGCCTTTGCTAGATATTGTCCTATTGCTCTCTAAACAGATTGAACCCACTGAAAATGCTACTGAGAGTAATTATTGTAGTCCACTCAATTATCGTTTTGTTTATTTTGGTTATGTTTTTTAATATCATGTACTAATATATGCATTTCTGTAATTGTTAGGAATCTTGTGCATCACACAATGTGATTCTTTGTCGTTCTATAGTTTGTTCATATTATTCTGATTTCCTCGGCAAGTTTGTAAGCCTGTCAGTGGTTTGTAAGCTGTGCATCACCCATAAATTTATCCATCTGTTCATCATTTATTAAGTGTTTATTATATTCCAGTCTAGGCACCATGATAAGTTCCAGGATCCTGGAGAATAAAATGCAGTTATAAAAGGAGGGAAAGATGAATTATAAACTTTGAGAAAGCAGTACATGTAAAAAGGGCACGGAGAAGTGAGAGTATTATGTGACCTCCAGGAAGAGAATGAGCAGGGACACGCTGGGAGTTGTAAAGTTGGGTGAATTCTGATAGGATGATTTTGGCTCCAAATAATAGATAGCTGATTTAGACAGTGAGAGAAATTTATTATCTCATTAAGCAAGAAGTTCTGAAGTAGAATGCTCCAGAACTGGCGAATTCTATGGCTGGACAATGTCATTAAGAACCCAGGTTCTTTCCATTCTTCTGCTTTGCCACCCTAGTGGGCTTCTTTCATGGTTACCAGATGGCAGTGTCACTACTCAGACATCTTTTGCAGATAAAATGATGTGGGGTAGCAGAAAAGGGACTATCTCTTCCTTGTGTCTCTTCTTAAAAACAAGGAAAATTTGCTCAAAAACTCCACAGAGGACTTCCCCCTCCTTGGCACATTCTGGGTCATATGTCCATCCACAAACCAAGTTCAAGCAAGCAGAGTGGCATTGTCCTGATGGATTTAGATTTTTAAAGACATACTTATTAATTAAGCGCTTCCATGGTGGCTCAGTGGTAAAGGATCTGCCTGCCAATGCAGGAGACACGGGTTCACTTCCTGGGTCGGGAAAATTCCCTGGAGAAGGAATGGCATCCCACTCCAGTATTTTTCCCGGGAAAATCCCATGTACAGAGGAGCCTGGTGGGCTACAGCCGGGCTACGGTCCATGGGGTTGCAAAAGAGTCAGACCCAATTTAGCGACTACATAGCAGCAACAACAACGTGAATTAGGAATAGGATCACCTTCCTTGAATATTGTCACTGATCAAACTCAGAGAGTGTTTAGCAAAAAAGAATGGGGAAAAGGGTTTTGGATAGATAACCAGTTGTGTTTGTATATCAGGGAACACATTGGTTCCCGCATAAGGGTGGTTGATTCACTGACTGTCACTTCTGAATTATTTCCTATGGAGATTCTGTCCTTAATCAGTTCTGAACCATGGAGAGTTCAAGTGGTAATGGGAGAGTTATAGGAGTGCCCTCTTTCCCTATCCCCATCGTATTCCCCAGTAAAACAGTGGGTGAAAAGAGATTGATAGTTATGAAATAAATATTTATTGTACGTCTGTGCTGCGTTGACACAGGGGTCATGGATTCAGAACAAAGTAAGTGTAACACCCAGTCCTGCTCCCAAGGAGTTCATCATGAGGGTTGGGGTAAGGAGATAGGTGAAGGGAGTAAATAGGTTCATATGCTGATAATGTGAGGTTGATGTGACATCATTGATAATACAATGATGACAACTGTCATTTATTGAATATCTGCTATGTTCTACCTAAGAACTTTGCCTAGTTTTCTCATTTAATCTTTACAGCTACCCTCGTTTATTTTCCCCATTGAGAAAAATGAGCCTTAGGATTAGGTGCCTTGTTCAAGTCCTCCCAGCTGGTAAAGGTGAGAACCAGATCTCAAACTGAGGCCTGCTGACTTGGAGCTCATGTTTTTCACCATGCTGCTATGTCATCTCCTGGTCACTAGCCCCAACACCAGGTACCGCATATTCCCAGAGGAAGGCTATGCTCAGGGTGTCTGGGGTAGGGCTGTGAGTATTTTGTAAATGAAGTGCAAATGGAAGGCCAGAGCAGAAGCCAGATGAACAAGACTGGAAAGGTCTTGGAGCCAGCAGGAAGAACATGTACAAAGACTTGGAGACATGGAAGAACTGGGAGGTGGGCTATATTAAGAGTTGGGACTGGAGAAGGAGGGTGGACCAGACACAGACAGACAGGCTTGTATCCTGTGCTTAGAGGTTTGGATTTGTCTCATGGGCAATGGATATTTTCTGAAATTTTGGAAGAAGAGTTGGGTTCTAGAAAGACCAACTTAGCACTGTGGAAAATGGATTTGGAGGGGACAGGATCCCAGGGAGAGCAGCTAGGAGTATTTACATCCAGGTGAGAGAAAATTAGGGAGGACAGTGAAATAACTGATAAAACATTTTAGAGATAGAATCAAGAGGATTTCGTGATTGAATAGGTTTGGAGGTAAAAGGGAAAGAAGATTAAAGGATGACTCCCATATACCTGATTTGGGCAACATAGTAACTCTGTATATTCAGAAATCCCTGTATTGTGGGTGACAGACACTCAGTTCCAACTAGCTTAAGCAAAAAGAAATGTAGAACACCTATAGCTGGGTAGAAACTGACACAGCTCCTAGAGTTGAAGGAAGAGATATAGGCATGAGCCAAGGCCTCAGTACCTCTAGGGCATTGCCTGCGTCTCATCTTTTCCTGTCTCTCTCCAGCTATTTCCACATGCCAGCAAAGATGACCCACTCCAGTTTGCCCATCCCAGTGGAGACAGCTTCTCCCACCATAGGGCTGCTCTGGGACCAGTCCCTGTGTCCAGGGGAACGGGGTTTTGTGGTGGTCAGGCCAGGATCATCTGCTCAGTCATATAAACAGAAGAAAGGAGATGGTGCAGAATGTATTGGGCAGCCCAAGATAACACAGCGTGGTTCCCTTTAGACGCTGTTGACCAAGAGAGAAGGCAGTGGAGGAATGGTGTTAAATGGCTCTCAGTCCTCTTCCGATTTGGATGTGTGGGATTCACAGCATCAAACCACTTAGCTGACTCCAAGTGCCATAATAATTTATTGAAATCAACACGCTGGTGAGACAAGGAGCCTGACAGACAGCAGATGGCTCCCACACAGAAAGGCTAATCAATTCTGATAAATAACAGCCATCGTAAAAGAGGGGAACGTACACAGCATGCACATGCAGGTCTGAATGGCTCAGAGACAAAGGCTCCTGCTTGGCCTAGCCAGGACAGGGAAATAGCATTGTGGGAAAGCCTAGGCATTTCAGATGCTCAGCACTGACCTTACCTCCCACGGGTCACCCGCAGAGATCTCTGCTCTACTCACACCTGACTCTCCAGACTTCCTCAGACATGCCTTAGGCTTTCCCACCTCTGTGCCTTTTCTCCTCCCTCCCTCTGCCTGGGAGACCCTGCCCCTTCCCCTCTTTCTGTCAAGAACTGATCTAGTCCTCCATGTCCAGCACAAGCCCTCTCTCCTCCTGAAGACTTGTATTATTAGGGCTTCATGGATATGTTTGTGACTAGTTGTCTTCATGAGGTTAACCAGACTGCAAGCTTCCTGAGAACAAGTGACCTGCCTTCCTCATTTCTGCATACGCAGAAGCAGGTAGCACAGGACTGTGAACTAAATTTTTAATGAAGGATCACTAGTTTGCTTTCAGTCTTGGGGTGGAGTGAATAATATTTCTTAAGAGATAGAAAAAGTATTTGCAACATAACAGTAAAGGATGAATGATGTTAATATATTAAAATCAGCCTCTAAAAATCAATAACACAGGACAAGAGACCCAATAGGGAAGTCAGGAATGAAAATTAACAGCAAATTCACTGAACAGCCCATACTTATGAAAAAGGTCAACTTTACTAGTTATCGAGGAGATACAAATTAGGACAGTGTGATTCTAATTTTTGCTTATCAAACTGGGAATATTTAAAAACGAATTCTTCAGTGTTGGTAGGAACATGGTGAAACAGCTAGTCATTTTCTATAGCAGGGACTGCACGTGGATACAGCCTTCCTGGAGAGGAAGCTGGCAATTCTTTAAAAGAGGCTGAAAAATGTCCATGCTTTAAAAGTCTGTAATTCTGCTTCTAGAGTTTTATTCTAAGAATGTATACAGAGCTGTGCACATAGATTAGGTATAAGGATGCTTATGTTAGTATGATCGGAGAAGGCGATGGCACCCCACTCAAGTACTCTTGTCTGGAAACTCCCATGGACGGAGGAGCCTGGTAGGCTGCAGTCCATGGGGTCGCGAAGAGTTGGACACGACTGAGCGACTTCACTTTCACTTTTCATTTTCATGCATTGGAGAAGGAAATGGCAGCCCACTCCAGTGTTCTTGCCTGGAGAATCCCAGGGACGGGGGAGCCTGGTGGGCTGCCGTCTATGGGGTTGCACAGAATCGGACATGACTGAAGCGACTTAGCAGCTTGTTAGTATGATGGTGAATGACTCGTCTGATCCTCTCTTATTCAGTGTTTAGAAGAAAGAAAAAAAGAAAGAGAAATGGAATTTATACAGTTCCTTCCCTTTTACTTGATTTGACAGTCTCCAAAAAACTCCTTTAAAAATCCTGGAAAAAAAATCTGACTTGACTTTCTCTTTTTTTTTTGACTTCTCTTAAAAAAAAAAATCTTTAAAATTGGTTTGATGCCTGCTGGAATAAAGTGACTAGCTTCCTTTACTTTGATTTGTAATATTCTACTCTCCCTGGAGGACCTACCCTTAGGTTCTAAGCTACTGCAATGAACATACTGGTTTCCCATATAATTCTGCAGCTTCCATCATGTTCCTGCTCACTGATCAGGTCCTGGGAGTTTTAGGGGGATATGATATTCTGTTTTAGAGACTCAGTTAGTGGGGGTATAGACAGGAAGAAGGAGCCTCCTTTTATTATTGCTCAGGCTACTTAAGCACTGTCAACTCATTCAAATACCTATCCACCCATCCACCTACCCATCTATCCATTCATCCATCCATCTATCCATTCATCCATCCATCTATCCATCCACCCATCCATCTATCCATCTATCCATTCATCCACCCATCCATCCATTCATCCATCCATCTATCCATTCATCCATCCATCTATCTGTTCATCCATCCATCTATCCATCTACCCATCCATCTATCTATCCATCCATCCATCCATCTATCCATCTATCCATTCATCCATCCATCTATCCGTTCATCCATCCATCTATCCATTCGTCCATCCATCTATTCATCTACCCATCCATCTATCCATCTATTCATTCATCCATCCATCTACCCATCCACCCGTCCATCTATCCATCCATCCATCTATCCATCTATCCATTCAACTATCCATCTATCCTTTCATCCATCCATCTATCCATCTATCCATTCAACTATCCATCTATCCATTCATCCATCCATCTATCCATCTACCCATCCATCTATCCATTCATCCAGCCATCTATCCATTCATCCATCCATCTAAGCATCCATCTCTCCTTGCACTCCCAACATTGATGGAGCACATGCTACGTGCCAGAAACTGCCATGCGTTGGGTACTGGCTTTACAGAGGTAAGGGGCATGGTCCCTACCACCAGGTTACTCACAGCACAGGAGCACGGTGGATTGTAAAGAGACAGTTTGTTGTTTCTTCTGGCAGCACATATGAAGCTCTCTGGAGCACAGAGGTGGGGGATCTAATTCAGATGGTGAATCACTGGTGAATACCAGAGGGAGAACCTGAGCAAGGCTTTCAAAGTTGTCTGTGAGTTCACCCTGTAAGAGAGCAAGGAGAGGGGAGCATTTCAGAGAGAACCAACAGCATGTGTCAAGGTCTGAAATTGAGAAGAAGCATGACTGCGGGCTTTGGCAGTTAAAGGATGGGGTAGAGATGGAAGGGCCAGGAGGCATGAGGGTATCGGTGTCTCTTTGGAACTGCCTGGGAGCTTAAGCTTTATCTGGGAGGCAGAGAGGGGGACATTGGAATGTTTAAGAGAGAAGTTTTAAGTGTATTTGAGAAGTCAGGCTGGTAGCAGGAAAAGGATGGATGGAAGCAGCTAGAGGCCAGTCAGGACATGATTGCAGAGACCCAGAAAGTCATGAGATGTTACAAAGCCCAAGTTGACAGGACTGAGGGACAGAGCACGTGAAGTGAGGGAAGGTAACAAGGGGTGAGGGGTGAGGGGACATCAACAGAAACGCCCAGGTTTCTGGTGTGAGCTTCCTGGTCTAGATTTAGATGTTGTCGGGAGGCAGAGAAGATGATTCCTCCCTTGTTCCATTTCCTGTGGAATCACGCTCCATATTCAACCCTCCCCTCTTTCTCTTCCTCTTCTAGTCTGTCTCCTGGAGTCCTTTGGTCGTAGCTGTTGTAGACGGCCCAGACATAACCCTGTTCCCCAGGGCCAGCATTCACACTATTTCCTGGGCCACAAATGGCTCTCCTGATAGCAAGTTCGATAGCCTGGTCTCAGGGATGGGCAACTGAGGACCCCTGTCCCTGCTGAGAGAGTTCCTGAATGGAGTCTATACTTCATTTCAGGAAACGTGGTTGAGGGAGAGTCTCCTTTGTACTCAGCACAGGGCAGGGCACTACGCAAAACAATCTAGTACATATTGATTGCACTTTTTTTTTCTACTTTCAAGGCCCAGTTTAAGTGACAGTTCGTTGTCTTACAAAATCTTTCCTATGTCCTTACTCCCACCCTGGGTTCCCATGGGTAAACCTTTATTACATTCCATTCACATTGAATTATCAGCATTTTTTCAAGCATTGGTCGAGCATCTGTCCTTTTGGATAGGCTGGACTTTCTTGGGGTTAAGGGCCACATATATTCCCCTTTTCCCTCTAGCATATGCCCATCTTTGCTCTTCCTTATCCCCTAGCGCTTTGAACAGTGTTTCATACACTTAGTACCCATCACTGGGACTTCTAACTTCTTTAGTTGGGTTATGCTGTTGTTTACTTTTTAACCATTAACAGTCAGTTGCTGAGATTGTTGGGTGTCAGACACAAAAATTTTTTAAACTTATCACTGTGGACTGAAGCTTTGACACTGCCTGGCAACCTGATTTCCTCTGATTGGTCTGGTGTGCTCAAGGGAAGGCATTTGGCCTGGAAATGTGATGCTTTGAAGATGCCATAGGAAGCAAAACACTCCGCTTTCCGCTTGGGAATGGGACTTGTGCCTTTAAGACCTGTCTTGGGAAATCAGCCCGAGCAACATAATTGCAATGAAATTACCCCAGATCACACCCACACATTCATTATGAGAGTCCTTATTGACACCTTGACAATTTGTTTCAGAAGACGTTATTGCATATTCCTCCCCCTGGAATAGATGCAGATGCATATAGACATACGAGCCCACGCATAATGTATATGCATATCAGCATGTTTTTATTATATAATTATATGAGGCTATCAATCAGTTTTCATTTGGAACTCTTTGCCTTTATAGTTCAGGAAATTATTTAAAATCGAGAGGTGGAGGAGAGAGAGCCTAAAAGAACTAAAGAGGAGGCGCAAGATTGGGTAAACCAATGAGTGTGTCTTTGCTATTTGAGAGCTGAACTTCCCCCATCCCCCAATCCATTCCTCCCCCCTGCCCTCTACCATGTCTTTCTACTGGTGGGGGCTCAGTCCTGGGCAGCACCCACAGCAGAAGTGTATCAATGGAACAGCTCCAAGGAGAACCACCTCAAGGTCATAAGGTGCCATCTCTGGCCCTTGTAGACTTTTCTGTTGGGTCTGGGGAAGGCTTATAGTTACAATGATCTGCTTACAGTAGTAAAGGGACAGCTGACTGCTGGATGTCCATGAAGGTCCAAGAAGGTCCTTGAGGATCAAGCAAGATACCTTAGAGCAGGACTTTCCAGGCTGTTAAAGTCAGGATACACATGAAGATGAGAATCTTTGTATGGCACGTTGTAGTAAATTGCAGGGGATCTGGGATTCTATGTGAGATTTAGAAGAAAAAGTCATTCCATTTTCTTTATATTATGCAAAATGAAAAAGAAAATATGGTATACTGGGAAATATTATACAATATGTATGGCTTCAGAATAAAACATTTTCCTCATTTTAATGAGAAACTTGAGTTTGCTTCCTTCCATGATTGTAACTATTTCATATCAGAGTTTGTGTTTGAAATGGCTACACACCATGCCTGATCTTTTAATGATGATCTCTACAAATCGTTGGTGGTCACTCTTGATAAGAAACTTTGTTTGCACAAGTGGGTGATAAAAAATTTAAAGCCATTTTTTACAATCATTAAAGATTCATAATGGTTGAAATTGTGTTTAAAGAATTCAACAGCCTTCCTTTTCTTTCACTGACAGATGTAGTGTTGAAAGTTTTTGTGATGATGCAGGTGGGTTTCAAGTCCAATTGAACTTACTCACATCAAGGATTCGGAAGAATGATGGCATTCTCATTTGCAGAATGTAGACGGGGTGTGGGAGCTTCCATTCTGCAGCTGCTTTGGCTGACACTTAAAGGATACAACCACTGCAAACAGACAAAAGTAGAGGACATACGTGAGTTCAGCCCAAGGTCATTGCCACTATGTGCGTGCGTGCTCAGTCGAGACTCCGTCTCTTTGTGACCCTGTGGACTGTAGCCTGCCAGGCTCCTCTGTCCCTGGGATTCTCCAGGCAAGGATACTGGAGTGGGTTGCCATGCCCTCCTCCAGGGCATCTTCCTGATCTAGGGATTGACCTGCATCTCTTATGTCTCCTGCGTTGGCAGAAGGCTTCTCTACCACTATTGCTAGTGCACCTGGAAGTCCCATCGCCACAACACCTGCCATTAAACCTCGCAGCCTCTCTGCCCCTTTTCTCTGATTGCTTCCCCTGGGGCTGCACATGGCACTCCATGGCATGTGAGCTGCTGCAGCAGCCCATTAGACTTTGTGTCAGAAGGGTGTGCGCTCAGTTGCTGGAGTCCAGCTGTAGAGGATCTCATTGGTCATTTTCATTGCAGCTCTGAAGGGCAGCATGGGTCAGATGTCTCATGGGAACCACAGTGTTTATTTCCAGTCCTGTCACCTTGAGTGGCCTTCTGAGGAGCCGCACACAGGTTGCTTGTGGCCACAGGAGACCATCCCTGGGCACCCTGTCTGCCCCATGCCCTTAAATGCCCCGTGCTTCCCACCCCCAGTCCTTTGCTCACACTTTGATCTTTCCTAGACTGTTTTGGCTGCACCTCGAGGCATGTGGAATCTTGGTTTCCCAATCGGGTATCAAACCCACACCCCCTGCAGTGGAAGCGCAGATTCTAAACTACTGGACCACCAGGGAAGTCCCTCAGAGTGTTTTCTTATCCTCTGTCCTCATTTTTAAGTCCTACCTGGTCCTCAAAGCCCCCGTCAAGCCCTTCTCCTCTTCCAAGGCTTATCTGACTGATGTGTCCCACAGGAACCCACCTCCCTGGAGTCTGCCCACCAGGAGCCCTGAACTCACAGAAATTTACATGACATTTAAAAATCTCAATGGGCTCTTGTTGTGATGAGAAAATGAACACCCAAGTATGCTAGTATCTCAGGGGCTCTGATCCTAGGGACTCAAGAAGAGACCGTCTCTTGTTCATCCCCACATGATGCCTTGCACAGAGTAGGCGCTCCAGTCATATTATCTAAGTGATTAATAGGAAGCGACTTGCATGCAGTGAAAACGATTCATAATGATGTTGCTTAATAAATTCCAGGAAAAATAATGTTTTTTCGGCACCAACTTTTGTGCAACATTCAAGGAATACCAACAACTTCTCAGAACAGAGAATGCCTGAATCATACCTGCCAAAATGCGCCAGTGTTCCTCTTTTCTGCTGGTTGAGTAATCAAATAAACGCTCAATTAACTGTGATATGACAGGCTCATTAGCGTTTTCTAAATACACTTTACCAGCCAGTCCAGCATTTTCATTTTGACCAAGGGGCATTTCTGCTATAAGAGAGGGTTGTAGAAGCGTAGGCAGTTTTTGCACAGAATGAGCCCTCCCCACCCTGACTCTCCCTGGAGAAGACTTTGCCAACTGGAAGCGGATGGAGAAGAGCCAAGTTAGGGGCCCCCTAGGTAACTGAGCTTGGAGTTCAGAGCCCCAGTTTGCTTGGGTGCCTGTTTTGTTTTTTTCTTAATTTAAGTTTGTGATTGACTTATTATGTGCCCTGGCACTTTTAAGAGATTCGAATAAAACACAGTGAGAGTTCAGAACAAATGTAAATGGCCTCAAAGAAAAGGGAAGGGAAAAAAACAACAATAATCTTTTTTAATGGCTGTAAAATGTGGGAAGGATAGATCATGAGCTCTCTGCATGGGGCCCTCGTCTGATCTCAATCCAGTATTGTAATTTAGACATGACTTTTTATTTAATTTCTGACTGAGAAAGGGAAATTAGAAAACAGCATTATCTCAGCTGCTTCATTATAATGAACAATATTTCACAGTGCCAGCCCTGGAGTTACCTTCAGAACTTCTTTTATGAGGCGGATGTTGACTCTGGTTTTAGGCGAGCTTGAATTTTCCCACACACTGGTTGCTTGAGGAGCAAGAGCGGAAGTACGGTTTTTAATTAGAAGCTGGTTTAAGGCTCAGGCAGCCCACAGGTTTGCAGGTAAGGGAAGGGAATAGTGAGGTAATAAAATGAGGCGCTGGAAGACACCAAAACCTGGATCAGGCAGTTCTGGACTTCCTTACATGTAAGTAACAGTTCCCTTTTAATCTCCTCACCATGTTTATTTATTTAATTTTTAAATCAGAAGGGGATTTATCCAATCTGTAATTAACCCTTGCATCTGGCCAAGCAATTCTGCCTCCTGCCCCTTCCACTCCCCATGCCTGGCCACTAAATACATAATGGTCTGATAAATATTTAAGCAGCGATGAGGGAGATAATGCGAATAATCCATTAGAGCCGCCTGCCTGGGCTGGCGCGAGTGGACACAGTAAGTGCTAAGATCCCAGGCTGGGCAGTAGGCTTGCTGACCGCCGAGCCTGGCTGTGGGGAGACAAGATGTTGGAGGCCCCAGGAGCCTTTGCTCCCACTCTGCCCCGCTTGACCTTTGATCTTGCCCCCACGGGTCAGCCTCACTGCAGAATGGGATGGGGCAGGGTCCATCCTCTGGAAGAGGGGATGGTGTGAATTCCCCACCATGAAGTGACCCTGGACGTCCACCCCATGGCTGCAGGGGACTCTAGGACAACCTGCTGCTCACCTCCGTAACCAGGACAACCACCAGCCCCATTTTGCACAGGACAGTCCCAGGTCACGCGAGGTGGCTGGCATGGGTATTAATATTGTCTTCTTCCACTTTCAGGAGACCCACTTTGGACAGTAAATGTTATGAGCACCCTATCTCTGACTTTCTAATAACATGGCTCAGAATGATGGAGGGAGGCGGGAAATCATAGCAGCAATTTCCCTCACATTATACACACTAAAGCCAGCCATCAAAACGGGTCAAAAATCTGACATTCAACGACAGAAGCCCTTCACCCAGACGCACACATACACACAGAGCATCGTCTGTTGACTTCTAACTCTCCTTGTAGGCCACCTGTGTACCCTTCTCAGCTCACTGCCGTCTCTTCCTGGATGCTAATGTTGGGAGACACACCTTATCTCTGCGGGCTCTTTCAGGGTACAAGTTGGCTCTAATGTATCGAGCCATCCACCATTGCTCCCAGCTCAGTGTTGACTCTGCTTGCAGAATGAATGAATCGGTTGGGATTGTTCATGATTATGTTAAATCTCTCTTGTCTCAGAAGGTCTTTGACTTAAGAAAACAGCAAATGTTTTCTTATCCTTCTTTATCCAGGGTATCATTCATGGACTTGAATACATATTCATGTAAAACTCCCGTTTATACACACACAGTTCAAAATAATAAGTGAAGTACTGTGTGCATATACTTTATTTCAACACCTCCTCTTCACCCTCAGGAAACAGAAAGATCCAAGTCCCCATTTGTAATGAATTCATCTCTATTAGCCTTCTCTTGTTTCCTCTTCTTAGAAAGTTCAGGATGGTTTCTATGATCCACTCAATTAACTCTTTCTCTTCCTTCTTTCCCTTTCATTCATTTCTTCACTCACTGAAGCATCATCCATCGTTATTTACTGAATACTGTGCACTGGACTCAACTGATTCCTGGAGTGACTTCAGCCAAGCCCTCAGTTTCCTTGTGACTGGAATTAGCTGAATGTTGCATCACTGGTCTCAGAAACACCACCCAGCCATTGCTTGTAGATAGATCTGACATAAATCCACGTGTCTGCCTCCTCCTAGCTCCCAGAGGGCAAATCTGGAGAGTGAGGAGGGAAGGAGTCCCTGGGGGCTTCACACCCTCAAGTCTCTTTATGTATTGACCTTCCTTCCTCCCTTCCTTCCACAGGGTGAACCTGTGCCTGACGCTGCTCAGCTCTGCTCCTCTGGGGCTGCTTCCGCCAGAGCTCAGCTGCCCTAGCCCTCCAAGGCCACGAGCTCCCATGGCCTTGATGTCAGCCTCCGCCCTGTGGCCGTGTTCTTGGGGTGTTTCCTTCAGTGCTCATGCCTGCAGGTTCCACCTCCCCGCAATGAGCCTGCTTAGACACCCAGGTCTTTATGCCCAGCTAGTCATTCAGAACCTCACCCATAGCTGGTGCTCTCTTCACAGCTGAAATATTATTATTCACACATGTGCACAGATAAATATAACACAGGCATGTGTACATGTCTGCACAACATGCATATACTAATACATGCATATACTAATACGTGTGTATACTAATACACGCGTACAACTTGCAAAAATATTTCACAGAATCAACCCACCCTTGCACACCTATAAACTTAATATGTGTATACATCTTGCACATACATACATAACATATACACAAGCACACACACCCTAAAATCATAGAAAATATGAACTAGAAATCAGACTTCAAACGTGTGTAAGACTCCCGCATGTGAAGGACTTTGCTACAATATGTGCCCTGTGGAATAGAAGTGAAAATGTGAGCTAGTATGTAACTATGCACACCCTTATTCTGTGAATACGCACCACCATCCCTCTCTACCTTAAGTATCTTTTCCCTCATGTTACCATTGGCATTGTAGGTGGCTGCTAGCAGTATAATTTAGTTTAGCACTTTTTTAAAGACTATTTTTTTAAAGGAGTTTTAGATTTGCAGCAAAACTTAGTGAAGGTACAGGGATTTCTCATATACCCTAACTCTACACATGCATAGCCCACCTCATCATCAGTATCCCCCATCAGAGGGTTATGTTTGTTACAACCAATAAACTTACATTGATGCATCTTAGTCACCCAAAAGTCCATAGATTACCTTTAAGGTTTATTCTTGGTGTACATTCTATGGGTTTGGACAAATACATAATGTCATGTACCCATCACTAGAGTGTCATACAAAGTACTTTCAGGGCCCTAAAAATTCTCCATGCTGCATCTATTTATTCCCTCCACCCTCAATCTCTGGCAACCACTGATCTTTTGACTGTGGTCTTAAGTTTTGCTTTTCCAGAATGTCATATAATTGGAATCAATAATAACCTTTTCAGATTGGCTTCTTTCACTTAGCAGTATGATCTTCCCTCATAGCTCAGTTGGTAAAGAATATGCCTGAAGGGCAGGAGACCCATGTTAGATTCCCCGGAGAAGGAAATGACAACTCACTCCGGTATTCTTGCCTGGAGGATTCCATGGACAGGTGAGCCTGGCAGGCTACAGTCCCTGGGGTCGCAAGAGCAGGACACGACTTAGTGACTAAACCACCACCACAAAGGTTCCTCCATGTCTTTTCATGGTTTTATAGGTCATTTCTTTTTAGTGCTGATTAATAGTTCCCCGTCTGGATGTACCACAGTTTATTAATTTACCTGTTAAAGAACATCAAGGTTGCTTCCAAGTTTCGGCAGTTATGAATAAGCAATAAACATACGCGTGCAGGTTTTTCTGTGGACGATTGCTGGGTCATATGGCAAGAATACGGTGAGTTTTGTAAGTAACTGCCAAACTGCCTTCCAAAGTGAACATACCATTTGCATTATCACCAGCAATGGGTGGGTTCTTTCTACTCCACATCCTTCTCAGCATTTGCTGTTGTCAGTGTTTCAGATTTTTGGCCATTCTCATTGGTGTGTAGTAGAATCTTATTTTTGGTGTAATTTGCATTTCTCTGATGACATGATATGGAGCATACGTTTTTTTTTTGCCATGTGTATTTTGGTGAGGTGTCTGTTAAGGTATTTGATCCACTTTATTCAGGTTTCTTATTTTCTTATTGTTGAGTTTTAAGAGTTATTTGTATATTTTGGATAATAGTTCTTTACCAGATTTACCTTTTGCAAATATTTTCTTCCTATCTGTGGCTAGTCCTCTCATTCTCTCAAAATTGTCTTTTCAATTTTAATGCAGTTTTTAACTTTAATGAAGTACAGCTTATCAATTATTTCTTTCATGGATCATGCCTTTGATGTTGTATCTGAAAAGCCATTGCCACACCTAAGGTCATCTAGGTTTTCTCCTACGTTATCTATCTCCTAAAAAGTTCATATTTTTGTGTCTTACATGTAGGTCTATGATCCAGTTTGAGTTAATTTTTGTGAGAGGTGTAAGGCCTGTGCCTAGATTCATTTTCTTTATATTTAGATGTCCAGTTGTTCCAGCACTGTTTGTTGAAAAGGCAATCTTTGCTCCATTGTATTGGTTTGTATTTGCCTTTTGTATTTGTGCCATTGCACTGACTAAATTTATATAGATCTGTGGCTCAGAGGTTAAAGCGTCTGCCTGGAATGCGGGAGACCCGGTTTCAATCCCTGGGTCAGGAAAATCCCCTGGAGAAGGAAATGGCAAACCATTCCGGTACTCTTGCCTGGAAAATCCCATGGAGGGAGGAGCCTGGTAGGCTACAGTCCATGGGGTCACAAAGAGTCGGACATGACTGAGCGACTTCACAATTTCAGGACTCTCTATTCTATAGACATCCCATAGTTCTTAGAATCTGTTCTGGTTTTTCAATCTGTGATCTCTTTGTTTTTCAATTTTGGAGGTTTCTATTTTTTTTTTTTAAATATCTAACTCTTCTTTTTGGTTTCTTCTTTGGATTTACATCTCTCTGCATACATTGCCCATCTGTTCTTGCATGCTGTCTACTTTATCCATTACATCCTTAGCATATACATCATCAGTTCAGTTCAGTTCAGTCACTCAGTCGTGTCTGACTCTGCGACCCCATGAACTGCAGCACGCCAGGCCTCCCTGTCCATCACCAACTCCCGGAGTTCACTCAGACTCACGTCCATCGAGTCAGTGATGCCATCCAGCCATCTCATCCTCTGCCATCCCCTTTTCCTCCTGCCCCCAATCCCTCCCAGCGTCAGAGTCTTTTCCAATGAGTCAACTCTTTGCATGAGGTGGCCAAAGTACTGGAGTTTCAGGTTTAGCATCATTCCTCCAAAGAACACTGAGGGCTGATCTCCTTTAAAATGGACTGGATATACATCATAGCTGTTTTAAATTCTAGGTCTGATAATTTCAATATCCTTGCCGTGTCTGGATCTATGATGGATCTGTCTCTTTAAATTTTGTTTTTTTGCCTTTTGGTATGCTTTGTAATTTTTTCTTGACAGCCATTCAGAATGAACCAGGTGAAATAAGCCCTTAGTAACATTGTGGTGGGGTGTGCAGGGACGGGAAGCATTCTTAGCCCTGTGATTAGGTCTCAGTCCTTTAGTGAACCTGTGCCTCCTGACTGTGAACTTCACAGATGTTTCTCAGATTCTGCAACCCCCTATCCTGCTCCCCTCTACCTATCTCCCTCCTTCCCCGACCCCCCACGCCCATGACCAGGGCAGGAAATGGCTAGAACTAACTTTAGGTATCTCCCCTCCCCCAGATCAGTAAAGCTTTGATAATATCCCATCAGGTTAGGCTCTGGTTAACTAGTTTCCTCTGAGGGCAAGTCTTATTAGGAAGAACAGACTGTTTTTGCTTATTTAATGGCTCCTTTTAAATAATAAAAGTGGTTCCTTTTCCCTTCCCCCTGCTGTAAAAGTCAGAGGATACTTCTCTGAGACATACTGTGACAATCTGGTGAAGATCCTGGAGGTAAAACTCCCCAAATTGTGGGGACCCTACTATGAGGGGGTCTATCTGAAGTTCTTAACACTCAGATTTGTCCGCACTGAACCTCTAGCAATTCATCAGTTTTGGTTCCGGTTTTCCGACCCCAGCACTGGTTTCTCTCATGGTTTCCAGTCTCTGCTCCAGGAAGCTAAGACTCTGCATTTGCTTGTCTCCATCTCCAGTCTTGGGGGCAGAGGTTTGCCTGTACCCTCTTGTCTCTTAAACATCTAAGAAGAGCTGTCGATTTTCCAATCTGTCTAGCTTTTTACTTGCTAGGGCAGAGTGGCAACTTCCAGGCTCCTCACATGTGGAACCAGAAACTGCAAGTCTAGCACTTTGGTTTTGTCCCATATATTCAGGATGAGGCCCCTTGAATTCTACTTGTATGAACTGTGCTTAGCACTCCTCCAGCTCCTCTGCCAGGAGCCTTTTCTTTTCAGAAACTAGGGGTCCCCAGAATGTTCATCTGAAGACACTGTCATGTGGGGAGAGCCTCTCAAAGTTCCCAGGACACATGCAAACAGAGCCCAGGTCTCAGCAGGCTTTTGCCTGGAGGACGGCTGCCGGATGGAGGGCTTCCCTGGTGGTCAGATGGTAAAGAATCTGCTTGCAGTACAGAAGACCTGGGTTTGATCCCTGGGTCAGGAAGATCCCCTGGAGAAGGGAATGGCCACCCACTCCAGTATTGTTGCCTGGAGAAGTCCATGGACAGAGGAGCCTGGCAGGCTATAGTCCACGGGGTCACAGAAAGATACTACTGAGCAACTAACACACACACACACACACACACACACACACACACACACGGGATGGAACCTGCCCACGGCTGTATGGGATAGAAGAAACCTTCACTTCCCAGCTGGAACTTTGTCCAGAATACTCTGTGATGCAGGGGGCTCCCCAATGGCTCAGTGGGTAAAGAATCTGTCCTCAATGTAGGAGACATGGATTCGATCTCTGGGTCAGGAGGATCCCCTGGAGAAGGAAATGGAACCCCTTTCCAGTATTCTTGCCTGGAGAATCCCAGGGACAGAGGAGCCTGTAGGTTGAGTCCTTGACTCCATGCAGACCCCTCTTCTGCTTTAATGGAACATCTGTGAGGGGATCTGTGTGGTCCTAGGCTTCCCGCTCCATAAATGAGAGCTCTTTCACATAATTTCACTTGTAGAATCTCCTAAAGTCTACAGTTGTCTATAAAACGAGGTGATTGTTGAGTTGGGTCCAGTCTGGAAATCTAGTTTCCATCTGAGAATTAAGATAACTCATTTGTAGTCCTAGGATAACTGAAAACTCTAACAGGGTTCCCCAACTATTCAAGCTGGTTAGCTTTCTCGGAACCTCTGTCAGGAAAGACAAAGCAGGGTGAGGTGTACCTTGGGCCCCTCCCTTTGCAGCCTCTCAGTGTGTCTGCTCCTCTCTTTGCCCCTCTGGTGCCCAGACTACCTGGGGTCGGTGCCCCCACCTGGCCACCTCCAGATGCTGCTCCAAGCTCTCAGCCGTCCCTTCAGCATTGCTGTTCCACATTAGCAGAGTTCCACTTCTGCAGAGACCTCCCAGCTGGACAGCTCCCTGAGAGAACCTGATCCCCTCAGTCCTATTAGGCTGTCAAGTTTGAGACTCTGATGTGTGATCAATTCCTGAAGTTAACTGTCTGTGGATAGGGCACAGTGCCTTCACCAAAGTGGTAGACTTCCCAAGTAACAGCATTTTAGGCATCAAGAAGACATGAGTCAGGAGTCTCTAGAATCTTAGCTGACTTTGGCCCTTGACAAGACTTGGTTAGGAATCCCTTCCCAGTGCAGACATTGGCAGTTTGCTTCCTGGTATCGAAGAAATCTGCAGCTGTGGGAGACCTATTTCTCATAACCAGAATGGAAGGGCGAGCAAGCAGGCACAGTCTGGGGCCACTTGGCGAGGTCAGGAAGTGGAGAAACTTCTGTTATTTATCTGCCTGTCGCACCTGGATCAATAGACAGGTTGGTTTTTTTTTTTTAATTGTTATTCATTTTACAACTCAATAAAGCTTAATTATGAGGAAGCAGAAAGGCAAACAGAAGCCACGCTCACATGATATTTTACTCCTTGCAGCAATTCCTGCGGGGCCCTCGCACTTGCGATGCAATGTAGAACAAACCAAATTACGGGGACTATTCAAAATTCATTTAAAAACATCATTGAGGAGCATCATAATAAAAACACAATGATAAAGACAAGCTTGGGTTGTTAATTTGTAGCATCGGCGTGTTCGCGGGGCCTGTGTGCACATGTCTATGTAGGTACGCGTGCTTAAGCGGCCTGATTAGCCTTGCTGGGGACTGAGGACTAGATGGGCAGGAGGGACGGGTTGGACCTACACAGCGGGGACGTGGAGAGGGTCCTGCGGGGAAGTTTCTGCTGCTCTGTCCCCTGTTTTGGATGAAGGTCAGAGAGGTCATGCTAGGACTTGAGTCCCAGGGCCATGTCTGGGGTGATCAGGGTGTTAATGAGGAGCTGAGGGGGTACCCCACGGCTAGGCTGGGGGAGAGGGTGTTCAGAGAGGGCTGCCTTGCACTCACCTGGTCTCGCAGGGGCGCCTGCTCACCACATCTGCAGACAAAGAGCATGGACTCTGATTACGTTAGACCCCGTCAGGAGCATCTAAGGAGGTGCTGGAGGCTCAGAGCATTTAATTGTGAACCAACTGCCCACCTCCTGGGGGAGCCAATCAAACCTTGTGAGTCAGTGTGGGTGCCTGGCCTGCCGGGGCCTGGGAGCTTCTCTGCGGAGCTCACCAGTCCCAGCTCTTCTTGTTTTGTTATGATTGGGCTGTGCTGGGTCTTTCTCTAGTTTGCAGCGAGTGGGGGCTACTCTCTATTTGTGGAGCTCGGGCTTCTCTCACTGTGGAGCACAGGCTCTAGGTGCGTGGGCTTCAGTAGCTGTGACTCATGGGCTCTAGAGTGTAAGCTGCAGCTGGTGGGCTTAGTTGCACCACGGAACTTGGAATCCTTCTGGACCAAGGATCGAACCTGTGTCCCTTGGCAGGCGGATTCTTTAAGCACTGGACGAACTAGGGAAGTCCACCAGCCTGGGTTCTAATCCAGGGTATCTGACCCCAGTCTTCATACCTGGTGTTGATTTGACCTCTCCCTCCAGCCTCAGTTCTTCATCTTGGCTTCATGCCACCTGAGCTCTAGAGTGGCCATCTCAGCTTCTCTCACCAGCCTCCTGCTTCCTTCCCCCAGGCCTGCCCGACTCTGTCCTTTAGTTGCCCCGAGTCTCACAAGTTGAAGTACAGTCCACCCACCACCACTCCCACTTCACTTCTCCTGTTGTGATCTCAAATCCATTGTTTCGAGCCTCAGTTTACTCACCTGGAAAACAGGTGTCATTAAGTATGCCTTCCCTCCCTCCAGGAGTGTTTTCTGAATTAATTAATTCTCTTAATTAATTAATTAAGTAAAGCACTTTGAGATACTTAGACAAAAGGTGCGCTAAAAGCACAAATTATTATTTATTCTTAATGAACCCTTCTTTGGAGATAATTTACTTCCGATTCTGAAGGGAAGCACAGTGGACCCCAGGGGGAAAGAAATGACAAGGTTGATTCTTTTCTTGGTTTTGGGGGAGAGAAAGGGAGGGTGGTTATTATATGTAGTTATTCTCTTAGTGGGCTAATAGGGAGAGGGTTAGCTGAGCACTTTGCACCAATCTTGTGCTGCCCCAGCCAGATCTGCTAACCCAAGAATGTGCAAAGGCAGACAGTTCCAAAGGCAGAATGATTCAACGATCTAATCACATCTGATTTGAAGACTGGGATGTGTGCATGCTCAGTTGCTTTAGTCGTGTCTGACCCTTTGCAACCTCATGGACTGTAGCCCGCCAGGCTCTCCTGCCCATGGGATTCTCCAGACAAGAATACTGGAGTGGGTTGGACACCCTCCTCCAGGGGTTCTTTCCAACCCAAGGACTGAACCCACATCTCTTGTGTCTTCTGCATTGGCAGGCGGGTTCTTTACCACTAGCACCACCTGGGAAGTCATAGTGTTGGAGACAGAGACAGAGAAAGACAGGGACAGAGAGAGGAGGGGAGGAGAGAAGAGAAGGGAAGGGGAAGGAAGGCACAAGGGAGAGAGAGGAGGGGAGGAGAGAAGAGAAGAGAAGGGGAAGGAAGCGACAAGGGAGAGAGAGGAGGGGAAGAGAGAAGAGAAGGGAAGGGGAAGGAAGCGACAAGGGAGAGAGAGGAGGGGAGGAGAGAAGAGAAGGGAAGGGGAAGGAAGGGACAAGGGAGAGAGAGGAGGGGAAGAGAGAAGAGAAGGGAAGGGGAAGGAAGGGACAAGGGAGAGAGAGATGGGGAGGTTTTGAGTG
>NW_011494725.1:652088-658241 GCF_000754665.1 Bison bison bison
AAAATGCAAGACAAGGGACAGAGAGGAGGGGAGGAGAGAAGAGAAGGGAAGGGGAAGGAAGGCACAAGGGAGAGAGAGGAGGGGAAGAGAGAAGAGAAGGGAAGGGGAAGGAAGGGACAAGGGAGAGAGAGAGGAGGGGAGGAGAGAAGAGAAGGGAAGGGGAAGGAAGAGACAAGGGAGAGAGAGAGGAGGGGAGGAGAGAAGAGAAGGGAAGGGGAAGGAAGGCACAAGGGAGAGAGAGGAGGGGAAGAGAGAAGAGAAGGGAAGGGGAAGGAAGGGACAATGGAGAGAGAGATGGGGAGGTTTTGAGTGCATCTGTACTTGCCACGGGTCCTCAGGAAAGCTGCGTGGAGAAGGCTGTGTGTTGGCCTGCCATCTGCTCCGTGCTTGCTTCTCAGCCGGATTCCTGCCCCTGCGGCAGCATATGTCTCCCCCCAGCATTGACCATATCTGGACTTCCGGAGACTATCCCTCTCTCTGGTTTTTCTCCTAGGTCCGGACCTCTGCAGAAGTCATAGGTTTGCGCATGTCACCTGTGGGCCTCTTGCCTCCTTGTTCTATCACCCACCCCCTTGAGCTAAGCCTGACTTGTCCCCAACCAGGCACACAGCCCCCAGGTGCTCATCTTCATTTTCTTCAATTCTTGTCTTAGGAAGTGTGGGTTGGGGGTCTGTGGGGAGTGGGAGAGGATGGGGTAAATGACCTAAAGTGATGCAAAGGGTTTCTCTTTTTGGTGGTGTTTGTACCTGCCTAGAAAGCAACTTCTATAACCAAACACAGGTCTAAGGCTGAAGCAGGTAATCCTGATTACTGCTGAGGCTGGAGATAGGAAAGGTGAAGGAAGGAGGAATGGAAAGAGGCTTTAATTATTTCCTTTCTGTGCTTTTATATACCTTGACATTCTCCCCAGTGAAGATGCATGATTTTTATTATCACCATTTTCTATCTCAAGTACATGAACAAACAGCCTAAAGAAAATATTTAAGGCATCAGCCAGAGGAGGCTGGCCATTCTTCTCCCTGACAGTCCTGATACTCCTGACGTCACTTGCCAGCTGAGGGAGGTGCTCCAGGCCGGCCTGCAAGGAGAGGGGATTGGCCAGCAGGGCCAAGGAGAGGCAACATGAGCTGGGGAAGGCGAACGGGTGCAAGTCTAGAAAGGTAGAAGTGAACTCATGCCTCCTAAAGGCCTTGTAGACTCTGGATTTTTACAAGACATTGAACGCTTTCCTACAAGACAAAGAGGGGGCTGGGGCCCTTGGTGACAGTGGCCTGGTGTGAACTCTGTGGTCGAGGAGGATATGGTGTATTAGAACAGAGAACATGGCACTCTCCACTGGTGTCTGATTACAACTGTAGGCTGGGAGCTGAGAGGAAACACACCCTTGGGGCCATGGGGTGGGCCCTGGAGACAGAGGACCCACCTCTAAATCACAGTTATGCCACTTGCTTGCTGATAACCTCGAATGAGTTACTCAAGCACTTCATGCCTCAGTTTTCTCATCTGAAAGTGGGGTAACAGCAGCATCTACCACATGAGATGTGAGGGGTGAATGAGTTGAAATGACACAGCAGTTAAACATTACTGGTATGTGGAATGTGCTAGATATACATCAGTCATCATAATTGTTGTCACCAAAGCTTAGTGTTCATGCCTGCGGGGGTGGCCAGGCTGGCCTGAACTGGGAGCATAAGGTGAGCTCAGGTACGTCAGTATATGCTTGCAGTGAGGGGAGGGGCCTGCCTTAGGCTACCTGCAAAGGGCAACGAGGAATCTGCTTAGGATGAAGCCCTTCGGAGGGGCAGCATGTATGTGGGCCCAGCTCTGCAGAAAGAGTGATTCTGCTCAATGCTTGGTTTCTAGGTTGTGCTCTGCCAGGCCCCCAAGCCCGCAGCCTGATTCCCAGAGGGACCAGGGCCTGCAGGGAAGTAAAGATGGAGCAAAACCAAGAGCTAGTGACCAACATTTGTGTAAGACAAGCACCAGGCAGCACTCAACTGCTTTGGGGCTGGATAAAGTACGCATGGGGCCAGGGGGCAGGGAGGCATCTCAGGAAATGCACTGAGGCCTGGGCCCTGGACGAAGGGAAGGCAAACCTTGAGTGGTGGCTGGAGATGCCCTAGGGCTCCTTGGGAAAAGTCAGAGGTGGTAGCAGCTCCCAGAGGGGGCAGCAGGATCAGCACCAGAAAACATGGTGACTTTGTTATTATACAAAGAAGAAGCCTGAAATGCTCTTATGATGGGTCCTGCCTTTCAAGGATGTTTCCAGAAAGGCCCTTGGTCCCCTCCAAGGTTTCTCAGACTCACTGCTGAATGATCAGGGCTTTTTTTTCCCCTTTAGTTTTCAGTATGTCATAGAAGGATATTTTGTAAAACGCAGTAAAAATGAATTACCAGTAAAATGAAATAAAAAACAGATGTACAATGTACAAGTCCCAATTTTTTTATTACTGAAGTCAACAGACATAAAACTACTCTGTCAAATTGCTGTAGGCTTCTAAATGCTTTCTCTCAATTTCTGGACTTACCTCTTTGCAGACTGGGATCAAAGTCTGGGGCCTGGCTTGGGTCCAGGGACCACACTGGCCTCCCCTGCCTGCTGATCTCGTGGAGATGCTTGGTGCTCAGGGCTAAAGGTGAAGGGACGTCTGCCTCTGGGTTGAGCAAGTGGGAAAACCAAGAATTAGCTTCCTAGCACCACCATAATAAAATACTGCACCATGCACAGCTTGAAACAACAGTGTTTATTCTCTCTCAGTTCTGGAGTCCAGAGTTCAAAGTCAAGGTGTTTGCAGGACTCTGCTGTTTCTGAAGCCTCCAGTGTAGGTCCTTCCATGCCTGCTTCAAATTCTGGAGGCTCCTAGTAATCGTTGGCTTTCCCGAGCTGGTAGCTGCATCCCTCCAGTCCCTACCTCCGTCCTCACATGGCCTTTCTTCCTGTGTGTCTCCAGGTCTCTCTCTCCTGTGAGGACACCACTCACGGGGTTTAGGGCCCACCCTAGTCCAGTATGACCTCATCCTAAACAGATTATATCTGCAAAGACACTATTTCCAAATAAGGGCACATTCTGAGGTCCTGGGTAGACAGAATTTGAGAGGCGCAGACACAGTTCAGCCCAGCACAGCTGGCATGGACGGACCCAGATGCTGGAGGCAGAGAGGACCTGGAAGGTCTGGCAGAACTTAGTGGCCAGCTTTATGCTTCATATTCCTGGGCAGGGAAGTCCTGGGTGATACCACGTACTTAGTCTGATCGGGACCATTTTACACTCTTGGATCATGGGGCCTGAGAAGGCACCGTTCACAGGAGCAGGAAGGGAATTTTTAGGGTACTTGGGGCTTTCTCTCCGCAGCTTTTGAGGATGCAGAGGACGTGAGCCAGGGGAATCTAAAGCAAAACCAACCACTCTCTTCACCTGAGGGTCTGGGAGAGTGTTGGCCAGAGCTCTGAGGGAAAGATAAGGTTTATGGAACTTTCTTGGATGTGAGAGGCAGCGAATACCAGTGGTTAGAGCACTAGCTCTAATCTCAAACTTGAAGTCTGGTTCTACTATCAGAAGCCTTGTAGGGACTTCCCTGGGGACCCAGTGGTTAGGACTTGGCCTTCCAATGCAAGAGGTACAGGTTCAAGTCCTGGTTGGGGAGCTAGGATCCCACATGCCTTGTGGCTAAGAAACCAAGACACAGAACTGAAGCAATATTGTAACAAATTCAATAAAGGTTTTAAAAATGGTCCACATCAAAAAACCTTAAAAGAAAGAGAAGTTTTGTAACCTTGGGCAAGTTACTTTCCTGTTAGTGCCTCAGTTTCCTCATCTGTAGAATGGAGCTAAGAGTAGCCTTCACTTCTAGGACTGTTGTGAATGATCAATGTGATAATGTACATAAAGGGCTTGGCACAATGCCTGGTACATGCTAATCACTCAATAGTTGCTCCCTATTATCAATAGAGTGATTTTTGGATGGACCATGGAAGGTGACTGCTATCTTGAACTGTGCCTGTTAGGGAAAAGAGACCTTGTATTTATAAGCAGCTTCCATGTACCAAACGTTGTTATGGGTGATTTATATGTTTATATAACATCAATAGATATTTCTAAACGGTTAAATTGTGATTGATTTACTTGTTAACATCTCAAGCTTTTATGGAGACCTACTATGTACAAGTAGGTACATAGACTTCCCTGGTGGCTCAGATGGTGAAGCGTCTGTCTACAATTCGGGAGACCCGGGTTCAAGCCCAGGGTTGGGAAGATCCCCTGGAGAAGGAAATGGCAATCCACTCCAGTACTATTGCCTGGAAAATCCCATGGACAGAGGAGCTTGTTAGGCTACAGTCAACGGGGTCGCAAAGAGTCAGACACGACTGAACGACTTCACTTCACTCACTGTGTACAAGAGGCAGTGCAGGATCCGGACACGTTTAAGGAAAGGCTACTGCACTTTGGGCAAAGAAATCAAATTTGGCTCTTAATGGGGTGTCAGCCTTTAAGGAGGGATTTCATACAATTTTGTCTTCATACGGGAGATTTAATTAATTGACCTTTTGTGTCCCTCTGGTCCTTGGTTCTGCAGGACAATGTGATAGAAAAAGGTGAATTATTTCCACGAGTGTGAAGCTTCATCACCATGCATGTCTTTGTCTATTTCACAAAGACAGTGTTACTAATTTGAACTCTTAAGCAGTTACTGTTATGCCAAAGAAAAGCCTTTTCAGTTCAGTTTGGAAAATATCTTGTTTTATTTCATTCCCATGATGATTCATAACAAAATTAAAAAAAATGTGAGTTATAACAAAACTGGATTACTAATATGTAACCCGTAGCATTGCTTAATTTGGCTCGCTATTACAGTTTTAATAGAAAATATCATTTGATTGCAATTTAGAAATAAAATTTGATTTCCATATTATAACTAATATGAATAATAAGTCCCAACATGTCTAATATACTTAGGCATTTTTATGAACACAATGAATATGTTTTGGATGCTCCTGGCATACTAATTCAAAGTCTCATTGTGTCCTGGTACTTTTCTTGAGCTCACTGACCTCACCCAGGAAGCCTTTACCAGCAATTAGTTTTCAGCTGTATTAGCCCTTTGGAGTGCTATGATAATTAAAGTGTTATGCCTTTTTAAATGAAGTTGGCTGCTGGTACCAGTCTGAATTGCTCTCATAAGAGTGCCCCCTTTCTCTCTGTGAAGTCTGGGGTTGTGGGTAGCTCTGCCATCTTGGCTCTGGCCTGGGACCTGGAGCTCATTTACTTATACTTGCCATTTCCAGATCCCCAGGCTTGTTCTATCTTGCCATAAGGAGACAGGCTGTGTGTTTCCCTTGCTTCAAGAACAACTGCCATTCACTCATTCATTCAATAAGTATGAATTGATGGCCTAGTCTATGCAAGCACTGTATTTGATATTGGAGTTACCATGGTAATTAAAAACAGATAGAGTCCTAGCTCATAGAATTAAATCATCTTGATAAAAATGCATAAATATATGCTATTGGAAAGAGAAATATGGTTGTAAGCCCACAGTAACAAAGGGAGCTGTCCAAGCTGAATGTTGGAGAAGGTGTTGTAAAAGAACGATGGGTTGGGGAATGTGTGCAAGAAGACTGGAGTGAATGGGGTTTAGGGAGAATGGGGCTGGGGGCCATGAAGACTGTGTTGCAAGAGGAGGGTGGGGGCAGTCAGACTGTGCAGAGCCATGGGGGCCACAGGAAGGATGCTGGTTTTAGTCTAACAGCAGTGGGAAGGTACTAAAGTGTTTATGCCATGTAGCCAGATGTACATTTTGCAGGAGTTTGAAGTTTGGAGAATGGACTGAAAGTTTCTGCAGAATTGGAGAGGAAACCATGGTGGTTTGAACCAAGGTGGTGGCAGATGAACAGAGAGAAGTAGAATGAATGAAGGATATGGATATGAAGGATGTGAGGAGACAGACACCAAGTTCATCCCTACCAAACTCACTCTTCACCTGGCTGCCTTCCTCCATCATCTCAGGGCCACTCTTGTACTTGATTTGGACTCTCCTCAAATGTCTACCCGGTCTCTCTCTCCTTACACTGTTCAGCTTTTTTTTTTTTTGTAATTTGGAAGACACTATATTATATATTTATTCATTATTTTATAATAAATATTATATATTTAT
>NW_011494725.1:658341-667632 GCF_000754665.1 Bison bison bison
TATTTATTTATAAATAATATAAATAAATATATATTTATAAATAAATATATATATAATGCATATATATTTATTTATCACCTGATAAATGCCAGCCCTCATGCCAGCTCCATGAGGCCAGGAATGCATTTATCTCAAGCCTGGAATGTTGCCTGACACATGTGTGTGTGCTTAGTTGCTCAGTCGTGTCTGAATCTTTGCGGTCTCTCAAAAAATACTTTATGAGTGAATGAAGGAATGATTCTGAATAGCTGGCTCATGCCATCAGGCTGATGGTGGCATCCTGCCTGAGAAAGGGATAACAGAACAGGACTAGATGTGGGTGGGGCACCTGGGAATCTGGAGGTTAGAGGTGCTCTGTGGGCACAGCCAGGCTGTGGGCCTGGAGCTGAGCTGGCCTTGGAGCTTCACCCAGCGCCAGCCTCTGAGACTGGCCCCATCAAGGCCAAGGCAAGTCCTTCCTGATAAGCTGGAAGCTATCACCACCCACTTCACCAGGTTACTCTGGAATTCAGAGAGGAAGATGAGTGTCTCTCCTAGCAGGCACTGGGCAAATATTCAGTGCTTCTTTCCTGGAAGGATTTGGGGCAACCCACTCTGGTATGCTTGCCTGGGAAATCCCAGGGACAGAAGAGCCTGACGGGCTATAGTCCATGGGGTCACGGAGAGTTGGACACAACTTAGCGATTAAACAACAACTGGGTTAGCAGAGAGTGGGAAAGGGTGAGAAAAGGGTCTACTAGGGGCCAGACAAGAGGGGTCTGGAGGACAGAGCCCCGGAAGTCGCTCTAGGTCCAGGGCCGCCCTGACCCTCTGGAGGTGGAGGCTGTTTTCTTTCCTGTCCCGCCAGCAGGTGGTAGGTGGGTCAGGCTTACAAGTGCACACGTGCAGAGGGAGGTGGGTCATGGCTCACAGGGGCGCATGTACGGCAGCTCCACTGACAGCCGGCCCAGTTCCCTTACCCTACTCTCCACTTCCCATCTTACAGAGCACGCTCCGATATCCTGCTTCACCCCCACATAGCCGCATTGCCACATAGCCCCTCCTTGGCCAGGTCACCACGCCTCCTTGGCATTCAGGTCACCTGTGCTTTCTTGCCCTATTTATCCAGTCTACTCTTCCCACTGACAACACCTATCTCCTCATTCTCTGCCCAGTAGATCCTTATGGTTTCAGCTTCTGAAACCCCGTTCCTCCCTGATCCTGATTCAAAGCCCTTGTCTATGGCTATACAACCCTGAATGTGCCCAACCTCATCTGATTCAAAGCCCTTGTTTCAAAATCCAACAAGATTTCTCTCACTTATGAAATTACCAGGGTCATAGGATCTCTGCTTCAGGAACCATGGACAGAAAGTAAATGTATTTCTGAAACAACACCCTTCCTCTTACTTCCCTGGGATTGCAGGTCCCAATAAAATCACAGAAAGTAAGCTTTCGCCTCAAGTTCTGTTTTCAAGGTTACTCTGGATAAGGAAAGAATCTTCCATTATAATGCTTAGTAACCTTTTACAGGCAATGTATCTTTATGCCTAACTAGAGGATAATTCAGAGAAGGCAATGGCATCCCACTCCAGTGTTCTTGCCTGGAGAGTCCCAGGGACGGGGGAGTCTGGTGGGCTGCCATCTATGGGGTCGCACAGAGTCGGACACGACTGAAGTGACTTAGCAGCAGCAGTAGAGGATAATTTCTTGGAAGAGTATATGAGACTATATTTTCTCTTATCTCCCATGTTATTTACCAAAATGGCTAACGGTTTAATTGGCTCCCTCTGTGACTGCAATCAGTTGGTCAGAGTCCAGTGTGAACATAGCAAGGACTGCTCACCCTGGGCCTGGAATGACCCAGAACTAATCCCATGCTGAATTCTTAGGTGCCATTAGCTCATTTTCAGAGCTGGTTCCAGTCCTCCATCTCATTCCCTTGAAATTGTCTACATTTGCCTTCATATTCTGAAAACACCAAAACATCTTCAGGTCATTCTCATTTAAGAACCAATTAAATTAAGCCAGCCATACACCCTGTCAACCACACACCCCTGTCAATCACACACCCCCGTCTAAGAGTTGTCCTGTCTTTCTCTTGCCCTTCACGACCAACATTTCCAAGTGTTTGCTGCACTCTTTCTTGTCATCTCTTCTTGCATCCCTGTCAATCTATTGCAGTCTAGCTTATGCCCCATCTGATTCATCCATCACTCTTCTTGCTGGTCACCATTGCCTTCCATAATGTTGAATTCAGCATTTTCAAGAGTTGTTCAACACCCTCTCACTTCTCCTCAGCCAGTTCATGGAAAAAGCAGCCCCATGCCCCCCAGATCCATATCATCTGGTGGAAACAGAAGCCCAGAGAGAGGTCCGCTTGAGGGGGACCTCTCAGTGAAGCAGTGGTCCATATCCACCTACCTGCCCTCACATACTGAGCTGATCACATACTGTGAATCTTGGGAATGTTCCTCCTCCATAATGTTGAATCTAGTGGATACTTTAGCCGTTACTTGCTTGAATTTTATTACATCTCATACTGTTCATCATCCCTTCTTGAACTCTTCCTCGCTTGATTTGTGTGATTCCAGTCTTCTTGTTTTCCAACAGCCTCTCAGGCTGCTCCTTCTCACCCTTCTCAGCAGCCTTCTTTCCTTCACTGACCACTTAGCTGTTTGTACCTCCCAATACTTGTTCTTGGTACTCTGCTCTCCAGTTTCTCTGTGTAACCTTTTTTTGGGGGTTCTCCTTCACACTGGGGCCCTGGGTATCACAGATGTGTTGATAACTCCTGCATCTCTTGAGTCTGGACTGAATATCAACCTGTTGCCCACCAGCCTACAGGATATACTCCAAATTTCTCAAGCCCAACTTATCTGAACAGAACTCTTTCTCCCTGAAACCTGGGTGACCACTGTCTAACCTCAGGGATGAATGCCACTATCCAGTCAGGAGCCCATGCCAGGACCTTATTTACTTGTTTCTACCTTTCTGCCCACCTTCCTTGCCAGGCATTTATTTAGAAAGGTCTGCAGCCTCTATGGAGAAGGCGATGGCACCCCACTCCAGTACTCTCGCCTGGAGAATCCCATGGACAGAAGAGCCTGGTAGGCTGCAGTCCATGGGGTCGCTAAGAGTTGGACACGACTGAGCAACTTCACTTTCACTTTTCACTTTCATGCATTGGAGAAGGAAATGGCAACCCACTCCAGTGTTCTTGCCTGGAGAATCCCAGGGACGGCGGGGCCTGGTGGGCTGCCGTCTATGGGGTCACAGAGTCGGACACGACTGACGTGACTTAGCAGCAGCAGCCTCTATGTCTCTGCCATTACTGCCTTAGTTCAGCCTCTTGTAGATTCCTACCTGGATTACAGAAATAGTCCTTGAATTGATTTCTTTGTCTCCTGACTATCCTTCCCAGTGGGTACTTGTTTCCATTGCCATCAGAGTAATCTTTACAAAATCACACTTGATTTTGCCATACTACTTCTTAAAAAGCCTCCAATTGCTGACTCCTCAGAGCTTTCAATTTGAGGTTCAAATGTATGAGCTTCATGCATACAAGGTCTTTTATGATCTGCCCCTTGCCTAATACATTAACTTTCTCTTTACATTCCTACCTCCTTTTTTCCAGGCAAATTTGAATCTTTCGTATTCCTTGAACATGTTATGCTATTTCAGACCTCCACATCTTCACACTTACTGTCTCTTCTGCCTGATAACTCATCCATCCATCCATCCATCCACTTCCTCAGCTAATACCTATCATTTTCCCAAAGTTAATTCAATTGCAACCTCTTTTGAGAAGCATTCCTTTGGCTTCTCTATCTGGTTTCCAGGGTTCTCTGCTTATATTTTTCTGAATAGAAGTTCTTATTACACTGACTTAAAAAGAGTTGAATGATTTACACTGTCAAGCACCCAGAGATCTGGGACTGTGTCTTACATGTGTCTCCTCAATGCTTAGTATCATTCCTAGTATCATTCCTACATTTTCCACAGTAGATGCCTAACAGTGTTGAATGAATGAACTAAGCCCCTGTCCCATCCATTCCTCAAAAATAAGCCCCGTTGATCACAATGAGGAGTAGACTGGAGAGAATGTGTTGATTGCTCTTTGTATAGAACTCATGGCTCTGTAGCCCTGTCTTAGTTTCTAATTTTGAGCACCTCTGGTCTCCTTAGGTGGGTGTTTCCACCTTGTTCCCCTTACCCCTGGCCCATTCATCCTTTGGTGGGCCTGGTCCGGGTCAGGCCTCCTTCCCCCTCTGCTACCTTCCCTAGTGCCTCCCTCATCCCTCCACGCAGGAGCCAGCCTTCCCTGAGCCTAGCAATTCTGCTTTAGTTTTTAATCTTTCCTTGTAAATTAATCTCTCTTGCTATCTAATCACGCCTGGTGCCCTTCCCTGAACTCTTTCCACTTTGCCTACCTCTGCTGGGTAATGAGATGCCCACAGATGGCTGCAATCTCTCCGGCTCCATCTTACCACCAGAGACCATTTCTTCCTGGCTTTGTGCTGTGGGCCCTGCACACACACACATGCCCAAATCATCTCACCTGTCTTATTTATTTCACTGCCACTTCCCATTGCAAACTCATCTAATTTGTGCTCTGCTCTGCGGCTGTGTCTCTCTCAGCAGGTCTCCACTTTTGAGGTCCCCCTCACTTATGAATCCATCTCTGTCTTTATGATTATTTTTTCCTTCCTGTGTTAATGCTATACCTTTCCAAGTTGAATCTCATTTGAAGGCAACTTACCCAAACAGTCCAGGTCACAGATAATTTTTTCCCCCACTTCTTCCCAGGCAGGGGCCTCTGTCAGTTTCATGAGATGCCTTCCTGTAAGTGCTAAGGAAAAAGTGAATCTTTCCTGATCACACTCGCTTTTGTTAGAAAATGTCATCATGCTTGTTTGCCTCAACTATCAGAGAACCCAAAGCTGAGTTTGTGTTTGCTGGCAGCAACTGTCTTTACCTGGGTCTCTGTGAAATTATCTTTTTCTCTTATTATATGACATTCTTATTAATTAGTATTATTAAGGGACTAATATATATGAGTTTTCTGCTATGTTTACTTTAAGTATTTTTGAATACTATATATTCTAAATAATATATTTGGTGCTTGATGTTTTATAAACTTTATTTTCTGTGTTTCTATCCCTAGCTCTATTCCTCAAACCTCTGAGCCATCATAGAAGTTGGTGTAGATGAGGTTTTGAGGCTCAGTGGATGAGTCCCTTACTGTCACTCTCAACTGCAGTCATTTAGATGTGGGCATTTAGATGTGGGTGTGATAAGGGCTGGGCAAGGGGATCCACACAGGTAGGCAGAGTGGGTGGGGTGGCAGGGTGCTGGGGGAAGGTCTTGACTTTGTAAGAAAGCAGGTAAGCAGGCTTGATTCTGTCCCTCCTGGTCATGTAATCTCAGACAAGTTAACATTTCTGAATGTCATTCTCACCCTAAAAGGGGAATAACAAAACCTCTAGGACTGTGAGAAATAAATGAGACAAAGTATGCCCAAGTACCTGGCATGCTGTTGGGGGGCAACTCACTTCAAGTTTCTATCTTTGACTTTGCCTGTAAGTATGTCCACCTCACCCCATCTCATATTATGGGGCCTGAAATCCCACCAGTCAGTCAGTTCAGTTGCTCAGTCATATCCGACTCTTTGTGACCCCACAGACTGCAGCACACCAGGCTTCCCTGTCCATCACCAACTCCCAGAGCTTGCTCAAACTCATGTCCATTGAGTTGGTGATGCCATCCAACCATCTCATCCTCTGTTGTCCCCTTCTCCTCCTGCCCTCAATCTTTCCCAGCATCAGGGTCTTTTCCAATGAGTCAGTTCTTCTCATCAGGTGGCCAAAGTATTGGAGTTTCAGCTTCAGCATCAGTCCTTCCAATGAATATCTGGGACAGATTTCCTTTAGGATTGACTGGTTTGATCTCCTTGCAGTCGAGTCTTCTCCAACACCACAGTTTGAAAGCATCAATTCTTCAGCACTTAGCTTTTCTTCATGGTCAACTCTCTCATTTTAAAAAGACAAACATCCCCATGGGGTCTATGCCTTAGTCTGGCTGAGACTCTCCAAGGAAACAAGCTGTCACCAGGGGAGTGAGGCAGTAGTTTGATGTTGGGAGGCAGGAGGGTGAATTTTGGGGGCAGAGTGTTTGGGGGGCATTGCTGAGGAGCAGGGTGATGAGGGAGATGCACCTGACTAGAGGCTTGGGGGTGCCCTCTGACCTCACTGTGTTTAGAGCAGCATATCTTCGGTGTTGGATGCTCCTGCAGCCTGGCGGGGGTGGCCTGAGAGTCTGCATTTCTGTCCAACTCTGGGCTCACAGCGCTACCTTCCCAGGACCACACTTTGGGTCGTGAGGGTTTGTCAGACTTTGACTCAGGCTCAGGTCAGTGCAGCCTCCTCCCGGCGCCTGACCCCCAGCTCCCTCTCCCACACCCTCTGACCCAGTGAGGTTCCTGGCTTCCCAACTGCAGAGCCCAGGACTGCCTGTGAGGCCCATTTGAATTGTTATTATTTATTTTTTCCTCAGAACCTCACCCGAGTCACTATTCCTAAGCACTTTCCTAAAATTGAGAGCTATTATATTCACTGCTTTCCTTTTTATCTCTTCATCTGGCATTTCTATAGATTACAAAAAAAGCAGTTAAATTTGTCTAGAGTGATTTGTACCACATCAACGCCTGCTATTTACTGCTTGTGAGCCTATCTGCCAACACTTGCAAAGAGTTCCTCTGAGTGTCGCAACCTTGGCTTGTCTCAGAGGTGACTGTCATTTTAAGTTTCCCCAAAGGGGGATGCATAGGCCTCAGCTTATTCAACTAAATACATTCTTATTTTTAAACATACATATACATATACACACTCACAAAATGGCCAGGATAACTCTCCCACTGACCAGACACGTGATGCCAAGATAGATATCCCTGTCCTCGGAGTCTCGTTTCCCCACCTGTGAAGTGGATAGAATAAGACACGACAATATGCCTCATTGTGAAAGGGCTTCCTGGAGAACTTGGTGCAAATTTGGTGCTCAAAAAATGCTTATAGGGAAAAGAAGTATCTCTATGCTGTGAAAATTAATAAAGGGAAACCTCACTAATTTGGAACCAAGAGGCCAGACGGGGGACTTCTCCTGCACATGCCACTTAACATCAGTACAGATCCCGACAGGAAGAGACTACCTTGCATCTTTAGCAGGAAGTGACTTCACTACCCCAGCAAGAGAAAGAAAGATTTCTTCTTGCCTGGCAACAGCTCAGCCAATGAGAGACTGGTACAACGCAGCCAATGAAAAGCCACTACACTTTGAACTCCCAGTTTCCTCCAATGAACTTTTTGTTTGTAACAGTCCCTCCCAACTTTCTTTTCTCCTCTGTAAGTTTCCTCTCCTTTGCTTTATCTGATTTGCTCCTCATTCACCAGTGTTCTTGCCTGGAGAATCCCAGGGATGGGGGAGCCTGGTGGGCTGCCGTCTATGGGGTCGCACAGAGTCGGACACGACTGAAGTGACTTAGCAGCAACAGCAGCACCATAGTTGCATGTCCCAAACGGCAATTTTTTGTTGCAATAAACTTGATTTGCTAGTAAAATTACAGGCTGTTATGTTGTTTTATAGGGTCACCAGGTGGCACAGTGGTAAAGAATCTGCCTGCCAATTCAGGAGACATGGGTTCGAAAGAGCCCCTGGAGAGGGAAATGGCAACCCACTTCAGTGTTCTTGCCTGGAGAATCCTACGGACAGAGTAGCCTGGTGTGTTACAGTCCATAGGGTCACAAAGAGTTGGATACAACTGCAGCAACTCAGCAGGTGTGCATGCATCTGTCTATTTATATGAAAAAGCACAAAAAGGATCTGAAATAAATATTTGTTGTTAATAAATACTTATTTGATTACATGTTGCAGATCCTTTATTAGGTTAAAAGCTTGAGGTGGGCAAGTTCTTAGTGTGTCTTGGTTTTCTTCATTCCATCCAGTGCTTAGTAAAATACCCACATAAGAGTGAGTACCTGACAAATATTATTTGAATTACTTCATTATATATTCCACTTACTGAGGGGACTTTGTTGAAATTCCTCCATCACATCCTCAAAATTCTGTCACAGTTTCTGAGCATTTAGGAAGATTATGTCTATTCTAAGTATTTAATATATTTACTTTTATCAACTATACTACAGAATAACTTTCCCTCTTCTTTTTGGCTTCTAGGAAGCTCACAGCTAAATGTTGTTAAGTGGCCAAAGTTAATTTTGGTTTGGCTTTTCTTATTTCCTCTAATCTTATATGGTGCCTGATTTGATATTTTGTTTTAATGTTCTTATTTTAATTGTGATTATTCAGCTCCTCAAATACTTTTTTGGAAACAGCAAGGTACAAACTATGCATAAAACCAAAACACGAGGAGTATGATTTGTCTAAGTAAGTGGAAGAGTACTGGTAAGACCTAGGCTTGAATTTCGTCCTTTGAAAACATGATTTGAGGAATTTGCCACTCACAGCTGCATTGTGGAAATAATCACTGCACCAAGGTTGGATGAGAAAGGAGAAAACAGAGAAAGAAAGAGCAAAAACCTTACATATGTTTGAGAATTGAAATTTTCCACCACCCACTCCATTCCCTTTCCCCAATTTGTCACTGCCCATCATTCATCACTAGTTTCTCAACCGCATCACTTACTGTGCTTGTCACATGACTGTGGTTTCCATAGGCTGCGTCAAAGGTTGAGAAGCATTGTTCCCACTTCTGCATCACCTAGAACATCTTTTCACTCTAGCAATTCTGCCTAAGCTGCAAAAACCAGATCATCTTTCTCCTCCCTGACCACTGCAGCTCACAGGAGACCTGCCTCCCTTAGACCCATGGACAGTCAACTTTGCTGTGTCTTTTTGTTCTTCTTCTTTATTCCTCTGAGAAGTCCACTCTTCCCAGGGCTGGCAAGGGAGCATTCCTTTCTTTCTCTAATAGTATCTAGTAGGGGCTGGTATACAGTGGGCACTCAATCCATACCTGATTAGATACTACTTAATACATAATCCCAGAAAAACATCTATTTCTGCTTTATTGACTATGCCAAAGCCTTTGACTGTGTGGATCACAATAAACTGTGGAAAATTCTTCAACAGATGGGAATACCAGACCATCTGACCTGCCTCCTGAGAAATCTGTATGCAGGTCAGGAAGCAACAGTTAGAACTGGACATGGAACAACAGACTGGTTCCAAATAGGAAAAGGAGTACATCAAGGCTGTATATTGTCACCCTGCTTATTTAACTTCTATGCAGAGTACA
>NW_011494725.1:667773-699260 GCF_000754665.1 Bison bison bison
CACCCTTATGGCAGAAAGTGAAGAGGAACTAAAAAGCCTCTTGATGAAAGTGAAAGAGGAGAGAGAAAAAGTTGGCTTAAAGCTCAACATTCAAAAAACGAAGATCATGGCATCTGGTCCCATCACTTCATGGGAAATAGATGGGGAAGCAGTGGAAACAGTGTCAGACTTTACTTTTCTGGGCTCCAAAATCACTGCAGATGGTGATTGCAGCCACAAAATTAAAAGATGCTTGCTCTTTGGAAGGAAAGTTATGACCAACCTAGATAGCATATTCAAAAGCAGAGACATTACTTTGCCAACAAAGGTCCGTCTAGTCAAGGCTATGGTTTTTCCAGTGGTCATGTATGGATGTGAGAGTTGGACTGTGAAGAAAGCTGAGCACCGAAGAATTGTTGGAGAAGACTCTTGAGAGTCCCTTGGACTGCAAGGAGATCCAACCAGTCTATTCTAAAGGAGATCAGTCCTGGATGTTCATTGGAAGGAATGATGCTAAAGCTGAAACTCCAGTACTTCGGCCACCTCATGTGAAGAGTTGACTCATTGGAAAAGTCCCTGATGCTGGGAGGGATTGGGGTCAGGAGGAGAAGGGGGCAATAGAGGATGAGATGGCTGGATGGCATCACCAACTCGATGGACATGAGTTTGAGTAAACTCTGGGAGTTGATGATGGACAGGGAGGCCTGGCGTGCTGCAATTCATGGCATCACAGAGTTGGACATGACTGAGCGACTGAACTGAACTGAACTGAACTGAATATGTAATCATGGGCTTCCCTAGTGGCTCAAATGGTAAAGAATCTGCCTGCAATGCAGGAAACCTGGGTTTGACCCTGGGGTCGATCCTGGGTTGGGAAGATCCTCTGGAGAAGGAAATGTCTACCTGTTCCAGTATTCTTGCCTGGGATATCCCATGTACAGAGGAGCTTGGTGGGCTACAGTCCATGGGTTGCAGAGTCAGACATGACTGAGCAATAAACACACACATATACAATATATAATCATAGTCTCACACACGGTCATAGTATGTATCATGCTTCTAAGCTCTATATTCTTGCTTACAAGAGCATGCACAGGTCAATCTGCAGCCCAAAGCATTCATAAATACAAAGCCATACAGTCAGAGCTAGGAGAAGCCATAGGGCCATTGGAATCTGATCTTTGTGCCTTTTTAAAGAAGTCCAGAGAGGAGAGGGTCCTGTGGAGGGTTCCAGAGCTGGTTGATGGCACAGCAGAGACTAGAGCTCAAGTCATTCGACCTGGAGTCCAGCATGCACATGGCCTTCAGTTGTATCTTATCACTGAGGCCAACCCTTTCTTCCTTCTTCAGAGTCCAAGCATGAGTATGCCAAGCTGAGGTTTGGATTAAAGCATACCATGAGATTTCACAAGGCTGACGATTGTCTAGGAAAATGAGTTTTACAAAGACAGATTCTATTTTAACTGCATTAAGATGTCTGGCCAATTAAAGGACATTAGAGGTTAGCAGTTCTTATAAAGTGGAGAATCATTTTATAAAGTGAATACCCACCTCTTTTGCCCATTGAGATTCTGTCAAGGTTTCTTTCATAAATGGAGGATTTGCCTGTTATACATCTTGGTTATACTCCAAAGTGAATGGTTATGAATTCATTTATAAATTCTGCAATAGGTATGAATTATTTATACTGTCATAATCTTAGATGTGTGAAACTGTAACTCTCTCTGTTTCTTTATAACTGAACTCAATCTTAGTTCTCTACCTCTCGTTCCTTCCAAAGATGAAAAACAAATTTACTAGTTGAAGACAATTAGTCACTTCTCATTTAAATATGATTGGTTTGGGATTTAACCTCTGTTTTGCTCTTGTCTTCCTGGGGTAATCCATGTTTCTGGGGGCCATGAGGAGGGGTACCTTGTAGACTCTGTGCCATATTGACCTCTACCCCAGTGCATCTGTAGCACATGACCTTGGTCCCTTCCACGGCTTCCAGTTATCAGGTCATCACTGTTGGTTTTCTCTCTGTCCCAACTGCAAAGTCTCTTTGCCTCTTTTACACATGCTCTCTGGCCACATCTGCATCTCTTTGGGGGAAGCCTGGGAATGCTAGAGGCTTTCCCCATGGTACACTGGGATGAGTGGGCTCCCAAGACTGATCTGATCACCTAGCACTCAGTCTCCTCTACTGCTGGTCTTCTGCTCAGGCATCATGGTGGATGAGGACACCCGATCTCTGGGCTACACTCCGGAAGGCAAACAATGTTCTCCCCCGCTCTCAGATCTTCCTGCGTCCATCTGCGGCGTGTCGCCAGTGTTTTGATCATTCTGCTGCCCTCCTTTACTCCACATGTCCAAGGAACAGCGCTTCTTGAGTCCCACATCAGGGACTCACTTAAACTTCAGCCCCATCTCCTTCGATTCTTCTGTCTTGCTGGTTGATCATCCCCACCTTTGAATCCAGGCTGGGGGTCAGGTGACTAAGAGAATACCATACTCACTTTGTATTCTTCTCTATCTTGTTTGAGACCTCTAAGCCCCATTTTAACTACCACAAATGCTCTCCCACAAAATGTTTTGCTTTCACATTTCTATTTCTACTTAAAGGCATTCAAAGGGATGCCCTGAAATTCTAAGCTGGGCATTGGCACCATGTTCCTGACCATTCCCAATCTTCTTGCTGGACAAAGTTTCTGGAAAGCTGTCTAAGTGGCAAAGAAAGGTGAGGTAAAAATATATTGGGAGGAGAAATCCTAGTTATTACTTCAAATTATTGTTCATCATATTCAACAATGATGGTAGGGAGTGTAATTTAGAGCAAAACATCCCAAATAGCCCTATGAATAGGTTTATAAATAGGGGGAGAGGTAGTGATGCTTTTAGCCCTGGGGGCTTCTGGGATCCTCAGAGCCCATGGAACCATCAGCAGTTAGCTGCAAGCAGCTTGGAGGGGGTCTTCTCTGAGTACAGCCCGAAAGGAAGAGTTTCCCAAGGGCCCTCCTGTGGTCCTCACCTACAGAAAGCACAGCACCTGTGCACCATGCATGCACTGGCTTCCAGGATTGCTGAGGGCAGCAAAGAGGTTCTCTGCTTCCTACATGTCTCCTGCAAATAGTTATCCACGGTGCGCATGGAAGCTGCTGGGGAATTTGTGTTCCAGGCACCCAAGCAGCAGGGAGTGTAGCTCAAGATGTGCAAGGGATGCTGGGTGGGGCTCTTGGAGGCACAGGGACAACTGAGTCCTGAATCTCAACTTTACGTTCACTGAGGCTCTTTCCTCCATTTGCAGGTGATGAGCCCTTTCAGGATGGTCCCAAGCCAACTGCTGGGGGACTTCATCTGCATCCCTCCAATCAGGGTTCACCTTCTATCAAAACATTTGATGCCCCAAAGCTCAGCTCACTTAGAAGTCCAAATGTAGTATCACAAGAAATTCCAACAGTACAAGTTGTCAATGAAAGAAAAGGAAAAGCTGTTAGATTCTAAAAATATAATTTCAACTGTTGTAAATGTTTTAACTATCTGTAAAAGAATGATTTAAAAATTTTATTACCTAATTGTGTGAACAAAGTTTCTGGTGAGTTGCAGTTATTGAGAATTTGAAGAGACCATCATTAAAAAGTATTGATCAGGAGTTGCGTGTAGGCATTTCGAACATAAAACTTGATATGAAGACATTATGTTCAGAAGCTAGCTCAGGTTTCTCATTACGAATATGAAAATATATTATTTGAAATTTTATGCATATTCAATTCTTAATATCTTTTCCAATACTTATTTTTCTTATTGTAATTATATAACATAAACAAAAAGTAATAAAATTTTCCACTAAGCCATATATAAAAATTTCCAAATCCCCTCCTGTTTATTCTGTTCTGCATCATATCCAGTACTATTTTTGTGTATGTGCCATGATGTAAAAAAGTTTGGGAGGCTCCATTCTGGTGCAAAAAATGTAAATTCTGGGTGCAAACCAATTAGAGTTCCAATCCCACTTCTGCTGTGTGCTGGCGGTGTCACTTTATCCAAGCTAGTTAATGGGTCTGAGACTGAGTTTTCTCGCAAAGTGGGGAAACAGCTGCTACTTTCGGGATGGATGAGCCCCAAAGGATCACGTTGGTCCCTCAAACTCATCTCTGCACCTGTGTGACCTTGAGCAGAATCTCTTGCTTTTTAATTTCATATTTATTTATTTTATTTGACTGTGTCAGGTCTGACTTATGGCACGCAGGCTTTTCTAGCTGCAGCCCGTGGGCTCTCTAGTTGTAGCACGTGGGCTTAATTGCCCCGTGGCACGTGACACCTTAGTTCCCTGATCAGAGACTGAGCCCTCATCTCCTGCATTTGGAAGGTAGGTTCTTAACCACTGGACCACCAGGGAAGTTCCCTCTTGCCTTTCTGAATCCCATTTCCCCAGACCCAGGGATTCAAATGCTGCCCTTGTGGGTCAGTGTGATGGTATGCGGTCCCACTCCCTGTTCGTGAATCCCATCAGCAGCCTGATCTCAGGAGGAGCAGGGCTGGGTCACAGAGTCCTCATAAAACTGCCGCCCCAGGAACAGGGGCGACTGGCTCCCAGCAACCGGCTGCTAGTCGCTGATTTAGTATTCAGAATTCGGAATTTATGGAGCCGCCTTCCTCTGTCACACCATCCATCAGAGACAGACACTCAAGAGATGGAAGGGGAAAAAATTAAAAACCTGTTTATTGCTCAACTTGCTCTAGGCATGTTTTAGCTTATTGTTCAGCTCTGTTCATTTCCATGCAATTTGAATGGCTTTCTTAGTTGCCGTGGCCAACATGTATATAAATGGTTGGATGCATGGACTCACAGAGATATCTTTATCTCTGGCAAAATGAAAAACCACCAGAAATTATACTCTCTGTGAAGGTTTTAAGACTTAGGGGCAGGCGGGGACCACCAGCCCGTGCCTGGCCCAGCTCTAACTTCCCAGGCAGCCTTGTGTGGGCCTGGGGCCTCGCTTCACTGGGGGAGGGTGCCGCACTGCAGTGTTTATTGGGATGCTGCGTTTGTTCCCGTCGATGTCAAGGGGAGCTTGTCAGCAGGATGAGCATAGAATGCGCAATGGCAACAGGCAGACTGACAGGCAACTGGATATGTGTGAGGGAGAGAGGTAAGAAAGGATCAAAGGCCACCTTTGCAGAACAAGGACACATCCAGGTTTTTCAAAACACTGAAATGCGTCTGGTTGCAGAAGAAGACGATGTAAACCAGACTCCACAGGGATCCTGGAATCCAGGGTGAGATCTCCTTCCCACCCTTAGAGCTGTCTGGGGTCCTAGGTCAGGCTCAGTTTAGTTCAGTTCAGTTGCTCAGTTGGGCTCAGTTGTGCCCGACTCTTTGTGATCTCATGGACTGCAGCACTCCAGGCTTCCCTGTCCATCACCAGCTCCCAGAGCTTACTCAAACTCATGTCCATCGAGTTGGTGATGCCATCCAATCATCTCATCCTCTGTTGTCCTCTTCTCCTCCCACCTTCAATCATTCCCAGCATCAGGGTCTTTTCAAATGAGTCACTTCTTTGCATCAGGTGGCCAAAGTATTGGACTTTCAGCTTCAACATCAGTCCTTCCAATGAATATTCAGGACTGATCTCCTTTAGAATGGACTGGTTGGATCTCCTTGCAGTCCAGGGGATTCTCAAGAGTCTTCTCCAACACCACAGTTCAAAAGCATCAATTCTTCAGCTTTCAGCTTTCTTTATATTCCAACTCTCACATCCATACATGACTACTGGAAAAGCCATAGCTTTGCTAGATGGACCTTTGATGGCAAACTAATGTCTCTACTTTTTAATATGCTGTCTAGTTTGGTCATAACTTTTCTTCCAAGGAGCAAGTGTCTTTTAATTTCATGGCTGCAGTCACCATCTGCAGTGATTTTGGAGCCCCCCAAAATAAAGTCTGACACTGTTTCCCCATCTATTTGTCATGCAGTGATGGGACCAGATGCCATGATCTTCGTTTTCTGAATGTTGAGCTTTAAGCCAACTCTTTCACTTTCCTATTTCACTTTCATCAAGAGGCTCTTTAGTTCTTCTTCACTTTCTGCCATAAGGGTGGTGTCATCTGCATATCTGAGGTTATTGATATTTCTCCCGGCAATCTTGAGTCCAGCTTGTGCTTCTTCCAGTCCAGCATTTCTCATGATGTACTCTGCATAGAAGTTAAATAAGCAGGGTGAAAATATACAGCCTTGATGTACTCCTTTCCCAATTTGGAACCAGTCCGTTGTTCCATGTCCAGTTCTAACTGTTGCTTCTTGATCTGCATACAAATTTCTCAAGAGGCAGATCAGGTGGTCTGGTATTCCCATCTCTTGAAGAATCTTCCAGAGTTTGTTGTGATCCACACAGTCAAAGGCTTTGGCATAGTCAATATAGCAGAAATAGATGTTTTTCTGGAACTCTCTTGCTTTTTTGATGATCCAGCGGATGTTGGCAATTTGATCTCTGGTTCCTCTGCCTTTTCTAAATCCAGCTTGAACATCTGGAAGTTCATGGTTCACGTACTGTTGAAGCCTGGCTTGGAGAATTTTGGGAATTACTTTACTAGCGTGTGAGATGAGTGCAATTACGCGGTAGTTTGAGCATTCTTTGGCATTGCCTTTCTTTGGGATTGGAATGAAAACTGACCTTTTCCAGTCCTGTGGCCACTGTTGAGTTTTCCAAATTTGCTGCCATATTGAGTGCAGCACTTTCACAGCATCATCTTTTAGGATTTGAAATAGCTCAATTGGAATTTCATCACCTCCTCTAGCTTTGTTCATAGTGATGCTTCCTAAAGCCCACTTGACTTCGTATTCCAGGATGTCTGGCTCTAGGGGAATGATCACACCATCTTGGTTATCTGGATCATGAAGATCTTCTTTGTATTTTGTACTGTTCTTCTGTGTATTCTTGCCTCCTCTTCCTAATATCTTCTGCTTCTGTTAGGTCCATACCATTTCTGTCCTTTATTGTGCCCATCTTTTCATGAAATGTTCCCTTGGTATCTTTAATTTTCTTAAAGAGATCTCTAGTCTTTCCTATTCTATTCTTTTCCTCTATTTCTTTGCATTGATCACTGAGGAAGGCTTTCTTGTCTCTCCTCGCTATTCTTTGGAACTCTGCATTCAGATGGGTATATCTTTCTTTTTCTCCTTTGCCTTTCACTTCTCTTCTTTTCACAACTATTTGTAAGGCCTCGTCAGACAACCATTTTGCCTTTTCATCACTGCTTCCTGTACAATGTCACGAACCTCCGTCCATAATTCTTTAGTCACTCTGTCTATCAGATCTAATCCCTTGAATCTATTTGTCACTTCCACTGCATAATTGTAAGGGGTTTGGTTTAGGTCATACCTGAATGGTCTAGTGGTTTTCCCTACTTTCTTCAATTTAAGCCAGGTCAGGCTATTTGGGTTTATTCCCTGCTCTACCATTTACAGCAGTTTAGCCTTGAGCTTATTACTTACACACTTTATATTCTATGGGCTTTCCAGGTGGCTCAGTGGTAAAGATTCAGCCTGCCAAGCAGGAGATGCAGATTTGATCCTTGGGTTGGGAAGATACCTAGAGAAGGAAGTGGCAACCCACTCCAGTATTCTTGCCCGGGAAATCCCATGAACAGAGAAGCCTGGTGGGCCACAGTCCACAGGGTCACAAAAGAGCTGGACGTGACTTAGCAACTAAACAACAACATTTTATGCTTCAGTTTCCTAATTTTCATCTGTGACATGGGAATAATATCCCTGTAGCCATGAGGATTAAAGAAGTGCCTGGTGCTATGCTAAGCATATAGAAGGTGCAGGAAATATATATATAATTTACTCTTATAAATATATATGTAACTTATTCCATGGACTGCAGCATGCCAAGCCCCTCTGTCCCTCACTACGTCCCGGAGTTTGCCCAAGTTCCTGTCCATTGAATGGGTGATGCCATCCCATCATCCCATCCTTTGTCATATATGTTACTTATTCTTATAAATTTGCTGGGTTGACCTTCAAAGGCTGTTGTACTAATTGCTCGAAGTGTTGGGTGTGAGTTTTCAGGAGAGTATGAACTGTCAGCACATGTTGGGAGCAGTTGACACTGGAAGGCCCCCTACCCCGGGGCAGCCAGGCCCTGGGCCCCGCTCTCAGGGAGCTGTAGCTGGTTTCACCAGGAGGAAAGGTTGTCCCTGCACCCGGAAGTGCCACCGTATGGCTTAACTTGGAGATGTTTGCTGGGCCTGCTTGGTGGAAGTTCCGACCTGGGGCTCAAGCATATTATATCTTGCTTTCATTTTGCTTTTTAATTGATATCTATTATTGAAGGTTTCTGTTTTGTTTTTGACATCTCAGCTCCTTCTACTTACTTTGCAAATAGAGAGGACTTTGGGAAAATGTAGTGCTTTACAAACATTCACTTCTCGGTGGAAGATGGGAGAGGACAGAGGTTGTCAGTCTGTGACAGAGGAGCCAGGCATTGACTGCCCTTGTGGGGGGACAGGGGGACACTTGCAGGGCCCTTCTCTGGAATGGGAAAAGGTCATTTGCTGGAAGAGGTGAGTTTGAGCTGAACTTTGATGATTGGAATTTGGGAGATGAGGTGTGTGTGCGTGTGTGTGTACTGAGAGTTCCTAAGAATCTGACCACTCCCCTGAAATCTCTTTTGGAAGTAGGCATGGCTCTTGTGTGTGCATAGAGATCCAGATACATGCAGCCTGAGACCACTTCAGATTCTGAGATCTTGGAGGTCAACATAATACTCACAATCCATGTTCACAAAAAAGAGGATGCTGGCAGATGCAGCAATGCTGTCTATGGCATATCGGAAGATTGGTGAGGATGGCGAGGGGCCATCCTTGGTTCCACACCCCACGAGGTACAGGACAAAAACTGGAGAGAAGGTCGTGCCTGGGTCTCCTGTGAGGGGGTTGGTGACGAGTCCCATGCTGCAGAGGCCTGGCTCTCATGGTCCATCAGAGGCAGATGTGGCTTCTCGGGCTGCTGACATCCCCCCCCTGAGGCTGTGGGCTGCAGGAAAGCCAGAGGGAAGTTCTGCAGAGTAAAGCCTGTGGCTGAACTTTGCCATATTTTTGGCTACAAGAGAGAATGTAGCTTCTTAGAATGAGGCGAGCTTTGGACTCAGGCCGAAACCCCCGCTCTGCTGCTTTCTGTCCTCATGGTCTTTGATACATCACATAATTTCTCTGATCCTCCGCTTTCTCATCTGTAAAATGAACATAAGGATATCTACTTTGCAGGGTTATCTTAAGAATTGGAGACAATCATCTAAAGTTCCTAGTTTATTATAGGGATTCAGTAAAGGGTAATATTAGGTAAAATTAAGCAAATCTACCCATGTTGTATTCTAATGCTTTATGCAGTTTAACTCATTTGATTCTCACAGAGACCCTTCAGAAAAGACACAGTTTAATCCCCATTCTCATATGGGGAAATTGAAGTGCAGAGAAGTTAATTAACCTGCCCAAGATCCACCCCACGTCAGTGGGCAGTCGGGTGGGAAATCGGGCAGCTCAGCTCTGACACATTACCTAAGGCACTGGGCTGCTGCTACGGCTATTCCAGTGCTGAATTCCTGTGAGGGAAGATGGTTCAAATGGCTGCTGCTTACAATCTTGATAATTAGCTAGAAGATACTTTACAGAATGATTAACATATATATGTGTGTGTGTGTGTGTATGTTTGGCTAGAATAAATATATATATAAAAAACATATATGTATCCACTACATATATAATTGACATATAACATATATATATTATAGCACTATAATATATATAATATGTATACACACACACACATATATGGCTAGGATGGCTGCAAGCCCCAGTCTGACTAAGCCCTTGAGTTTGGCCAAGGTAGGGTATCTGGCACTTCTGGGAAAAACTTTCCTCTCTGAAAAACAAGTAATTGGCTTCTCTGTTATCCCAAACATCGTCATTGATAGAGTTAGTCTTCAAATATAACCTGCAGAAGAGCATGTCTAGATTTTTCTTCCCTCAGATTATTCTTGAGTACTGAGGCTCAAAGTGCATTTGAACCAGAAAAACAAAGGTTTGGCCCTTCCCTAGGTCCAACAACAATGTAGGACCGGAAACAAAGGTCTCTCCTTACCTAGGCAGACGGGCCCAAAGCTTCCAAGTGAGTAAGGGACTAAGATGCATTCATTTCGTTTCACTTAGGGGTCAGGGGCAAGTTTTGCAGAGGGGTGGGGAAGGGGGAAAGTAGCGGTTGTCAGCTCTGTCCTCCCCTTGGGTAATATGAATCAGTCCTTTCCTATCAAAACAACAAACCATAAAAGCCCTTCCTTGGCCCTGTGGCCCTCCTCCACCCTTCAGTGAGCATTCTCCTCCCTTGTGCACTCAGATCATCTTCATGCCTCCCCTTCACCTCCCAAAGGCTGGGTGAAACTGATCAAACTGCACCCTGCTCTCAGTGAAAAAGCAAAAGATGGAAAAAAGCCAAAGACATAGCCTTGGGCTGGCTAAGGCCAGCGAAGTGTTTCATAATCTGGCACACCTGTCTCCCTGGCCAGGCCCAGCTCTCACCTCCACGTGCCACCTTCCACTGTCACTCTGCAGTCCCCTGAGGGTTCAGCTTGTGATGGTCTCTGCCCATGATGATATCTCAGCCTGGATCATCTTGCTCTTTCTTTCCGTAATTCGCACTCACCCTGTACACCTCACTTCTCTGTGGCATCACCAATTGTGCATAAGGGATATTACTTGAATGAGAAGACTAAGCCATACTCTCAGGGAACTTGGTATGAACTTGCAGAGCAGAACATGAAAAAAATATTACCAAATAAAAATACAAGTCAAGGGCAAGTGAATGGTCTGGGATTTGTGGGAAGAGAAACTGTTAGGAGACTGTTGAAGTTGTCTGGGTGAAATAGGATGAGGGGCTGGGTAGTGGGAATGCAAAGACAGCACTGGGGAGATTCCATTCAGTCAGTCATTCAACAACCATTTATGGAGCATCGACCACGTACTGCAGGCTCTGAGGATCCTGCAGTGAGCAAAACAGCCCCGAATCTCAGCCTAGGGGAGCTTACATTTCTTGTTGGGAGAAAAACACCATGGATAAATAAAATGGACAGGATGGCAGATGGTGTGAAGTGCCATGGAGAAAATGAGGCAGGAGGGAAGCGGGGCGGCCCAGAGCACAAGTCTTAAGCTCATGATATTTCAAGTCTATCAAGCTGCCCACCTGCCTGGCTTTCTCTGAATTTTTTCTGACTTCTTTTGCCTGTAGTGATTTCCTCTCACTTGAAGAGACTCCAGGACATCAAAAGCCCTTACCCTCTGCTGGGCAACTGGCACATTCTCTTTTGAGTTTTCATGAAGCCCCTCGTGAGGCGGAAGCTCCCTGCAGACAGGGACTGCATCCTAAATTCCCGTTTCTTGCTCTTCTGCAGCGTTGAACTCAGCTCTATTAGATATTCAATAAATACTTGTAAATTTGATTGATTGTACAATTCATAAATAAAATTGCAAGTGAAACCTCCAGTTAAAGTCTCCTAAGGAGTTTTTCAAGGCACTGATTACTAAATACTTTACAAAAGGGAAAACATCTTTAGACGAGAAATTAGGATACTAGCTCTTCTGGCTGTGATGATAAAAACCAGAAGTCTGAATATATCACCTTCTCCCTGAGAAAACTGTCATCCAGAGAGAACAGTTTGCCCAAGATTCTGCAGTTAGGCTTTCCTCTGACTTAGTTTTCTTATCTGTACAATGGGGTGAACTGCCACCTAAATCACTTATTCAGAAAGAAGTTGAGGATCAGATGAGATGTGGAGGAAGTTTTGAAAGACTAATGTTCATATAATCATTCATTTACCATTTATTACTCCTCCCTTTCCTGCCAGCAGACTCCCCAACTGATGGTACGTTCACTAACGTTCAGCTGCCTCCTTTCCTGTTGGAAGATAAAGTCTTGCCTCATCTACAAAGCCAGGAAGTTCCTGCCTGTCAGGGTGGGGAAGCAAGGCTGGGGGAGCAGGGGTGTGCCCTTGAACCAGCTCTGTCTGCCTAACAGCTTGTCTACTTTTAATTTAATCTTGTGCCGCCCTCGTTAGCATCTGGTTATTATTAGACCATAACCACAATAATAAGCATTCCAGTTGTATCTTCTATTTGCAGAGTGCTTTGTGATCGTTTTTATTAGTCGGTTGCAGCCTGGTTGTCCTGGAGACCAGTATACACACAAAGAGGAAGAAAAACGGGAAGGGTGCCTGGGTAAAGTGTCTACCAGGCAGCTCAATTTGTCTTTGACCAGCAGGATGCCAATATTCCCTTGGGGGCAATTGGAGAAGTTAGACTAAGGTAACCCTTCAGCAGAAAGAAACTGAAACCGAGCTCGGCACTGTTATTCAGTGGGAACCTCCGATGTACCTGTGGGTGACCTGGCCACGGCTGCCCCGCCAGTCAGCGGCAGAGCTAGCCTTGCAGTTTAGGGCTCAGAGAGAGCTCGCTCTTTGTCTTGCATCTGCAGCGACATCTGAAGAAATCGCCTTGTACATAAGCAAATGTACGACTCTCTCTCTGGGAGATCAGTCAATTACAGCAAATTGAGCTATTTCATTTCGGCTTGCAAATGGCTTTCAGTTACACAAGTAGACACATTAATCTAATAACTAATGATCATATATTTCACTAATCATACAGCCCTGCATGTGGTATAATATCTAATTATATTTAATATTAAGACATCTTCACATGTGCATTTTTACCAACTGTCTAGCTCGGGGAGCCATGCAAGAGCAGAGTGGTGGAGAGCAGGGAACAGCTCCAGGTGGAGGGCCAGCAGACAGGGGATGGGCACGATCCAGGAGGCCCAGGCTGCCCACTGGAGGAGGGGCCTTCTTCAGAGGGTGTGAAGGAGGTTTGTGGCAAATCAGGACCAAGGTTAACTCCTGGGGAGCTTTTGTGATAAAAAGAACCCTCTGGAGCTGCCCACTGGAAAAGGCACCTTTGCTTGGAGCTGATTGGAGCTTGGTGCTGATTTCAGCCCCCATTTGCATTTCCTCCTCCCAGTAGGATGCTGGGCATCATCTCCATAGCCCTAAGCAGCTGCCTTGGAAGAGCTTGGAGTCAGGGCAGGGAAACTGAACACAAAACCCCCTGCAGGGTCAACTCTGGCACCTCTTACTTTATCTCTTCTGAAAACAAACTCTGCAAATAACAAAGGACCTGGGATGGGGCGGGGGGTGAGATTAATGGGTGGGGTAGGAAAGGAGATGAGACTGAGGAAGGCCCAAGAGCTCTGGTTTGAGTGAATGTTTCTGAGCTCTGGGTCCTTTGGTATCAAACTCCAGCTGTTTTCTCCTCTACTTTTGGCCACATCCCTGAGACACTGATGAATGTCTTCATCCTCCTCCCAGATTCCTCTGTCAGAGCCCCAACTTCTGATGTGATGGTATTTGGAGTTGGAGCCTTTGGGAGGTAATTGGCTTTAGATGAGGTCATGAAAGTGGGGCCTTGTTGATGGGATTAGCGCTCTCATAAGAAGAGGAAGCAGAGAAGGCAACGGCACCCCACTCCAGTACTCTTGCCTGGAAAATTCCATGGACGGAGGAGCCTGGTGGGCTACAGTCCATGGGGTTGCTAAGAGTCAGACACGACTGAGCGACTTCACTTTCACTTTTCACTTTCATGCATTGGAGAAGGAAATGGCAACCCACTCCAGTGTTCTTGCCTGGAGAATCCTGGGGACGGGGGAGCCTGTTGGGCTGCTGTCTATGGGGTCGCACAGAGTCAGACACAACTGAAGCGACTTAGCAGCAGCAGTAGCAGCAGCAAGAAGAGGAAGATGGGCTTCCCAGGTGGCCCTGGTGGTAAAGAAAGTGAAAGTGAAGGTGAAGTCACTCAGTCGTGTCCGACTCTTAGCGACCCCATGGACTGCAGCCTACCAGGCTCCTCCATCCATGGGATTTTCCAGGCAAGAGTACTGGAGTGGGGTGCCATTGCCTTCTCCGGAACCTACCTGCAAATGCAGGAGACATAAAAGATGTGGATAGATCCCTGGATTGGGAAGATCCCCTGGAGGAGGGCATGGCAACCCACTCCAGTATTCTTGCCTGGAGAATCCCCATGGACAGAGGAGCCTGGGGGGCTACAGTCCATGGGGTCGCACAGAGTTGGACATGACTGAACCGACTTAGCATGCAGAACGCACGAGCAGACAACATCTCTGTACATCTGCCTGGTCACTGCAGTGGCTCTGGGGTCGTCCTGAGGACAGCTCCTGAGGTGGCCTGTGTCACTGTTTCTTCAGGGATGATTGTGGTCCCTTCCCAATCCAAACATCCTGGTGTCCGGGACTGACAGTGGGCCATTGTCTCTGAGCTCAGGGGTGTGAGGGTGGCCAATCAACTGGGGGCCTCAAGTCCATTCTTGGACAGGCACTGCCTGGCTCCATCAGGTTATTTATTTATTTATTTATTAAAAAGAGTCTGCAACCCCAGTTCAGTGTTTGAGAGCCATGTGGACCTGGAACCTCCCCTGTCTGCACCTCCAGGTGCCCACTGCTGGGGGGCAGTGCCAATCTCCTCCTGGGCTCACATTTCCCCATGTTTCCTCTGCTGGGACCTTGGGAGTTAGGAGATTTTCCCAGGGCCAAATGCTTTTGTTTCTGGGCTGAGTTTTCTTAAGTACTTTTATTGTTTGCTACAATCCTAGTCAAAACCTGGCAGGAACTTGTGAGCAGGTGGAATCTGATACGGGTCGCGGGAAGATGAGGACCTGGGTGCATGAAGAGCCAAAGCCCCCAGCGAGTCCTGACCGGGGGGGTGATGCGCAGAGCCTACGGGAGAAGGAAGTTCCTGTCTTTGAAGGCACAAGCCTGAGGGTGGGGGCTGCCCCTGACCAGAGAAACAGGGTTCATTGGAATGTTAGCTCTTCTTTGAATCTTCAGCCAGGGTTTGAGCACCAGAGTTTGACTTTTGCTTCATACCAAATCTTTCTGTATGACTTTGGACACATCACACGATGCCCTTGAACCTTAGTTTTCTTTATTTCAAAAGGAGAAGGGTTGTTCTTGTTGTTGGTTCAGCCACCAAGTTGTGTCCGAGTCTTTACAACCCCATAGACTGCAGCACACCAGGCTTCCCTGGCCCCCAGCACCTCCCAGAGTTCACCCATCTTCATGACCACTGACCTGGTGACGCCATCCAGCCATCTCATCCTCTGTTGTCCTCTTCTTCTCCTGCCTTCAATCTTTCCCAGCATCAGGGTCTTTTCCAATGAGTCAGTTCTTCGCATCAGGTGGTCAAAATATTGGAGCTTCAGCTTCAGCATTAGTCTTTCCAATGAGGATTCAGGGTTGATTTCCTTTAAGACTGACTGGTTTGATCTCCTTGCTGTCCAAGGGACTCTCAAGAGTCTTCTCCAGCACCATAGTTTGAAAGCATCAATTCTTCAGCACGCTGCCTTCTTTATGGTCCAGTTCTTGTATCTGTACATGATGCCCTTTCATGGATCACAGCCTTGTCATGGTGAAGGGGCTTGAGTAACTCAATGAATCTATGAGCCACTCAATGCAGGGCCACCCAAGACGGATGGGTCATGGTGGAGAGTTCTGGCAAAACATGATCCACTGGAGGAGGGAATGGCTGACCACTTCAGTATAGAGAATGGGCAAAGAGAATGGCATCAGGGCACAGGCAAAAGCAGATGGTTAGTGTGAGCCAGTCTGGAAGTCAGGCTTCTGAGATACTAGCCCTAACTCTAATCTTACTCTTGGCTGTGAGGCCTTGGATAATCCGGGAATCAGCTGCGTGTAAACATCAAGTTGGACGGGGTCAGCAGTTTTCACACTGCGTTCACTGGCAGCCCCAGGGGCCATCACAGGTGGGAGGTATGGGCAGAGAAAGGCCCGTTGATCCCAGAACAGCCCTCCTTGTCTCTCTGTCGGGCACCACATGAGAGGCACTTAGGCAGGAGGGTTCCACTATCCAGACAGGTTTGGACGCCTCCCTAACGGAGATTCTCTCGGCTCCAATCTGCTTAACCCTCTGGATTTGGGGAAAGTTCTGTCCAAGGAACCCTCACAATCTTATCCCCAAGGAAACTTAGCCCCAGGAGGTGAGAAGGTTGCTAGAGAAGGGGCAGCAAAGAAGGTTGAGACAGGCAGGGCCAGCCTGGGCCAGGCTGTGGAGTTGAACTCTCGCCCTGCCCAGAAGTCTCTGAAGTGTTCTAAGCAGAGAGGCCGAGTCACACTCAGAATGAAGAGAGATCCAGGCTGAGACAGTGGTCCCCTGACCCAGGACACCCTGAAATAGCACCTCCAAGAGGCGACTCGAACAAACCTTACCTGGGCCTCCCCCCACGTCGGGTGCTCCCTTTTGGGAAGGAGCAAGCTGGAGCAAGTTTCAGAGGAGGCAGAAGTGACAGGTAAACAATGAGGCTCAGGTCCCCCCCAGACTCTCAGCTCTCTGATGACACCCTCCCCACTTTCCCCTGAGCTTCCTACACTGAGGACAAGGAGACCACCCCTTGGGGGCTTCCCTCCTGCGCCAATCAATTCTCCTCAATTACCAACAAATCTAAATGTGATTTATCTGCGCAAGAATCATTCCAATATCAGGCGAGAATCTATCAATAAAACCCCCTAAGGCAATCTTGCTTGGAGTTGTCAATAGAGGCTCTAAAGCACAAAGACTTAGCAGCTAGCAATCAGAGGATTTTTGCCTCCCTCCCCCCTTTTTGGGGAGCACTTAATTAAGTCGACCAGAAGCTGTCAAAGATAATTTTCAAAGCGCATGACCTCAGCAGCTGACATTTGATAATATTACATTCCACGTTGATTGAAATTGATTTTCCCCTTTTTGGGGGGATGGGGAGAAGGTGGGAAGATGAGACTGCAGAAGAGGGAGGCTTGGATCCCTTTGGCTGTGGTGCTCTGCCCAGGGCCAGCAGCCTGTGGGCTTACCACACAGCACGCTGTTGGGTTCTCTACCTTCAGCTGGACCAGGGTTGGGAAGCAGTCATCCAGAGCTGGTGGGAAAGCCACCTGGGGAGGAAAGATTCTGGTGTGCAGAAACTGGAAGCTAGCATGCAAGAAGGAGATGATGAGGCTGATGGTGTCCAAGGGCCTGGGTTTGTTAGAAAGCGAGGTGTGCTGAGTGGTAAAGAAGAATGGGAGGTACAGACTGGCTGGTCTCGTTGGATCCATACTCCACAATGGCCTCTTAGTCTTTAATGGATGTATAAGGGGTTTTATCATGGAGGTCAGATTCCCTTGACTTGACTGCTCTTAGGGAAGCTCCCTCCTGCGTCCGCCAACCCTCTGTCCTGCTACAGCTCCCGAGGCCCTGTGAGAGCTCGTCTGCACACCATCCTCTTCTTAGTCAGTCAGCTCTAGCCTCTAAAGCTGCCATTACATCCATGCAGCACACCCACCCCTCATCCAGATAATTTGCATCTTGGGATTAGCCTCAAGATCAGGCTTTCCGTGTCATCACAGGTGTGAGACGCTGCCCACGTGACTCCCTGGTCTTGGAATCTTTGTCTGGCATTGTTTCTTTCCATTGACCAGCTTGTGTCTTACCTATGGTTCTAGGTAAGCAAGAGTCTTGACCTCTGCTTCGAGTTCTTGTTTCAGATGGTTTTCCAGCTTTAACTCACTGGCTAAGGCAAGAAGTTTGACCTTCAGGCAAAGCATTTCAAGAAGCTTTGTAGGAGTCCAGATCGTTATGGAAAATCTATGAGTGATTTTTCAGGCCTGACCATAGGCTCTCCTCCCTCCCTCTTCCTGAGCCCCAGGGTCCATGAGATGGCCAGAGCCTCTATCTGGGCCCCCCTCAACAGAGATATGTCTGTGCTAATCCGCCTGATTCTGGACCATTCCACTGTTCCACAGGAGAAAATGGAACAGGGGAGTTGATATTTTTCTAACTTTAGCTTCTTGCTTATATTATCCCAGTAATTGGTTAAAGTCTTAGCTATTTCATTTCTGGCTTGTTGCTCTCTGAGCTCGTGGCAGCTTTCATTGGTGAGTTAGTATTGAACAGAGGGAGGTGACGGAGAAAGAAGAGTGCACAGTGAGAGAGTTAACAGAGGTGGAAACAAGTCAAGGCCTCTTCTTGGGGGTCCTGGCTGGAGGAGCTATGCCCTGAGGGCTGGGCATGTGATTTGAGGAGCTCAGACTTAATGTGGTAGGAGACAAGTCTGTATCATATTCATCTTGTTTTAAGGAGGAAAAACTAAGCCAGGTTATAGTGAACAATGTGGTATTATACATTTGAAAGTTGCTAAGAGAGTAGACCTTAAAAGTCCTCATCATAAGGATAAAACAAATATTTGTAACTATGTGAGGTGATGGGTGTTAACTAAACTTATCAATCATTTCACGATGTATATATGTATTAAATCATGCTGTACACCTCAAACTTAGACAATGTGATATTGCAAATTGTACATCAATAAAATAGGAAGAAAAACAACTAGAAAACTATTAAAAATGTGGGCTCTGGAAGTTCCCTGATGGCCCAGTGCTTAAGACTCCATGCTTCTACTTCTGGGTGCATGGGTTCGATCCCTGGTCAAGGAGCTAAGATCCCACATGCCATGTGGCACAGCAAAAAATTAATAAATAAAGTCATTGATCTCTAATAAAATAGAACTCTGGGGCCTGGTGATATGGCGATGCAGGCATCGTCATACAGCAGACGACTGGCTGTGTTGTTGTGGGCAAGCTCTGTCACCTCTAAGCCTGCATTTCCTCATCTGCACAAAGGGCCTTCGGGGTGCTTAGGTGGACTAAAGGAGAAATATATCAACAAAATGCAATATAATGGTAACAAAGCTTTCTTCTCTTCTTCTCAGGGGCAAGATTGGCATGTAACTTTTTAAATGTGCCATGTCCTTTCCCGGGGCATTTCTTCCCTAGGGGTAAGGATGAAGGTAGATACACTTAAGGTAATAGAAGAAAATAGTGGCTCAAATGATCCATATAGCAGATCAAATTACTTAGTTAGCTTTCATAGCATAATGTGATTTTCATTTTACTGAAATTGGTTGACTTTTCTAAATGTACTTTTATCCTGAATAATTCCCACTCTATCTATAAGCATCTTAGTCCTAAATTATACATGAGGTGAGCTCTGTACATGTTGTTTCTAGGCAGGGACTATATTAGGATAAGCTTGGTGATACTACAGTAAGAAACAGCCCTTCAAATACATAGTTTATTTCCTGCTTGGCTATATGTCCATCAGGCATCAATAAGAGGGTTCTATGCCTACTGGTCATGCAGGATTTATGAAGTCATCATTTCAGCATATGTGGGATTGCAGAATCAGGGGAAAGAGAGCTAGTGAATCACATGTGCTAGGCTAAGTTGCTTCAGTCATGTCCAGCTCTTTGCAACCCTATGGACTAAAGCCTACCAGGCTCCTCTGTCCATGGGACTCTCCAGGCTAGAATCCTTCTCCAAGGGATTTCTTTACCCAGGGATCAAATCCCAGTCTCTTACATCTCCTGCATTGGCAGGCAGTTCTTTACCACTAGCACCACCTGGGAAATGCAGTGAATCACATACTGGGATTTAAATCTACTGTCCAGAGGTGACACATATTACTTGCTCTTACATTTCATTGGTCAATGCATATGATCATGCTCAAGTTCAGCTGGCAAAGAAGTGCTATCCTACTGTGTACCGAAGACAAAGGGTACAAACATCTGATAAAAGACCAAATGATAAAGACAGGAACAGAAATTATTTAATGGTTATACTTTACAGCATATTTCAACCTTGTAGAGTTTCTGAAGTCTTGGTGGGAGCCTCCGAAGAAGTGTGAACTGTGATTAAACATCTTCCTTTTGACTTTAAACAAATGGAGCTCTTATTATAAGCAGCAGATGATTTTGGTAGTATTTGTCAGGTCCTGTTCAGATCTCCCCGTAGCTCAGATGGTAAATCCACCTGCAGTGCAGGAGACCTGGGTTCGATCCCTGGGTTGGGAAGATCCCCCAGAGGAGGGCATGGTGACCCACTCTAGTATTCTTGCCTGGAGAATCCCCATGGACAGAGGAGCCTGGCGGTCTACAGTCCATGGGGTCGCAAAGGGTTGGGCACGACTGAGCGACAGCACAGTCAGGTCCTGTTCACTCACCAACCCTGGCTACAACTATGAAGGGTAGTTCCAGAGGAGCTTACGCACATGCTGACCTAGTTTCAGTCCAACGGCACACTGATTTCTACCCCGCGACCTTCTCCAGGAGGAACTTTCTCACTCTCTAAGTCAATGCACCCCAGAAATGCATGGGCATTGTCACCCCTCAGGGTGATCCTCTTCCAATGGGGGATAGAACCAGTGGACAAATATTCCAACCTCTCATCCTTTAGATGGACAACTTCACAGGACATTCCTTCTAATTCTCAGAAGTCCTGTGGACTAGAGCAGTACCTGTCATAGCAACAATGACAATGTCTTTAAATTGGCTTTTTTCTCCTTCCCTCTCCCATTCTTCCTGATCCTTCACCCCTTCCTGGGATTACTTCCCAAATGAATGACATGCAACCATGTCCTCATCTCAAAATCTACTACTGGGAGGATATCTCCTAGGACACCGACCCAATTCTTCAGAGAGGAGAGCATTATATATGTATACACATCTGCTCAAAAACTTGGGAAGATAAAGGACTATTGTAGGAAGGCAGAAAACAACAGCAAAATCAGCTTGCTGCTACTGCTGCTAAGTCACTTCAGTCGTGTCCGACTCTGTGCGACCCTATAGACGGCAGCCCACCAGGCTCCCCCGTCCCTGGGATTCTCCAGGCAAGAACACTGGAGTGGGTTGCCATTTCCTTCTCCAATGCATGAAAGTGAAAAGTGAAAGTAAAGTCACTCAGTCATGTCTGACTCTTCACAACCCCATGGACTGCAGCCTACCAGGCTCAGGTCTGTATTAAAATAAGTTTGCATTCTCCAATGCTGGGATCAAGAAAGAGATGGTAAAAGGGAAGTGGGGATTGTCTGATTAGATTAAACTTGCCAGGGAAAATTCACAGTTATATACAAGCAGTTATTTGGGAGGTTGCTGAAACCAACTTCCTGATTCACCTCAATGTTATAAGAAAAGTTTGGGGTCAACCCATCCTTTCCCATCCCCTGAAGACTATGAAAGAGGAAGGTGTTAGTCTAGGCACTTAGCTGTCTTAGCTCTTATAGATGATCCTTTCCAGGCTTCAAAGATGCAAAGAAAGCCTGGGACAGAGTATAGGCAACAAAAGAGAACAGAACTGTTCTGCATGACAAAACTGGAGAAATGGATTTTTTTGTCCCATAGAGGAAAGGCAAGAGACTTCTGACAAGGTGAGAAGGCAGAGAGCACAGACTAGTTTGGAACCCAAGCTGTAGAATGGCTTACGTCCTTTCATATTCATTATTATATTCTTAGTGAAGAATATTTCCTTAATGATATTAATCACTGAATATCTTTGTTCTGATAGAAATCTCTCCACCTCTTCAAGCACTCAGTAATGTCCACCACATACCCAAGTGCCTTGTGCATATGCTATGTCCGGAAATTAATGGAAATTTTAGTTCAAGTTCTGAGCAAGGTAAATGCTGTGTGCAATGGAGAGAGTGAGTTCAGGGAAGTAAGATATTCTCCAAATGCAACTAACTCAGGGGCCTGGGGCTCAGAGATGGGGTGTGCAGAAATCTTGGAAAAGAGATTCTCAAAACTGTGGAAAGAAAGCTTCAGTCTATCTTAGCTAAAGGCTAAGGGGTATGAGGACCCCAACTGATTTCTCAGTTACTGAACACATGAGGACAGAAATCATTAACCATTAATTAATTAATCATTAATTTTGATGGAGAGAAATGAGGCTCAGTGCAGTTGCATGAATTCAACACATTCATTCAATTAAAAACACTTATTCATTCACCTGAAAAAATACTCTGTTGAGTGCCTGTTGGATGTAAGGCTAAAATGGTGGGTGACAGGTTAGAAACATTTATGCCCTGATCCCTTCCCTCGAGGAATTTCTAAATGAGCTAGGGCAAAGCCAAAGATGGACTCTGCATTTGGGGAGCTCCCCTCCTCCAGCCTGCTGTCTCCACCTGCCCTTGTGCTGTCCAAGAATCAGGCTTCACATCCCAAGGGCAGGGGGAGGTCCTCTGCCACACTGCACCAGTGAAGCTGGTGGGCTTTCATCACTGCACTGGGTTCAACAACTTGCTGACGTGGCTACTGTTGGCTTAATGTGATCCATCAGGCAGGATGTAGATGAAGATATTTGAGAAGTTGAGACTGATGGGGACTGACTTCTGGAATGCTGATAACTGCCGTGAAAATCTGTTAATTCCTCAACAACAGTTTCCTTCTTTAGTCAACCTATCAATCAGCAACTATTTGTTGGGTTCTTCCACCACAAGCTGGACACTCTGTTGTCCGCCCTGAAGAGGAGGTGAGACTGTGTTAAAAGCTATGAGTTAAACAGGGCATCAGAATGGAAATAATGAAGTGGAGAGAAACCTCTTCCAGCAGAGCTGTGGTTTCGAGTCTCTCTTCCGTTTATAACAGCTGACTTTGACCAGTGCTGCTTTACCACACGGAGAGTCTTCCTACCCTTCTTTCTTCCTATTAAAATCTTGCTCATTCCTCAAGTCCTAATGCATGCCCCCTCCCTCAGGAAGCCTTCCTTGACCCTCTGGCCCTTATTATTTGCTGTGTGTGTAGCTTAGTCAACTGTTACTTCAGTGATATCAGCATTGATCCTGGGAGATGCTAACAGATGTTAATGTAAAAAAATCATTCCATTCTCAGATGCGTTTGGGAAACACCAGGCTTAACATAGTTAAATGGGTTTCTTTCAAGCAGAATGACTCAGACCCTTTAATATGCTCATGTAATTGTAACCAGGGTGACCATACAATTTATGATCCAACAGAGAACACTTAGAAAGTGAGAGGGGTGCCATTATTAATGATGCGAAGACAATTGGTGCAAACTGGAACTGTCCCCAGCAAACCAGGACATACAGTTAAAACCTAATTAACAGGTGGAGACAGCAGGCTGGAGGAGGGGAGCTCCCCAAATGCAGAGTCCATCTTTGGCTTTGCCCTAGCTCATTTAGAAATTCCTCGAGGGAAGGGATCAGGGCATAAATGTTTCTAACCTGTCACCCACCATTTTAGCCTTACATCCAACAGGCACTCAGCAGAGTATTTTTTCAGGTGAATGAATAATTAGGACATATAGTAAAACCTAATTAAAATCTCTCCAAGTATTGTTTCCAAACCTTCTCAGACCGAGGAATCCTTTGGTTAAGGAGCATACCTTGGGTCAGTATTCTGTGGATCACACTTTGGGAAATGCTGCTGCTGTGTGATCCAACCTGCATGTGAGTTCCTCAAAAGCAGGGTCTGGTCATGTTCATATTTGTTCCCCTTTGACACCTAATGCAATTCCCTGCAATAATGGAGGTTTGATAAAATACCAATTGAAAATTAAAGTAGGAAGAAAATTGCTTTTATTTTCCTTGGGCATCTCAAGTTAGAGGTTATTTTATAGAGTCTTGATACATATATTAGTCAAGGTTTCCAGAGAAACAGACCAGCAGTGTTTGTGTGTGTGTGTGTGTGTGTGTGTGTGTGTGTTTAGAGATAGATAGATAGATGGATAGATGGATGGATAGATAGATAGATATTGATTTATTTTAAGGAGTTGGCTCATGCTACTGTGGAGACTTAGTAAGCCCCCAATCCACAGGGCAGGCCAGGAGGCTGGAGACCCAGAGAAGAGTGGCAGTCCAGTATAAAGTCTAAAGGCAGTTTGCTGGCAGAATTCCTTCCTACCTGGGGGAGGTCAGTCTTTGTCCTAGTAAGACCTTCAACTGACTGGAAGGCAAACCCACATTATAGAGGGTAATCTGTTTTACTCGAAGTCCATCATTTTAAGTGTTAAACTGCATCCAAAAATGTCTCACAGAAACATTCAGAATAATATTTGACCAAATATCTGGGCACTGTGGCCCAGCCAACTTGACCCATAAGATTAACTATCATAATGCATATGGGAGGCTCACTCACATTTCACTGGAGATGTGTTTGCAGCAGGGATCCAGCTTGAGCCTCCAAAGAGTCACAGGGGCTGAGCCTATGGGATGGACTGGGATAGGGCCGGGAGGACTGGAACTGAGTGGGAAGAGCTGTGGGAAAGGCTGGACTGGGGCCGCAAGAACAGCCGCTCCCCACGGGTTCATGTCTGAGGTTTGCAAAGGGAAGAAAACAAAAGAGCTATGAGCACAGGGCTCTTGAGAAGGCTCAGGGCCCTTGGGGTGCTGCTGTGTCCCAAGTGACAAACTGAGTCACAGAGGTGGGGACAGCAGCGCTCTCTCACTTCAGTGTGGAACATGAATTGACCCTAAGAAGGCCAGGTCTCGGGGGGCTGTAACACTGTCCATATCGCGTATAATTTTAATAGAATCCTTCCTGCAAGGTAGCTGCTATCCGCATAAACACATGCACACACACACACACACACACATACACACACACCTGCACACACTCCTCCACACACTCAACTTCACAGGCTCTCTTGCAGAGAAGGGTAGCCATGTGACAAAGTTTGAACTGATGAGATCTGAGATGAAACAAGAAGTTTCTGGTGGGGTTTTTGGGAAAACAGGGCAGACTCAGCTGGCATAGGCCCATTCATTAATTTTGCCCTGTTCTCTCTCCCCTTCTTCTGGCCTGGAACATGGATGCAATGCCCATAGGTCCGGTAACCAAGCTGCCATCTAAAGAACCAAAGTCACACGCCAAGGACGGTCAACCCGGAAGGAAGAAGAAGCCTTTTCCTTGAGCACTGTGCCTGTGTTGCCCACCCCTGGACTCTGCCATATGAGAAAAAGAACCTCTTATTTGGTTAACTACTTATTCAGGTTTTCTATACTGTCACTCTGCTTATTTAACTTATATGCAGAGTGCAGCATGAGAAACGCTGGGCTGGAGGAAGCACAAGCTGGAATCAAGATTGCCGGGAGAAATAGCAATAACCTCAGATATGCAGATGACACCACCCTTATGGCAGAAAGTGAGGAGGAACTAAAAAGCCTCTTGATGAAAGTCAAAGAGGAAAGTGAAAAGGTTGGCTTAAAGCTCAACATTTAGAAAATGAAGATCATGGCATCTGGTCCCATCACTTCATGGGAAATAGATGGGGAAACAGTGTCAGACTTTATGTTTGGGGGGCTCCAAAATCACTGCAGATGCTGACTGCAGCCATGAAATTAAAAGACGCTTACTCCTTGGAAGAAAATTTATGACAAACCTAGATATCATATTGAAAAGCAGAGACACTACTTTGCCAACAAAGGTCTGTCTAGTCAAGGCTATGGTTTTTCCAGTGGTCATGTATGGATGTGAGAGTTGGACTGTGAAGAAAGCTGAGCGCTGAAGAACTGATGCTTTTGAATTGTAGTGTTGGAGAAGACTCTTGAGAGTCCCCTGGACTGCAAGGAGATCCAACCAGTCTATTCTAAAGGAGATCAGCCCTGGGTGTTCTTTGGAAGAAATGATGCTAAAGCTGAAATTCCGGTACTTTGGCCACCTCATGCGAAGAGTTGATTCATTGGAAAAGACCCTGATGCTGGGAGGGATTGGGGGCAGGAGGAGAAGGGGACAACAGAGGATGAGATGGCTAGATGGCATCACCGACTCAACGGACATGAGTTTGAGTGAATTCTGGGAGTTGGTAATGGACAGGGAGGCCTGGCATGCTGTGATTCATGCGGTTGTGAAGAGTCAGACACGACTGAGCGACTGAACTGAGCTGAACTGAATCTTTAATAAGGGACTTCTCTGGTGGCTCATTGTTGAAAAAAAAAATCCACCTGCCAATGCAGGAGGCACAGGTTCAATTCCTGGGTCGGGTAGATCCCCTGGAGCAGGAAATGGCAACCCACTCCAGTATTCTTGCCTGGGAAATCCCAAGGACAGAGGAGCCTGGTGGGCTACAGTCCGTAGTGTCACAGAAGAGTTGGACATGACTTAGCTACTAAAGAGCAATGACAATTTATAATAAACCACTCCGTAACTCTGTGGTTTAAAACAGCAGCAGTCACTTTCCTGGGCAGACAATCACCTGCTGTGATCTGGGCAGATGAGGATGGTCTACTTGTGCTCTACCTGGAGTCAGTTTAGACAACTGGAAGGATCAGGTTTGTACTTATCTGAAGTTTTGCTTACTCACAGGTCTGGTGGTTGATGGTGACCTAGACCAGGGCTTCAGCTGCAATACTTGAATGTGGCTCCCTTGTGCCTGAGTTTCCTTGCAACATGGCACCTGGGCACTAATGTCAGGCAACCCAAGAGAAGGAGAGCCAGGCAGAGGCCAGGCGATCTTCAATCACCTAGCCTAGGGTATTAGGCAGTACTGATTCCACTGCGCTCTACTCACTGAGGTAGCCACAGAGGCCAGTCCAATTGCAAGGAGAGGGGAAACAGACTCCACCTCTTTATGAGACAGAAACACGTGGGACTGGAAATGTGGCTGTGGCCATTCTTGTAAAATATACTCTGCTGCAGCATTCTTATCCGTTTTCTGTTACACGCAGCCAGTTGGCACTCCAGCTGATGGAGGAGGATCCCTGCCACGTGTTCCTCGTGATCATTTCCTCCTTCCCCACCTGCCTCTGGGCTGTCTCATGAGGTCTCATAATGCTGAGATGGTCAGACCACTACTAGTGGGTTGCTGATCTTGAGGGGCAGGAAGCTTCCCAAATCCCATTCAGCCAATGGGCATCTTAACATACTCCTTGATCACCTATAGAAAATATTTTGTGATAGATGTAAAAGAAGTATGACTCAAAATATCTTCAGTCTTATTAGAGTATTAATATTTATAAACATGACCCAAAGAGTAATCAATATGCAAGGGTCAGTAATATGACTCTAGAAGGAGAGATGCAGACCAAGTGCCATAGATGATGAAGCAATGCAACCTCAGTGTGGCCTGAGGCTGATCAGGGTTGGCTCCGCAGAAGGCGTGGGATGGGGAAAGGAGTAGAAGGCTTTTCACGTAAGAGGCTCAACAAGAAGCCCTTACAGAAACGGGAATGAACTTGGTGTGTTTATAAATCTGGAGGCAACTGGGCTGATTGGACAATGGAATCTTAGAGGCGAGTAGGGAGACAGGGCTGGGGGTGGTGTGGGGGAGAGAAGGAGAGCAGGGTTACAGATGGTAGATTTCTGGGGCATCATGCTGGCCAAAGCCTGCCTCTCCAGGTCCCTCTAATGGGATGAGGCAGGCTAGCTTGTTACCTCAAAGCACAAGGAGTGAGAAGGAAGAGTTCCTCTCTTCCTTGTGACAAGAGCAACCGTGCCTCGCTGATTCAGTCAAGTCACATTTATAGTACCTCTAGTACGTTCCAAGCCCTAAGGACATTGTAATGAGTGTAAAACACCCCTGCTCTTAATTTGCTTCCAGTCTGCTGGGGGTGTACAACAAAAAATGGGCTCCTAGCGTGATGTAATAGTGGGAGACATATAATGATGAGGCAGGTACAAGGTGGAGATGGAAGAAGGTAAAACCAGCAGTCACTGTAGCATGCAGTGTGGTGGGGGAGCCAAGGAAGGTGTCCCCAAAAGGGGGGTTTCTAAGTTAGTGTCTGAGGGACTAGGCCATTCATGGATAAGAAGTTGGCAGAGGAGTAGGCAGGAAGATGAGAGTAGAAAGACTCCTGCTAGATCAGGAATTGGGAGGTCCAGGGCTTCGGTTATACTTTTGTCTCTATTAGCTGTGTGACCTTAGCAAAATGTCTTTCTGTAGGCTTTAAACGTCCTCATCCATGCAATGAGAGTGGCCCATGACCTCTCTTCCAGCTCAAAACCTCTCTGATTGTCAGAAGAAGTTTCTTCTGAAAGGGATTTATATGAAGGTGCTTAAGGAATGCATATGTTTAGTTAATTTAGTAGTTTAGCTTCCTGTGTACAAATTACGGCTACCTCCAGAGAGAGAGGGTTCTATTCAAAGCCTGGCATTCGTTTTGATCACGCTCAGAAATACTGCAGGAAATCATCAACATCGCGCACGAAACCTCCTCTCACTCACACCCCAGACAGATGACAAAGTGATAAGCAGAGCTAATTCCCTGGGGCAATATTTCTTCCCAAAGCATAGATGTGGGTGAATTATTGCCATTCTTAATTGCCTAATGATTTTTTTCCCTATCATGTAATCTTTTCGGGGGGTTGTATTTTTACCATCTTGCAAATTCATATTGGCAGAGTGATATACATTGTCGAATAAAACACAGTGGCCAATCCATCAAAAATCAGGCGGCAGTTGCCTTGAGTTTTTTGGAGAGAGACTGGAGGCGGGGAGGAGGAGGGATGGGGAGGGAAGGTGCTGCGGTGGTAGAGGTGGTGGCTTCCTCACTGGTGGGTCAGTCGTTCTCCAGGCTGACCCAGAGACAGCTGAGCATCCCAAGCTACTCCGGGTTCTTTTCCTTCTGGGTCCGAGTTTTGGCCCTTTGGGGTGTTCGCCTTATTAGCCACAGCTGTCTGGGGAACTCAGAAGGCAATTAGACCAGGGAGTGAGCCATTTAGGGGATTGATAATGGAATGTGGATTCTTTTCTCCCTAACTTAATTGTTTGCATCTGACCAGAAATCATTACCAGCTGATGGCTGCTTGGTGGCATCTGTGAACTGGCAGTGACCCAGTGGAGTTCACAGCACATGATGGGAGAGGGTTCTTGGGAGAAACCTAATGAAGAGAGGGTTCTTAGCAGCTTTGATGGTGAGGGGGGATTTCTCCTAGACTTGCGGGTCCTTTGAGAGGAGATTTTGCTACTGTGCTGCCTGCTTTCCTCTTTCAGGAATGTAAGGACCCTTGACAACGGCTGGAAGACTTGCTGATGCTGCGCCCGCAAATTCTCTACGTGGTTCTGCACGTGAGGATTAGCTGAGGATCTTTGCACCCTTCCTTTGCTCCAGGATCAACCCCAGACCAATTATATCTGAATCTCTGGGGGTAGAACCCGGACATTATTTTTAAAACCAGGTGTTTCCAATGTGCAGCTAAAGTTGAGAGGCACCCAAAAGGCAAGAGTCTCATCATCCCTTACTCAGAAACAATTATCTTGAACATCTTGATTGAGGCAAGCACAGGTGAAGGGAATAAGGAAGAAAAGGGAGTGTGGGGAACCCTGCAAGCAATTTCCTCAAGAAGTCCTTATTGAGACCTACTATGTACAGGTCTCTTAGTCAAAAGTAAAAGCTGTTACTCGGGGCAGTTGGGGCCTCACTCATTCTGAACTTCGTGTGTTTATAAACACTGAGTCAACTGGGCTGAGTGGACAATGGAATCTTAGAGGCGAGTAGGGAGACAGGGTTGGGGGTGGTGTGGGGGTCAGAAGGAGAGCAGGGTTACAGATGATGGATTTCTGTGATACCACGATGGCCAAAGACCTCCTTTCCAGGTCCCTGTAATGGGATGAGGGAAGCTAGCTCCAACCACACCACTGGTACCCAGCGGCACCCAAAGTGGCTGATCCCCAGTAAAAGTGAACGGGGGAGCCCAGATGTCAGAAGCTTCTTAAAACCCAGACTGTCACTCTATGGAGTGTGCAAAGTCTAAAAGAACAGGGAACAAACAAGAAACTTGCACGAAGCCTTTGTCTGAGTCTTTGTAGTTGACTGACGGACGGTTAAGGGAGATGGAAGGATGGACACTGCAGTCCACAACTGACTGCTTGAGACAGAAGAAAAGACATCCTCCTCCTGTGAGGTCTTGACCAAGTCAGCCTCCAGGCACCTTCCACCATCCTTTCCATTTCTCCCCCTTGGTTCCAGCTTTGTAGTCTTTTCCTTTTCGGGAGCAAAAGGCAAATTCATCTCATTTCCTCACAGTTGCTGCCAAATAAGATCCAGGCTTGCTCTGACACAGACTTGTCCAGGGTGACCAACTGTCCGAGTGTGGCCAGGATAGAGGGGACTCCTAAGGCTTCATATTAAAAACTGGGACAATCATGGGTACACCAGGCCACATTAGTCACCATTCAGAAGCACTTAGACCTGTATGAAGGCTAATTTCCTCCTTGGGTTCTGAATTATTTTTTTTTTCAGTTGTAAATCAAGAATAACATTTGATTTGAAGGCTGAGGACCGCCAGGTAGAGAGGGAATAAACAAGAAATAAACAAGACAAGTCCTAGGAGCGACATAATGTGTCTCCAACCAGAGGATTAAGGGAGATTGGAGCTTTGATACACCTCAGTTTTCTTTTCTATTCTTTTCTATTCACATACTCTAGGTTCTTTAGCTTTTCTTCAGTTACATCAAACTCTGGCTTACATTTCAGGAGATTATCTTGACTGCACAGAAAAACAGACTGTGATTTCTCTTTTCTGAATCAATTAATAGTTATTAGGGGAAACCACGAAGAGAAAGGCACCAGGCCATGCTCTGGGGAACACCACACTGCCTTAAAGCATTTATGATCTGGTTAAGATGACACCCTGAGCATGTGGAAGGAAAAAAGAAAACTAAATATAAACAAAATGGAACAGAGGGTCATTTTATCTGCAACAGTATGGTGCTGAGGTAGAAGTTCAGAGAAGACGGAGGTTAACATGGGTTGGGAATTCTTCATTCAGGTGATACCTGGGAGGAAGGTGACTTGGCTAAATGGAGAAGAGGAAGGAGGGCATTGCACACTGAAGGGTTAAGGGCACTTCATGAGGGAAAACAGCCCTGAACGGGGTGGGTACTGGGAATGATGGGGAGAAACCAACCCCTGTAACCTGGGTTGTCCCTTCCTGAGCAGGACGTGTCCCCAGCCACCGCACGAGGCACGCTGTGGCTGTTCCATTGTTGCCTAGAGGCAGAATGCCTTCTACACTCCATTGGCTCATGATTTTCCTTCTCTCTCTTCCAGGCTAGCCCATCTCCTCCTTAGAAACTGCTGTCTGTTCCTGAGTCCTTTCAGCATCACCAGGAAGGTGGCATGGTAGGGGGTCGGTGTTTTAAAATGCAGGTTTTGTTATCTTTCAGGTATGATGCAGCCAACAAATCAGGAGACAACAGGCATTGGAAACACTGTTCGTTGGAGTTCCCAAGAGGAGGGGGCACTTCAAGCCCTGAGGTCAGTCAGGAGACTGAGAGAGAGAAGTGAACCGTGAGTGAGGGCTCTTCTCGCGGTTTCTGCCGAGAAGCAAGCCCAGGCCAGCAGGCTCAGGATTGGCTGGTTTGAATCAGTTCAGTGGGCTCTGAGTTAGAGGGGTTCCCCCTAAGTGTCTGTACCTGGCCTTGGGGTGACTGGGATGGGAGGAGCATGGCCCCAAGTATGAGAGCCAGAAAAGGAGATGGTTGGGGGAGCAAGCTCTTTGTTGGAAAGTTTGCAGACACTAACCATGCTCCATTGCTATCTCTAGGAATTAGCTAAGCCTTGGGTGGGGGTTCCCTTGTGGCTCAGCTAATGAAGAATCTGCCTGCAATGCAGGAGACCTGGGTTCAATCCCTGGGTTGGGAATATCCCCTAG
>NW_011494725.1:699360-708782 GCF_000754665.1 Bison bison bison
TTTTTTTGCTTTTCTCGGGTGGAGGTGGGGGTGGGCATAGGGGGTGGGGGCCCTCCCTCTCCAGTCAGCAAGGCCCCAAATGTCAGAGCACCAGGAGCACAGAAAAGTAAAAAGGTGTGATTAATACAGTTGGGATGTAGTTAATGGCAGGATCCTCTATGAAGCCCTCACTGAAGCATAGTCCTCTTCTGAATGGCTGAATCTGTGTCTGTTTGTCTGCCCTCCGCGTAAGCTCCATCTTCTGTTTTATGCTCAAATTCTTGGTTATGCAGAGAAGAGCTACCATAATGGGCCAGAGATGGCTGCCTTTTGAAAGGTCTGCTTGCAAGGTTGGCCCTCAGCTGGTGTCTGGGAACTCAGATTTCAGGAGGAACTTGGATTCCCACGCTGAAAAGGATGGGTTACTCTGTCTAATGAGGTCTGTCCTGAGCCCCGATGTTCTTCTGGGAGTCTGGAATTTTGGTACCTGCCAGGTGAGGGTGTTGGCGCCACCAGCTCCCAGTAAAAACCCTGGGCACTGCGTCTCTCAGGTGCTTCCCTGCCTGCTGGACAACCCTTCAGCCTTGTTGTCGCAAGTCACCGTGGAGGGGACTAAGCATGTCCTGTGTGGATCTTCTGGGAGAGGATCTTGGAAGCTTGTGTCTGGTTTTCCTCACGCTTCACCCCATGCACCTTTTCCCTTTGGCAATTTTGCTTTGGATCCTTTTGCTGTAATAAGCCATGAGCATGACTATAGCCTGAATCCTGTGAGCCCTCCCAGGCTCACCGGTGAAACTGGCTGCAGCCCGGGGACACCTGACATGTCTGGAATCCCGGCCTTGCTCAGCTCAATTGGTTCGTGAGCTCCTAGGATTCAGGGATTGTGCATCCCTGATTCCTGGCAGGAGCATCACATTAAGACCCAGAACATCCGCTTGTGAAGTTTTGCTTTTCTCCATCCAGCTGCATGGCTTTGAGGAAATCAGTTACCTCTGTGGAGCCTGTTTTCTCATCAGAAATGAAGACAGTAATTCCCTTCCTCATGGTATGTTATGAGTTCCAAGTAAGATATTAGGTGTGAAAACATTCCCAACCCTTAAGACATAATATCACTGAAAAATTACTGTAAATCTATGCACTCCCACTATATCTTGGATAAGGTAGACAGTCAGTGAGTTTCTGCCAAATAGATAAGTGAAGACAAATTATCTCATTCTTTCTTCTCCAAGAGGCCATGGCACCTGGCAGGAATCGGCACACTGAAGAAAACACTTAATTTTCAATCCTTGGGACGGAAAACTGGAAGAAAAAAAAGAAAAACCAAAATAGCAGGGTTTAGGGTGCAGGGTTCTTTAGTGGTTCCCACTTCCACGTCCCTCCCCCAACACTACAACCGCCCTCCCCACCACCTAGTTGCCAATCCTGGGCCATGGGGTGGTACTCTCAGAGCCTTGTAGACGCCCTAAGACCATTTGCTTGTGAATCCCTCACTCCTCAGCCCCCTGTCAGCCACCACCAGGAGGAACACGAGGCCTTAATTGATCAGCAGGGCCGTAGCCTTGAGAACTTGATTCAGGTATTGACTTCTAAGGAGCCAGTTTCACTCCGGCCTCCACAGCTAGGAGCGGCTGAACATCAAAACTATTAACCTCTGGCCCGAGCAGTTGGCGAGGCAGCCCAGCAGCAGTAATTAGGAAGTCAATCGGAATCGCCTGTCTCACTTACACCGCCGTGTCAATCAATAGCGCGGTGACAGGTTCATTAGGCCCAGGCCATGCAAGCCCAGCCTGTAACAACCTCATAAAATACACCAACGACTCAGGGCAGAGAGAAATCTGCCCGAAGGACTGCAGTGGATGACAATATGTATTGATTAGGGCTCCAGCAATTTATGAAGTGCTACTTGTTGGCCAACCTTTCTGACTCAGTGCTAAATTTTCCCAAGGAGTTGCCAGATGAAACCAAATATTACCCTTTAAAAAAATGAGAGAAAGCCAAGCTGTTGTCTGACAGGGCATTTTTTACGTTAGTTACTTCTTGCGAATAATCTATCGGGGTAAAACTTCAATAGTTACTTAAGGCTGAAGCGTTACCTTTGTCTCTGTGACCATCAGACTTTGAAAGAAGACATCTATCTGGGGAAGAAAAAATATGATCTGACATGTGATTAGGTAAGACTCTACCTTCGGAGAGACAGGGTGATTTAGGCATTCATTTCTTCTTGGCAATTTTAATGGTTCGTCTGAGTTGTTCCAGAGGGAAGGCTGACACCTGGCTTTGCAGGGCTAATTTAAAAGTGCAATAGAATGAGGGGGTGTGTGCAAAAGGGTGCCTTCTGGCTCTTTCCCCATCATCATGGATAACATTGCTTGACCACACTGCAGAGACCTTGCCTGCCTCAAAGTCTGCTGAATAACAGGGCAGTTATTCTGAGCCTCATTCTGGGCTGTGGCCTTGAAAAGAGCACAAGGGGAGGTGATGTTCACTGCACAATCGGAATTACAAGGGGCCTCCCTGTTAGCCTTGGCATACACCAGAGGCATGTGGAATGTCAAATGTCCACTATTTCCTCTGTCTTCAGTGATCAACATGCATTATCTAGACCTATGAATTCATGAACAAGTGGTGGCTTGAAGCTGCTTTATGTTCAGTCACTGTCATGTCCGACTCATAGTAACCCCAGGGACTGCAGCTCACCAGGTTCCCCTGTTCTCCACTGTCTCCTGAAGTTTGCTCAAATTCATGTTCATTGAGTCAGTAATGCTATCTCACCATCTTGTCCTCTGCTGCCCCCTTCTCCTTTTGCCTTCAATCTTTTCCAGCATCAGGATCTTTTCCAATGAGTTGGCTCTTGGCATCAGGTAGTCAAAGTATTGGAGCTTCAGCTTCAGCATCAGTCCTTTACATAAGTCCTTTATGTACGAGAAGACTCCAAAAATTCATGACACGTCCCAAAGTTAGTCTCCATTTGAACTGCCCCCAGTGGCATGGCCCTGCTACACACAGGAGCAAGTATATCAAAACAGGGCTGCGGTGGTCAGAGGCAGGCCTGAGGGCTGAGTTCAGTCCATGTTTTGTTATAAATTAGACCCCGACCTCACTGAGTGCAGTGTCTTCATCTGTAAAATGGGATGAAAAAATGTCACTGCTTCTACCCAACGTGGCTATTATGAATCTCAGATGGAACAAAACATCTTTTGTCAAATACTATAAAAGGCAGTTTCTAGAAAAGACACCAGCTGTGCTCATCCAGTTTCCCAGGTGGAAGGGAGCTTCCAAATGGCTACTTGTAAGCTGAGCTTCTCTCCCCTGACATCTCCCCTGGCATGCCCCGATCAATCAACCCACAAACATTTATTGAACTTTGTAAGATATTATGGATGATCTTTACTCCCCTTTTCTGATCTCACTTACAGGAATTCAGTAACAACAAGGCAAGGGAAAATATTGGCTTTTCCCAGTGAAGTGACAAAACAACTCTAATGTAAAACCAATTCCTTAGGCAGGAATATCTTTTGTCTTGTGGTTCCAGGAATCTGGCTTATTTGTCCCCAAACTCTAGTCCACTGTGGGCTTCCCTAACATTTTCTCTGTGATTCCTTTTCTTTCCGAGTCATTGTACTTGTAGCTTCCTTTAAAAGCATGGAAATAGGAATGTAATTTCTTGTGAAACTAGACAACAAAACAAATTTAAAAATGAAAATAAAATATAAACAGAAAGTAACAAAATTCAGACAACACGTCCTAGCTGAAGGTGACCCTCACCTGTCTTGTGCTGCTCAGTGGGTGCAGGCTAGCAGTTTCCATGGCCTTTTGTTTTGTTCTTTCCCTGGGCCAGTGAAGTCTCTGGTTTTGTCTTGTAGTTTGGGCCTTCCAGTTCTAAGTGAGTGGGACACTCAGACTGAGGTTAGGGATGGAATTGGTCTGGGATAGCTGCTGGGGTCAGAGGATTCTCTGTGCCTCCTGGACCATTTTGGACTTAGTTCCCAGGCCCACAGCCTAACAAGGAAGGATATCTATCTAGCCCTCCAAGACTCTTCTGCTGCACCCAGAACTATGAGCCCTGAAGGAGACACCTCTTCCTCTATATGACTGGGGCTCTTCACCACCTCTAATGATCGCTGTCTCTTCCTGTTTTGAAATCTCTGCCAGTTCCTGTTTCTGGTCTGAGAGGTCTCTTGTTAAGAGTTCATTGGCTAAGCAGGTACTTGACAGACACGAGACTAAACATTTTCTGTTTGAGGTACACCAGCCATTCATCTCCCAAGGCTCACCTCTCTGCTTTATCACTTAGGCATGTGACCTGCCTTCTTTCCCCAAAGGACTCTTCTTAAACCCCTGCCCCAATGGGCTCAAGACTTTACAACTTGAGGACACACTCAGCCAGGGAAAAAGCAGTCCCGATGGTACTCTCTAAGCTCACTTTTAACTTTAGAAGCCCTTCCACACCCTTGACCTCATTCTCTCCTTACAGTGGCCCCATGAGGTTTGTGTGATATACAATGTTAGTCCAGGCAACAAAGGGCAATGGGAGCTGATGTCCCCCAGGGAGGCCACTGTGAGAGTGCCAGGGCCCATCTGGGTGCTCAGAGGAGTCTTGCTCTGATCTCCACCTCCAGCTCCATCATCATCTCCAACGTGCCTCAGTTTTGACCTCCATGAAACAGAGTGATGTCCTCATTTAGAACATCACAAAGCCTCCAAAAATGTAAAACCATGAAAAATACGAAAAGTTCAGACTGGGCTTTACCTTCTAAACTACAATCTTCCCTCAGCAGCCACAGGGGATTGGTTCCAGGACCCACTGTGGACGCCAAAATCCGAGGATGCTCAAGTCCTGATGTCGGGCATCCATATCCACAGTTCTGCATCCACGGATTCAGCCAACCATGGATGGTGTTCCACTGTGTACACTTGTTGAAAAAAGTCCATGTACAAACAGACATATTTCAAACCTGTGTTGTTCAAGGGTTAGTTGTACTTTGCTGTTTGTACTTACATGTCATCATACCAACAGTTTAGCAGAAAATCATGTTATCTTATTCATCACTATATCCTGGTGCCCAGCACAAAGCCAGACACAGTACAAAACTGTTATTATGAATTGATCTTTGTTTATCAGAGAAGTGGGGAAAAGTGGGTGAGCGATTATAATTTTTTAAAAGGTCATGTTATGGAGAAGGTCTCAGTCCTCCTAGCTGTTGACAGTGGCCTTGTTTGTCTTGTGGCTCAGGTTTAATCTGGAAGCTATGATGGGCCATGCCTTGGGAAACTCACCCTCTTCCCAGCTGGAGTCACAGCTCTCAGCCCTCTGGGTCATGTGTTACTGTCAGCTCATCACACTGGAGAGATAGGTATCTGTGAGGCACCAGAGGTGTGTGTGTGTGTGTGTGTGTGTGTAAGGGGAGGGGACCAGGAGTGACCCTGTGAGCCTGATACCTCCTCTGGCAGCACTCTGCCTTAGGGAACTGGGCCCCCCTCCTGCCTGCACCGTGAGCATCCCTACCCCGACTCCCACCCATGAGCCCTGAATATCAGCTCCAGCAGAGGCAACTAGAGAGCAAGATGCTGACTTCCTCTTCTCTCAGGCACAAGCAAGCCGGTGGAGGCTTCCGAGTATGCTGGTTTGCAGTGAGGCCTGCAGCAGAAATCCTCAGCTCCAAGACAGAGCAACCCGCCAATAACGACTTTTCCTTGCACCTGTGCCTGTTGCAACCATTTTTATCATTTTGCCACGCTTCATTGACCAATGGATTTTTTTTCCAGCTTTGCACTTTTTTTATTACTATTATTTTTATCTTCATCATTACCTCCGTGCCTCTGATGGCATTTAGATATGAACCGCCCATGAACCTTCAAGCCCGATTGTGCCATGACAAAAATATTGTCGTTTACATTCTGTGCCAAAGTATTATATAAAAACACATCAACGAAAAGGAAATTCAGGAAGCTGGGAGTAAAGATATATAGTCAGCAAAGTATATAACTTCTGGCATATTACTGCTTAATCCTAACATAATTATTCTCATCCTTTTATTTGATTAACTTCTAATGGTTCCTCTTGGTGTTAAAGGTCCCACTCTGATCATTTGATTTTAGTGTCTGCTATAATTACCGATAATGTTCTTTGCAAGACAATTTAATGATAACCGCATAATGGCCTGTATGAAGAAAGCTGCAGGGTTTCAAAGCTTTTGAGTAATATAAAATACATTAGACTAACACAAGCTATCAACATGACAGGGAATGTTTGATTTACACTCAGGACTAGGTTATAGCATTGTGGATTTTTTTCTTTTCCTTTTCTTTTTCTTTTTTTCCCCCCTCTTTGCAGCCGTTGACAATAAATGACAGAACAGTTGGACAATCTGCAACTTGCTGATTGCAAGAAAAAACTGTCTGGCAAAGTTTGGAGGCAGCCAGAGGAGCTCTAGGGGAGCGGTGTGCCCGGGGCAGACTGGAACAAGAGCCGGGAGCCTGATCCCTGGGGACCGAATTCTCCTTCTGCTGGGAGGGTCAGCTGAAAGGGAATCTATTCACTCTTCTCCTGCTGTACCAGGTCCCAACAATCCTGGTTCTGTCTGTTAGTTATATCCACCAGCTTATTTTTACCTGCCAGATCCTCTTGGGTAGCTGGTCTCCATCAATTTACTGCTTTTTGAATCAATATAATAATAATAATCCTGTTTTCATTCACTGGATCTCTTCTTTTCCCAAAACAAGCAAATGAGCAAGCAAAGCAGAAAACCTGGCTAAAACAAAAGAACCGTTTTGTCCAAATCCTCTTGGTCATCACTCCCCCGGCTCTCTCCCTCTTCATCAGCATTTGGTATCTGGGAGCCTGGCATGTGTACCTCTTTCACTTGAAATCAAGTAATCACTCACCACTCTGGCCAAATGCAGCATAATTGATGGTGTGAGTGGATGGAGAAAATTTCCTGTCAGAAAAAAAAGGTTAACTGTGGACATATTACACCAGGGTCTCTGATTCCAGGATAATGGCATTTGGACAAAAGTAGGGCCCCGTCCTTTTTTATAGCACTTTATGCCCCATTAGTATTACTGCAAGTCCCAGGACCTGTCTGTTCGGGCACTTAATCAAAAGCAATGGGTTGAAAATCATGTTCCAGCTCTCCTCATATTTGATTCATTCCTTCTAGATAGAAGAAGTAAAAAACACATTACTAGCATCAAAACAGCCCATGCATTATGTGCTAAGCAGTTGAGAAGGCTATCATTGGGTTTTATCCCTTTGGGTGCTTGGATGGACAAGTACTTTCCTATTCATCCATTCAGTGGACTGAAGCAGCCATATTTCATTTTTTTTTCTTCCCCTGACAGACAATCCGTTAGTTTTCCACAGATCTCTCTTTTAAAGACACATTCATGTCACTTGTTTTAATTGTAGGCCCTAGGCAGCAAAGCCCAGAATGTGTGTTCGCACATAGATGCGCGCGCACACACACACACACACACACACACACACACACACACAACTGGAAACCCACTACTTGGATGTAGCTCCTCTGAGAGCCAAATCTAATAATAGGAGAGGAACATTTCTTAGGGGAAGAATTAATTTATACACTTAATTACTCGGGATCCACTTCAAGCTCTCCGCCTTAATGCTCTTTCTTTTGGAGAGAGTTTTTAACTAAACGCCCAGTGTTCTGACAGACCCCGAGGAGAGCCCGCCTCATTTAGAGGGAGGGACCTGGCCCCCTTCCCAGTCCTTGCCACCGTGGCGCGCTCCCCCCACCTTTCCCGGAGGAGCGTGGGCATGAGCCGTGGACCGGCTACCCTGCGCCTGGTGGTAACGATCGCGGTCTGAGCGAGAGGGGCTTCGGCTCAGTGAGCTGCCTTCGCGCGGCTCCCACGCTCTCCGGGGCTTCAGAGTGGATTTTCTGCTGAATGGCTCAGCCCCAGCGTAACAGTGAAAAATGAAGCGATTTCTTCTGTCTGTTCAAAATGAGGCAACAGCCAGGCCCCTCCTCATTCAGGAGACCTCTGCCTGCAGAATGGGCTTCTCCCATTTTAGGGAATTTGTTCCATTTACCAATATCTCAACAAAGAGTGGAGGAAGGACACAGTCGATTATGAAATTGCTCCGGGACGAGCGGGTTACCTCTGCTGGATGAAAGAGGGAGTATAGTGATCTCTTTCTGACATCTGCAGGAAGATGGATTGGACAAAGGGGCACCGCCGCATCCGACAGCCCGGGGAGGCTGCCCATGCCGGCTGCGTGGATTGCTCCAAAAGACTGGGAATTTGGGGCACCAAGGTTCCCAAAGTAAGCTCCAGCTGGGTGCAGAGGGGGCAACTCCCTGCTCCCCCAGAAGCTGATGCAGGCCTTCAATTGTCCAGATTAGGAGGGGGATTGTGGTAGGAGGGGGGTTGTGGTAACGTAGGCAAATGGAGCAGAGACCCAGGGAAGGGGGACACAGCATGTGACCCACCCCTGATTCTGAATGCGGACCTGTTTATGCCCCCCTAGTGTATCACCACCCCATCAGCCTGCCAAGGGGCCTACACCGGGCTCCACTGTGTCAACACTTGGGGTTCAGCCATTGTTTGCTGATGAGTTTTGCTGTTGCACACGCCTGATACCTAGGATGGGGATAACACAGCACAAAACTGACATGTCATCACATTAAGATGAATTTAGGTTCAATCCTTTAGTGACTTCATAGAATATTTTACTTAAATTAAGATATCATGTTGAAAAATACCTTTTTTAGGATTTTATATCCTATTATATGTCAATAAAAATTCTATATGCTACAGAGATAATTATTTTTAAACCTCGAGAAAATTTAGAAGAAAATTAAATTGACCATTTATCAAGCCTCAGGAGAGAGAGATGAAAATGATTTTTCTAAGCTTAGAAGCAATATAAAAACCCTCAGAGGAAAAGAGTGACAGATTTGACTACACAGAGGAACAAAACATTTCTGTATGTTGAATAAAAGAGGCAAACAAGAGATTGGAAATATTTATGGCTACTATGATAATGGGTTAATATCTTTATTATTTAAAATAATCATAATAATTGATAAGAAAACATCAGTCCCAGTAATATGCTAAAAACACAGGCATAATTCATATAATAGAAAATACAACTAGTAAACAAGAATACAGAAAAATGTTCAGCTTCACTAGTAGCCAAATACATGTATTTTTTAAAAAATTATTTTTGTGTATTAAATGAATTTGTCAATAATCTAATATTGACAACAGCGTTTCTCCTCTACTGGGATTCTAACCTGAAGGGCTAATCAAAAAGATGAAAAAGCTAATGTGTAAAAGTCGATCACAGTGTGACTTACAACAACAAAAATTTAAAACAACCCAACATCAATAAGAGGTGCATTCAGTGGAATATCAGTCAGTTTTAAAATGATGGCCATGTGGAAAAGGATTTCAGTATTAGTTTAAAAAGTGGT
>NW_011494725.1:708882-711027 GCF_000754665.1 Bison bison bison
AAAATTGAATGTAACTATGATTTCCAGTATGCAGATAGCATGCATGTATAAAAAAGGACAGAAGTGCATTAAAAAATCACTCTATATCTACTAGAATGGAGAAGATTAAACAAAACAAAACAAACAACTAACTATACCAAATAATAGCAAGTCTGTGAAGCAGCTAGAACTCATACATTGTTGGTAGGAGAGTAGGATGCTGAGATGGTACAGACTCTTTAGAAAACAGTTGGGCAATTTCTTATCAAGTTAAACATGTCCTTAACCATATGACATAGAAGTCTCACTCCTTAGTATTTACCCAAGACAAATGAAAACATATACCTACCGAAAGTCTGCACGTGAATGCAAGTAGCAGCTTTATTCATGACTGCCAAAAAGTTAACTCAAATGTTAATCAACTGGTACATGGATAAAAAAAGAAATGGTACATCCATACACCAGTCTATTACTCAGCATACACCAGTCTATTACTCAGCAATAAAAAGGAACAAAATACTGATAGACCCAATATAGCTGAATCAACATATAACAACACTGTTATACTAAATGAAAATAAAAACAGACATAAAAAACTACGTATCATATGATTCTATTCCAATGATATTCTGGAAAATGCAGAATTATAGGGACAGAAAACAAGTATCAGTGCTTGCCAAAGGCTTCATGTAGAGGGAGGAAATTAAGTGTAGTGTTAGTTGTGTGACTGTGTGCATTTGTCCTAAGTTGTGGAACTAACTCCCCAAAAGTGTTGTTGTTTTTTTTCCCTCTAAGTATGTGTGCATGTGCTTTGTCTCTCAGTTGTGTCTGATGTTTTGTTACCCCATGGACTGTAGCCCACCAGGCTCCTCTGTCCATGGAATTTTCCAGGCAAGAATACTGGAGTGGGTTTCCATTTCCTACTCCAGGGGATCTTCCTGACCCCAGGATCAGACCTGCATATCTTGCATCTCTTGCATTGGTGGGCAAATTATTTACCACTGAACCACCTAGGAAGCCCAAGTAAGTATATTATACCTCAACTAACCTGGCCTCTATCTCGAAAAAACTATTCATAGTTCTGATAAAACTATGAACTTTCCTCATAGCTCAGTTGGTAAGGAAACTGCCTGCAATGCGGGAGACCTGGGTTTGATTCCTGGGTTGGGAAGATCCCCTGGAGAAGGAAACGGCAACCCACTCCAGTATTGTTACCTGGAGAATCCCATGGACAAAGGAGCCTAGCAGCCTATAGTCCATTGGTTCGCAAGAGTCAGACACGACTTAGGGACTAAACCGCCACCACCATGGTTCAGTCTTTTCTCCATTTCTCAAAATTTTCTGATATAACTTTAAAAAAGAAAATATATACCTATATTCATTATTGTTGTCACCAGGGAGAGAAAAGTCCATGAGCAAGGGTGCATTTGTCTAAATAAGTATAATACATCAATTACAAATAACCATTGACAAGAAGCAAACAGTATGAAAATTCTTTGCAATTTTGTAATTCTCCAACTCAGAAGGCTGCTCTCCCACTGGCTTTATCTCTTTTAGGATTTTTAGTGTATCTCTGCTTTTCACCTGGTCTGATTCCAGCAACCAATTGTGACAAATGGTAAAGGAGCTGTATGTGTCTAACTTAGAAGATAAGAAGACTTAGAAGTGGAATTTATCCCAGGAATGCAAGGTTGGTTCATCGTGCAGAAATCAATCAGTGTAATAAACCATATTGGTGGGATAAAGGACAAAAACACATGATTATCTCAATAGAGATATTTGGAAAATACATTTGACAAATCCAACACCCTTTCATGATAAAACACTCAATAAAGTAGGAATAAAAGAAAATTCCTCAACTTGTTAAGGGTATTTATAAAAAGCCCACAGCTAATATCACACTTAATGGTGAGAGAATGAAGGCTTTCCCTCTAAGATAAAAATGAAGATGAAAATGTTTGTTCTTGCCATTTCTATTCAACACTGTACTGGAGGGTCTAGCAAGCTCAGCTAGGCAAGAAAAACAAATGCAAGCCATCAGATTGGAAAGGAAGAATGAAAGCTGTGTCATTTGCGGGTGATGTAATCTTGTATATCAGATCAGATCAGATCAGTTGCTCAGTCGTGTCCGACTCTTTGCAACCCCATGAATCGCAGCACGCCAGG
>NW_011494725.1:711127-718054 GCF_000754665.1 Bison bison bison
GCCTCCCTGTCCATCACCAACTCCCGGAGTTCACTCAGACTCACGTCCATCGAGTCAGTGATGCCATCCAGCCATCTCATCCTCTGTCTTCCCCTTCTCCTCCTGCCCCTAATCCCTCCCAGCATCAGAGTCTTTTCCAATGAGTCAACTCTTCACATGAGGTGGCCAAAGTACTGGAGTTTCAGCTTTAGCATCATTCCTTCCAAAGAAATCCCAGGGCTGGTCTCCTTCAGAATGGACTGGTTGGATCTCCTTGCAGTCCAAGGGACTCTCAAGAGTCTTCTCCAACACCACAGTTCAAAAGCATCAATTCTTCAGCGCTCAGCCTTCTTCACAGTCCAACTCTCACATCCATACATGACCACAGGAAAAACCATAGCCTTGACTAGACGGACCTTTGTTGGCAAAGTAATGTCTCTGCTTTTGAATATGCTATCTAGGTTGGTCATAACTTTCCTTCCAAGGAGTAAGCGTCTTTTAATTTCGTGGCTGCAATCACCATCTGTAGTGATTTTGGAGCTCAGAAAAATAAAGTCTGACACTGTTTCCACTGTTTCCCCATCTATTTCCCATGAAGTGGTGGGACCGGATGCCATGATCTTCGTTTTCTGAATGTTGAGCTTTAAGCCAACTTTTTCACTCTCCACTTTCACTTTCATCAAGAGGCTTTTGAGTTCCTCTTCACTTTCTACCATAAGGGTGGTGTCATCTGCATATCTGAGGTTATTGATATTTCTTCCGGCAATCTTGATTCCAGCTTGTGTTTCTTCCAGTCCAGCGTTTCTCATGATGTACTCTGCATATAAGTTAAATAAGCAGGGTGACAATATACAGCCTTGACGTACTCCTTTTCCTATTTGGAACCAGTCTGTTGTTCCATGTCCAGTACTAACTGTTGCTTCCTGACCTGCATACAAATTTCTCAAGAGGCAGATTAGGTGGTCTGGTATTCCCATCTCTTTCAGAATTTTCCACAGTTTATTGTGATCCACACAGTCAAAGGCTTTAGATAGACTAGCCTAAAGAATCTACCCAGAAAGTATGAGAACAACAAATAAGTGATGAAAATGTTCTGGTGGCAGACAGTGGTGATAGCTGTACAACTTTGTGAATATGCTAAAACCCAACAAATTCTACCCTTTAAAGGAGTAAATTTTCTGATATGTGAATTATTATCTCAATAAAAGCAAAAAGAAAAAAATAAGACTTGGGGAAGGAACTAAAGGAGCCTGGGGGCAAAGTGTATGTAAATACCAGACAATCTGTAGCACTGAAAAACCAGCATCAGATCCAGAGTTTTCCAGCCACGAGATGTCCTGGGACGAGCAGGGAGGTCTTGGGTTGGGTGTCATCCAGGCTGCCACTAGTCACCTAACCTAGATTTGGGGTTTTAGACTAGCTTTGGCTTACCCCATAATCTCCATCCCAAAGGAAACCTCCCCTTCTTTCCATGCCCTTCACAGACATACTTTGCTGACTGTGCCTCTATTACAAATATTTGGATACAGATTTTCTTTCCTTGATTATAAAGTTTTCAAGTGAAAAGACTATTCCCCAAAGTGTCAATACAATGACATAGACTTGGTGGGTATGTCTGTTAAATGATGAAAATCATAAAGTAGGTCAATTTATCTCTGGTGCATCTTTCTTCCCTAACCAATCCTAAGGGGCCTCATGAGGTTCCCTGGGCATGTCTCTTGGGCATGCTCCAGTGATTGGAGGTCCTGGATATGAGCTGCCACTGCTGGGTAAGGGGGCTCAATTGAAGCCCCTGTGCTCTCCTCCGTGGCACAGGGCCATTCTTGGTGCCTTCTTGCTTGAGATGATTCCATAGCCGGCATCAAAAATGAACTCGTTTATACATGAATACAAGAAATCTCATTTATTTTTAACTATCTGAGCTGAATTGTGGTTGCATGCTTGATAAAATGATACACTTTGCAAACATTTATTTAAAGTTTAATTAATTTTTATTTTCCAGTGTTTTTTTTTTTTTTTTTCAATTTTAGAGCCTTCCCCAGCCCCCTCCCCAGGTTTCAAAAATAATTCTACAAACTCTTGCAAAGCACTCAGGTCCAAAGCATTGTGTCACCCAAGGCAACATATTGAATGAGAGGCCCTGCTTTGTGGAATTTACCAGGGATCAGGTGGGAAGGCATTTGGGAGAGCAGGAATTCCCCTCCTAACTCCTACAATTTCTCCTCTACAGAGGATGAGATGGTTGGATGGCATCACCAACTCAATGGACATGAGTTAAACTCCAGGAGTTGGTGATGAACAGGGAGGCCTGGCATGCTGCAGTCCACGGGCTCGCAGACTTGGACACGACTGAGCAACTGAATTGAACTGAAGGTGGTTTGCTTATTGTACCCGTGGTTTCACTGGGCCTCTCTCAGAACCTCAGAGACCCCCAGTGCCCATTTGCTGCCATTCCCAGGGCCCCATGCTGCCCAGCAGGGGTGTAGAAGTTGGGGTGGGGCACACAGGCATTTACAAAGGTTAGGATAAATCAATGAACATGGACATGGATTCATTCTTGACCCCTGGACTAATCAGTTGGTTTTTCATAAGCACTTTATTCCCCCATCATATTAACCACAAATACCTGCTCGAACACTCTGGATCAACCTGGCACCAGCCAAAATGATTATATTATTTAGTTTACTTTAGGAGAAGAAATGTAAAAGACTTCTGCCCTCCCCTCTGAAGAAAGTTGAAGCAAAAACAAGTAAAAGAACAACCACTGCAAGTTCTGACAGAGTAGAAGAGCCTGCCCGCTGGGTTCATAGAATATGTCTGAAATTAAATGACTCTATCAACCTGAGTCTCAGTCTCCAAACCATTGAACAGGATGTCAAGAGGCCTGGAGAGAAGGCAAGGGTCTTGCTGGTACCCTGGGAACACAAGTTCTAGGAAGTGAATCCCTGGCAAGGCAGTGACTTTGATTAGAAAGAGAGGGAAGCCTGGAAAAAGATAAACACACTTCCAGGGGGTAAGATAAATACCTGCAGCCTGGATGACACCCAACCCAAGACCTTCCTGCTCTTCCCAGGACATCTCATGGCTTGAGAACTCTGGATCTGATAAATAGCCTGGGGAAAGCTGCCAGGAGTGCAGTGGGAGGGTTTCCTGTGGGCAGGTAGGTCCATGTTGGAGGAGCTGCTCCATCTGAGACCCAGGCTCATGTCCACTGGGTTTGGAGGCTGTGATGCAGGCATTCCTCCCTTAGGAACTTGTAGGGGGATGCAGATCCATTCTAAAACCACCCCTGCAGAAGGGACCAGGAGAAACAACTGGTCTGATCTCCTCTATTTATACAAAAGGGAAACTGAGGCTCAGGGTGTGAGTGGAGGGGAGTGACTGACCTTAGGCCATGAGGTGAAACAGCAACAATATCAGAAATAGAACTCAGATCTCTTCAGCCCTGTCCAGGGCTCCAGCCACAAGGTCATTCATACTGCAGGGCTAATGGACTCCACACACCGTGTCTGCAGACACAACCCAGGTAAGATGGAGGTGAGTGTGAGCTGGTCATCTTGTCTCACCTGGAGTCATTCTGTCTGGTCCTAGATTGTCATTTATTGATTGCAGACCCCTTGGAGGGCCCCCAGAAAGGGAGGCCCAAGCCTATGAACTAGAACGTGTTCCAAAATGTGAACACCAGGAGCCTACCCTGTGTGAACACCAGGAGCCTACCCTGTCAGGCCCTGCTGGGGAAGCCACCAAAGGCCCTTGAGAAAGGGACAGGGGTACCAGGATGGGAAGGAGGGACTGGGGCACCAATTCAGAAGAGGGAGCAGGCTACCCTGGTGGCTCATCTGAGATGCCCATGAGCCTGTCCCATCCCCTCCAGGGTCCACTCCAGGAGCAGAGGTCCTACAGTTTAGTCCTGGCTGCAGACCAGGCTGTGCCCTTGAGCAGTGACTCTGCATCTCTGGACCTCAGCTTCCCACTCTTGAAATAAGCAGATCAAACAGTATCTCACAGCTGTATGGTAAAAGGGGTCTCCAACTCAAGGGCTTATCTTTGCTTCATATCTTAAAGTGAAAGACACCCCCCACCACCACCACAACTGTCTCTTGACCCCATTTCTTTATCGCTCCTACCCTACCTTCCTCTACTTCATTGGAAAACTTGGTATTTCCTCCTCAACCCCAGTTGGGCTCCCATCCCCACCACATCACTAAGACTGTTCCTGCCAGAGGCACCAGTTGCTTTCCAGCTGCTAAATGCCTCTGTTCCCACTGTCCCTGACTTCTCAGGGTGTGTGATATAGTGGATCACGTCTACCTTCTGGAAACATGTCCTCCCTTTGGCTTCTCAAATATCACACTCTTCCTGCTCTTCACTCGACAGTCTGTGTGTGCTGATTCCTCTTCCTCGTTTGCACCGACTCTACATGTGGAGGTGCTTCAGGACCCGGTTCTTGGCCCTCTTTTCATCTACACCTTTCTCAGTGTCTCATCCCGCCCCATGGCTTCCCATGTTTACTCCATGTTACAGGCTGCTGAAGCCGTACCTCCAGCTGGAGAAACCGCTCCAGAGTCTTGCACCTGGGTGTTCAGTCCTTCCCTCCAGACACGTGATAGTCATTGTGAATGTCACACAGCCAAAAGAGAGCCTTGACCTGCTCCACCGGTTCTCTCATTTCAATAAACAGCATTACTGGCCACTCTGCGGTTCATGCCAAAGATCTAAAAGTTGTCTTTGATTCCTCTCTGTCCTTCACTCTACATCCAAACTTTCAGCAAAGGGTCTCGGCTTTGAGATGATTCAGAGCGCATCTGGTATCAGTCTGCTTCCCTCGGCCTCTGCCGCCCCAGACCATTCCACTACCACCTCTCCTCTAGAGCCTGCAATACTCTTCTCACTGGGCTTCCTGCTTCCTCCTGTGCTCCCTCCAACCCATTCTCTCCACAGGGCAAATCGGATAAAGTAACTTCTCTGCTAAAAAAACTCCAACATGGTATCCCTTAACTCTTGGGATAAAATTCACACTCCTTAGCCAGGGTCTCAGTGGGTCACCTGATCCGGCTCCTTCCGTCTTTGACCTTGCCTTTCCCTTGGGCTGAGCCATTTCTGACCCTTAAGCCTTTGTACTGGCCATTCCCCTGCTTGTAATATTCTTCTAGACTTTCACATGGTGGGCTTTTTTTAGTGTTACATTCTGTGAGATGCTTTGCCTGGCCATCAAAGTGAAATTATCTTTTGCATCATCCTAAGAATCTGCATATTACTTATCACTCTTTGACATTTTTGTGCTCATTTATCTGTCGACTTATTGTCTGGATCCCCATTACTAGAATATAAATTCTAGGAGTCAGGGACTTTATTGACTTCATTGCCACATGGAAAGTGGGTGCTTGTTGAGTAAATGAATGAATGGTGATGTCTGGGGGTAGAGTTTGGAAATCTCTACTTAAAAAACATTCAGTAACTAAGATTGAGAACTATGCTACAGGAGGCCTAACATATTTCCTGGGTACATTAAAGCAAGAACTTTCATTTCTAAGGATTGTGAAGGGCAATGCTTACCCACTAATAAATCTCTGATGGTGGAATTGTAAGACCTGTGACATATTTAAAAGTCAAAAGTCAGACCTGTGACATATTTAAAAGACAAAGTCAGTGGGGCTCTCTGTGCTTGTATTTAGTAGCAAAGAAGAGGTTGTCTTTGCTTCTCCATGTTGCTGACTGGCCCTTAGCTCAACAGCCGGGAGATAAAGTGCCTTCTGTCTTCCTTGAAAGGAATCAATAGTAAGAATGAGTACTTGGCTCTCTCCAAAAGGTCAGCTTGACACCTGATTTCTCAGGCTGCTCTCTTGATCCCTCCTCCCCATTAATGGCGCAGCCTGCTCCCGCCTGGCAGACAACTTTCAAGGAACAAATTTGTAATCCGATTCTGAGAAATATTACGGGGATAAAGATGGTATCTCCAGGTTTGTTTGGTTTGACTCCTTGAAGGATGGAACGTAGGCCCAATGCAAAGGTCAGTGTCTGCCCAGGATGGGCATCTGTGTGTGCACGTGTGAGCACAGTTAAAAGAAGAGGGATGTGGGTAGAGGTATGTGAGAGCAGTAAGGTGTTCACAGATGGGAAGGGTTCTCTCGACCCGCTTGCTCACACATGGCTGTGTAGACAACCTTAGTGGTACACATGCGGAGGCACAGATAAATGTTGGCACAAGTATGGCATACACATATGAACATATGAGGGTATTTTCTTGTGTGCTAGACAGTTCTTTACCAGAAGTCTGTAATCTAGTAACATGTGACTCAGAGAAGTCACTTAAATCTCACTTGCAAACTGGGACTGCTTAGCCAAGCCCTATGCAACTTACATGTTTGCTGTTGAAATTAAATGAGAACATGGAGGGGACACTCTGTGTAATTGGAAAGCTCTGGATGTCTTACTTACCGTGCAAGTGGGCTCTTGCCCACAGGCAGGGGCAGGTGGAGAATATGGGAGAGTTACTATCAGGACTCCTACTTTTTTGATTTAATACTGACCATGCTCCAGTACTAGTGCCTGGAAAATCCCATGGATGGAGGAGCCTGGTGGGCTGCAGTCCATGGGGTTGCTAAGAGTCAGACATGACTGAGCGACTTCACTTTCACTTTTCACTTTCATGCATTGGAGAAGGAAATGGCAACCCACTCCAGTGTTCTTGCCTGGAGAATCCCAGGGATGGGGGAGCCTGGTGGGCTGCCGTCTTTGGGGTCGCACAGAGTCGGACACAACTGAAGTGACTTAGCAGCAGCAGCAGCAGCAGCAGCAGCATGCACCCTCCTGGGCTTCCCTGGTGGCTCAGGTAAAGAAGCTGCCTGCAATGCAAGAGACCCAAGCTGGATCCCTGGGTCAGGACAATCCTCTGGAGAAGAGAATAGCTACCTACTCCAGTACTCTTGCCTGAAGAATTCCATAGAG
>NW_011494725.1:718154-718310 GCF_000754665.1 Bison bison bison
TTTTTTTTTTTTTTTTTAATGAATAGGACGGGTTGTGGGCGCCTAGCAGGCCCCATCTGTCTGCTGCCCCAACTCAATTTGATTCCCATTCACCCGCCTTTGTTTGCCTCTCTTTTTTGATCAGCAATCTAGGAGGTGGGGGTGGGGTTGGGGAGT
>NW_011494725.1:718410-718867 GCF_000754665.1 Bison bison bison
TGGATAGAGGAGCCTGGCTGGCTTCAGTCCATGGGGTTGCAAAGAGTGGGACAGGACTGAGTGACTGAGCACCCACACATAAACCCAAGGAAAGGGGCTTCCTTAGAAAATAATTTCAGGCATGCAGGGGACAGACCCAACTCCCCAGGCCTTGCCCTCAGCTCCAGGCAACCTGGTAACCCTGCGGCACATCCTAGCAGCTGGGCAGTCTTCCTGCACTGCAACCCACCCCCACTTCCCCATGCTCAGCCTGTCTGTACAGAAATGCCCCGCTTTAAGAAAACCTGATCTACAAAACAGAGATCCCAAGCAGGAGAGAGACAATTAACCTGGGGAGCCAGGGTTACCAAACTGGCCGATTGGGATCCTGTGGTTTGGAAAACATCTGGGCCCCCTGGCCCAGCGCCCCACCCCCACCCCATACTTCCCACCTCTGGCAAAGCCTCGGGGAGGAGGC
>NW_011494725.1:719142-782974 GCF_000754665.1 Bison bison bison
AGGGGGGTGGTCGGAGGAGGGAGAAGCGAGCGGGTGGGAAGAGGCCAGGGAGGTTACATGGGGACCCCGGGGGCTTCTGAGTGAGTGGGAACTATAGATCTGGAGATGGCATCACAGCAAGGCACTTCATCCCCCTTTAAATAGAAAAGATAACACTGTAGCCCCCAGTTTTAAAATGTGCCTGTAATCCCGCAGCACTAAAACCATTTTGGAATGTGCGGTCATGCTTAGTAAGGAGGTGGTTGGTTGGTTGTTTTGTAGATTGTCATCCAGGGTGAAGACGGATCTCTGGAACTTCAGAGCTGAAAGAACTTGAAGAAGTGCCACCAGCCCCTTTTACAGATGGCGTGACCAAAGAGGCAAGAGCCCAGGCCTCTGGACCTCTGGCTCAGTGCTGGCCATTGCAGCTGAGGTTAAGGTTATGGGAGAAGGAGAGGATCAACCAACTACTGTTTAAGGACCCTGGTCATCTGTGAAAGTTTGGAGGATCAGGTACCAGGGCCATAGGAGAGAAATAGCTCCTAGCCTCCTGGGAGGAGAGTGAGGGTATGGGGGTGGGGCTCAGGTGTCAAGCCAGAGCCAGCAGTGAAATTTAGTCTGGAGCCCTTTGCTGAGAGTCAGGCCAATTAGAGGTGGGAGGGCCCAGATTAAGATTCTCTTGGTGTGGTACAGGGCCGCACAGCCTGGCATTGTGGGCAGGACTCATTTCTACATTGCAGGGGTCTTGAGAATGTGGCTCTGCCTCTTGCCTGGTGTTTTATATGGGCCATAGTTGGCATGGGCTATGACCAACATAGACAGCATATTAAAAAACAGAGACATTACTTTGCCAACAAAGGTCTGTCTAGTCAAAGCTATGGTTTTACCAGTAGTCATGTATGGATGTGAGAGTTGGACTATAAAGAAAGTTCATGCTTTTGAGCTGTGGTGTTGGAGAAGACTCTTGAGAATCCCTTGGACTGCAAGGAGCTCCGACCAGTCAATCCTAAAGGCAATCAGTCCTGAATATTCATTGGAAGGACAGATGTTGAAGCTGAAGCTCCAATACTTTGGCCACCTGATGGGAAGAACTGACTCATTAGAAAAGACCCTGATGCTGGGAAAGATTGAAGGCAGGAGGAGAAGGGGACGACAGAGGATGAGATGGTTGGATGGCATCATCGCCTTGATGGACATGAGTTTGATATGAGTTTGGACAGGAGTTGGTGATGGACAGGGAAGCCTGGCGTGCTGCAGTCCACAGGATCACAAAGAGTCGGACACGACTGAGGGACTGAACTGAACTGACTGACAGCCACAAACCTGAGGATGTCTGCTTATCCAGCCACTACTTCCCTGAAATTTTGTCTTCACGGAGTTCATTCCTCAAAGTATAACTATAGGATGAAGTTTGGAGTTTGGGGGACCATAATAGCAGTAAAGTTAGTATGCCATGGGAGAGGGAGAGACTACTTCCAGCTGGTGGCAATGGGGAAGGTTTTGGGCAGAAGGCAGCCTCTGAGCAGGGTTTAGGGGGAGGAGACATGGCCATGGGGATGGGAGAGCGGTGATACACATTTGCAGAGCAGCAAGTCAAAACAGGAGCTAAGTCAAGTATCTGCTGTGTTATTGGGGAAAGTCTGTGACACTGAGCCACAGCAGGTGCCAAGGGGATGGGGATGGGTGGCCTGGGCAGGGTGGAGCAGCAACTGGAGCTGTGGTGCTCAGCGGAAGGCCATGGATGTCTAGGAAAGGACTACGAGGATTGGCTGCAAGAGAGGTGAGGATCCACTGGGTTACGCAGGGTTGTCAGGAGCTGGAAAGGAAAACTGTACCCCAAGAAAGCATTTTTCACAAGCTTATGGAATTTTGTGATTGATAAATAAAGCAATGCATTTAAATGTGTTATCACATTCTTAGGCGATTTAATCATTCTGAATTTTCTGTTGAAGGATGCTATTCTCAAGTGGAGTCCTTGAAATGTTTTTACATGGAAAGGTGTCCTTCTACGTTAGGTCTTGAGAGGGGCCTCTGAGCCCTGCCTGTGCTCAGGGGAGGCCTGAAAAGGGATATTTATACCTCCAGGAGATAAGACTCACAGATTCTAACAATGGGAAATGTCATGAGACAAATACGACCAGGTGCCAAACCCAGTGTAATCTGGGGACCATATACATGCTGCGTACAGTGCTAGGGAAATTGGGAGGAGAAATCTCTGTGGGTCGGTTAGCAGGATGGGGTTTATGGGCAATATAGGATTTGATTAATCCTTAAAGGACGTGTGGTAATTGGATAGGTAGATGAGTGAACAGCATATGTGCTTCTAGTTAATTATTTATCTGTGTTCATCTGCTTATGTTTTATTTTCAGAAATTTAAAAAAATTATAGGGAAGTATAGAGAAGAATGTAACAGAGACTGGTTTTCCCCCATCAGAATTGATGGTTATTAATATTATGCAAGTTTTGCTTCATTTTTTTTTAAAGAAAAAGATGTACAGTAGTATGGAGTAGAATGGACAGTCTCTTATTCTTTCTTCATTCTTCTCCTGCCAAAACCTCCTTCATGGGGGGTTCAACCAAGCCACTACCATCACGAATCTCGCATGTGTCTTTCCAGTCTATTTTAAATACCTTTACAAATATCAGTGTATCTGTGAAAGAATAACAGCAGTGTTTGTGTAGATTTTTAAATGAATATACGTGGTATATTGAAGGGCTTCCCAGGTGGTGCTAGTGGTAAAGAACCTGCCCGCCAATGCAGGAGACATAAGAGACGCAGATCTGGATCCCCTGGAGATCCCCTGGAGGAGGAAATGGCAACCCACTCCAGTATTCTTACCTGGAGAATCCCATGGACAGAGGAGCTTGCTAGTCCACAGGGTCACAAAAAGCCAGACATGACTGAAGAAACTTAGCATGCATGCAGGGAATACTAATTTATACTACTCATCACAGTTGGCTTTAAATCAGAGTCAATTTTTTAAAAGCTGATGAGTATGAAATGGATTATATTTGTGCTTCTATATATTCCTCTGTTTTCAAACCATATTACATTAACACATCACAGGTGCAACCATATTGTGGTTTTGCTGAGCTGACATTAGTATCAGAAATACAAGCACAGTTTAATTTTCTAATGTTTATAAGAAGAATTTTTAATTATTGACTTTGGAGGAAGAGGATAAATGAAAGGATGATTCTTGAGTAGGAAACTTGTCCTTCTGAGCTATGGTCAGAAACTGTCAGTTGGACTCTGGTTATTATAAACATTTACATACTGTAGACTAGCTTGCTCTGTGTCTCTGGGTCTTGGCCTATGTAGCTATAGATATTGTACATGTATTATATACGTGTATATACACATAAAGGATTGTCAGTGCCATCTCTATTGTATAGTCATGTATGCAGTATCCAGTACACACACACTTGCACACACACACAAAATATACAAGCTGACTCATTTGAAAAGACCCTGATGCTGGGAAGGATTGGGGGCAGGAGGAGAAGGGGACGACAGAGGATGAGATGGCTGGATGGCATCACTGACTCGACGGACGTGAGTCTGAGTGAACTCCGGGAGTTGGTGATGGACAGGGAGGCCTGGCGTGCTGCGATTCATGGGATCGCAAAGAGTCGGACACGACTGAGTGACTGAATTGAACTGAACTGAACTGAACTGACCTGACTGTTGCATGTGAAGTTAGCCATGCGGCTGGAGTAGCTCAGTAGAACCAGCCATAGCTCAGTTCGTATGGGCACATGTAGGTAATATTTACGAGACCAGTTTATGCTTTCTTGAGTTTGGTGATTTGTGGGTACTAGTCTCTGATTTACCTCTCATCATATCAGAATTCCACTATTGCAATACCTTCTTTCTGCAGTAGAACTTTCATAACCATAGAAGGAGTGAGATATTAAACTGTCACTTTCTTTCTATCCAAGTAAAATTATTGCCATTTCCCTATAAAGAAGACAGTTTCCATAAAACTGGACATGAGTAATTTTTTGAGCAGGGACAATGGGAAGAGGAGGGAAGGCAGGAAGTAGATCCAGAGCTGGGAGGGCGGCTGCAAGTTGGACAGGCATGGATATTCCAGGGGATGCAGAGGTGAGGTGAAGGAAATGGCAACCCACTCCAGTATTCTTGCCTGGAGAATCCCAGGGACGGAGGAGCCTGGTGGGCCAGCGTCTATGGGGTCGCACAAAGTCGGACATGACTGAAGCGACTTGGCATGCATGTATGCATTGGAGAAGGAAACGGCAATCCACTCCAGTATTTCCAGGGACAGAGGAGCCTGGGTCTATGGGGTCACACAGAGTCGGACACGACTGAAGTGACTTAGCAGCAGCAGCAGCAGCAGAAGTGAGGAAGCCGTGGTTGAGGATGGGGTAGCGGTTAGTGGCTTGGAGCAGAAGGGCATATAGCGGAGTGGCACATATAGGTGTGTCAGTACTCAGAGGCAAAGGAGACGCTGAACCCCACTGCCATCTCACACACACACACAGACTTGATTCCATACCTCAAGGGCATCTCCATAGAGGCTCAAGTGTAGACCACTGCCCCATGGTCTACTGTTTATCCTAAGTAAAAGAAAACAACATCCAGGCGTAGTTTGCTGCTGCTGCTAAGTCACTTCAGTCGTGTCCGACTCTTTGCGACCCCATGGACTGCAGCCCACCAGGCTCCTCCGTCCATGGGATTTTCCAGGCAAGAGTACTGGAGTGGGGTGCCATCGCCTTCTCCACCAGGCACAGTTCTCTGTGGTGCATGTATACTTTTAAAACAATTAAAGCAAGTGGTGGAAACCTGAATAGCCATCATGGTCATACAAGTGATGAGCCTGTTACTTGTGAGCCTGACAGAGGGAAGTTCTGCCTGAACTCATACTTACTGACGTCTGTAACACATTCTTTTCTTTCAAAGTATCTCTACCTCCATTATCTCGGTTGCTCCTCAAAGATGCCCGGGTGAGGTGAGTTGGGAAAACTCTGAGGCCCCATTTGGCAGAGGTCAGGTGCCTCTGTTGAGGTCATATGTTTTAGCAGCAGGGCCAGCCTAGAGCCTGGGCCTCTGGACCACCCACACATACACACAATTTCAACTTTTGTAGCATTTTTTTTTTTTTTTCACAAGAGGGCAAGGATTGTGTTTTATACCTCTGTGAATCCTCCTTGAAAAACAGATTTTAGTTTCCAAGCTGAGCCCCTTTCTTCTCTTCCAGGGTGGCCAGCATCCCGAATCTCTTCTTTTCGAGGTGAAAGGCATTTTAGAGTCACAGAATGTTAGATGCAAAGCTCCTAATTGCCACCTATTGGCCCACTTCAGACCTCGGGAACCAGTCTGAACGCTGTGTGCCCACACAAATACGGATGCCACAGCTGCCATTTTCAGACACCTATCCCGTGCCAGTCATTCTGCCGGGTGAGCTGCCCTCGAAGGCCTTCCACCTGGATGACAGTCCCTCATGGAAGTGTTGCTATCTGAGAGCCAAGAACAGGCTTCCAGAATTTGCAGGTTGCTCTCCTGGCTGTCTCCCTCTTCCTTTCTGCAGCACCAGGTCCTCACGCCAGCCTGCTTCCTTGGCCCTCCTGCCCTCTCCACTTCTGATGCACAGACCTGGTTTGCCAGTGTCCAGTTTTGGTCCCTGGAAATGAACGTGAACTTCGAAAGCAACAAGACAGAATACCGTCAGCTAAAATGAACCAGGGTCTAACATAAACGGCTAGAGAAACATACTAACCTCAAGAACTCTTGGAAACAGTGCCCAATGTCCTGGACTGAACCACACGGGCTCTGAATGACCAGAAACAAATCAAGACAACTTCAAGAGGGAAGGGAACTGAGGTTGGGAGGATTCCGGTAGAAGGAAGCCAGAGGTGGGGAGGCCACCAGGCATGTAGCTGGTCTTTCCTGGTTTTCCCTGTTTGCTCCCAAGCTTGAAACTCTCAAACCACCAGTCGCATTACCAGGGAGGGCGTTCTCTGCAGGCCCTGGTGCAGGCATCCTTTAGATTAGTTGTCTCCTCCTCACCCTGCTGATGAGATATTTTACAGCAGGCCACTCTTGCTGTTTCCCTTTTCTTTTCAAAAGCCAGGAAGAGATGGGAAATGCGGGAGGGAGGGGGCGGGGGCAGCAGAGCGGCGTCCTGCAAAGCCTGGGCTGACCAGCTCCGAGAAGGATAAATGACTCCGGTCGCCCTGCCGCCGGTGTTACACAACTTGTCTGTGTTGGCTTGAGACCTCGGTGATCCCTCTCTAATTGAAATCACTTTCCCCTGACCTCCTCCGTAAGCCTGGAGCTTGTTCCTCTCTACGCCAACAAAGGGGCCGCGAAGGCCGGAGGAAATCCTGGCTGGGCAGCCAGGGGCGCGGCCAGGTCTTCGCCGGGGAGATGCCTGGGTCGGAGCGAGTATGGGGCCCGGTCCCCCAGGGTCCAGAGATGGTGGGGGCGTGGGGAGCTGGCACTGAGGCTGGGACTGCCCCCTAGAGGGCATTTTGAGTATACGGTGAAGGTCTGTTTGGTGCCAAAATTGGGGGTGCCCCTGCCTTTTTTGGCGTTTCCCTGGTGGCTCACATGGTAAAGAATCTGCAATGTGGGAGACCCGGGTTCCATCCCTGGATCGGGGAAGATTCCCCTGGAGAAGAGAATGGCTCGCTTCTCCCAAATACTTGCCTGGAAAATTGCACGGACAGAGGAGCCTGGCGGGCTACAGACAAGGGGGTGGCAAAGAGTTGGACATGACTTAGCAGCTAACACATGCTCACACACACACACACACACTCTGCCTGAGAGCGTAAGTCTAGGATGCTGGACATCCTGCCACAGGAAAGGGGAACCCACACTTGCCTGGTGAGACCTGCCAGTCTGTAGAGACGAACAGCCTGCTTATAAGGGTTGGAGCCTAGACTCTTCATTACACAAATCAAAGTATTTTTGATTAAAATATATGCTGGTGTTCCCAAGAAAGTGTTCCCACATAAATAAGGGAAATGGGAGTCTTTTCCAGTTCAAGAGTTGTGTTTTTTGTTTTTTTTTTTACCATTTAGACATATGATAATATTTGAATGATAGGGCTGCAGTCCATGGGGTCGCTAGGAGTCGGACACGACTGAGCGACTTCACTTTCACTTTTCACTTTCATGCATTGGAGAAGGAAATGGCAACCCACTCCAGTGTTCTTGCCTGGAGAATCCCAGGGACGGGGGAGCCTGGTGGGCTGCCATCTATGGGGTGGCACAGAGTCGGACACTACTGAAGCGACTTAGCAGCAGCAGTATAACATATCTGTGACAAAATTATCTGTGTGTGAAAATCTATATATATATACACAGACATATATGAATATATGCACATACACACACCCAAAATATTTTTCAGTTCTTCTCAAAAGGTAAAATATAAAGAAATTCCAGTCATGTTCATTCGAATATCATCTAGTCTTAAGTGCAAATTTATTTACTATGAGTAGGTGCAAGACTCTCTGTCTTCTACTTTGATTTTATTTTTCTTTATAATTGTATTAAAAACTTGACTTTTTGAGGGGGATTGAGTGTCTTTTAGAGTTGAGGACCACTATATTTTACTAGGGTTTTAGTTTCACCCCGGAGAAGGCAATGGCACCCCACTCCAGTACTCTTGCCTGGAAAATCCCATGGATGGAAGAGCCTGGTAGGCTGCAGTCCATGGGGTCGCTAAGAGTTGGACAGGACTGAGCGAGTTCACTTTCACTTTTCACTTTCATGCATTGGAGAAAGAAATGGCAACCCACTCCAGTGTTCTTGCCTGGAGAATCCCAGGGACAGGGGAGCCTGGTGGGCTGCCGTCTATGGGGTCACACAGAGTCGGACACGACTGAAGTGACTTAGCAGCAGCAGTAGCAGTTTCACCCACAAAAGAAAAGAAATGGGGATTAATAATGATGAAATTAATTTGTTGGGTATATCAGAATAAAGATAAAACTTGACCATTAAAAAAAAAAAAAAAAGAAGAGGGGACCAAAATAAGATGTCAAAAACAGCAAATATGTCACACAAAGTAATATGCATAGAGCACTGAGCCCAGGATACTGCTGTTGAGAGAAATGTTATTGGTTAAGATCCCTCAGAGGCCCAGATTCCAAATGTAGAGGGAGAGAGCCTGGGGGGAGGTGGGGGAAGCGGGGAAGGGGAGCACAACTGTTGCAGGGGGCAGGTTGGAAGACCAAGTGATGTAAAAGTCACTCAGTCAAGTCCGACTCTTTGCGACACCATGGACTGTAGTCCATGGAATTCTCTAAGTCAGAATATCTAGAGTGGGTAGCTTTTCCCTTCTTCAGAGGATCTTCCCAACCCAGGGATCGAATCCAGGTCTCCTGCATTGCAAGCAGATTCTTTACCAGCTGAGCCACAAGGGAAGCCCAAGGATACTGGACTGGATAGCCTATCCCTTCTTCAAGGGATCTTCCCAACCCAGGAATCAAACCAGGGTCTCCCGCATTGCAGGCAGATTCTTTACCAACTGAGCTATCAGGGAGGCCCTGGAAGGTCAAAGGTCACTGTAATTTTACAAGTGGGTTATATGCAGTGCATAGAGAGGTTATTTTCTCTTTAAAATCATCAGTTAAGAAAAAGAAAAGACTTTCCCTAAGCACTTACTAATTCATTTACCATGTGCCATCTCTGTCATAAGATCTTTAATACTTACCTCAACCCAGTGAGGTAGGTATTATTACAGGCGGAGAAACCAAGGCTCACTTAGTAAGCAAGATTTGAACCAAGTCTACTTGACTTCAGCTCAGTATGACATACTGTCCCTATAAACTTGCCAGTGGGCTTGTTTTTATTTTTACAGACTGTGGTTTAATTAAGGTCTTCTGTCTTAGTCAGCAAGTTCAATCTATGATACTTGGCTGAGCCTGACTCTTCAGTGTTAAAGGCAACACAAATATAAAATTCAAGCATAGACTAGAACTGATATGAAGATATTTACGTATTTTTGAAAGAGGTAAAATGATCTTTATACAAATGGAAAACATGCCACCTTCTTGAATGGGAAGACAATATAAAAATTTCAATTCTCCCCCAAATTACTGTATAAATGTAATGAAATTCCAATTGGATTCCAAGTAGATTTTTTTAAACTGTTTTAAATTGTCTAAAAGTGGATACAAAATGTAAATGCCTGAAAAAGACCAAGAAAAACTCTCACAAATAGTTGGAGGATGACTTATTTCTTATCATATATGAAAACATATAAAGAATGGATTGACATAGAAATAGAGTGGAAAACCCAGAAAAAGATCCCAGAAAGGGGAGATGGATAAAAAAACAAGATCCACTGTATAGCACAGGGAACTATGTTCAATATCTTATAACTAACCATAATGGGAAAGAATATGAAAAAGAATATATGTGTGTGTGTGTGTGTGTGTGTGTGTGTACACGTGTGTGTGTATAATGGACTCATTTTGCTGTACAGCAGAAATTAATACAGCATGGTAAATCAACTTTATTTCAAGAAAGTTTTTAAAAACTTAAAAAAAGAAAAAGAGCAGTCTGTTTTTTCAGTGGTGCTGATAATCTACTTAGGAGGTAAAAAAACAGTGTTGTATCCTCTGCCTCATATCAGATTTTAAAAATTCCACCTAAAGTAAGGGCTTAAAAATGATAATAAAACTGCAAAATTTTTACAAGAACATTCAAGAGTATAGATATGGATTTATCTCTCCCAAGGATCATGGCTGAGGGAGAGGGTAGTATGAAACAGGAAAAAATTTGTTAACCAAGGCAGAATATTTAGACGCTATAAAGAAAAAGATAGGCATGTGTAACTATATAAAAACCATTACAATAGTATAGTGAAAGCAAAGGCAAATAATAGATTGGGAAACGTATTTCTAAGGCAGATGATTGCTAAAATGTTACAGCCCAGGGACTTCCCTGGTGGTCAGTGGTTACGAAGCAGGGCTTTCACTGTCAAGGGCCTGGATTCAATCCCCATTGAGGAACTGGGATCCCACAAACCCCATGGCACGACTGAAAAAATCAAATAAAATCCACAAGTGTGTATCTAAAAGTTACTGTCTGAACGATACCAAAATTTTCTAAGAGATGACTAAGACATCCAATAAATAAAGGATATGAAGAGACCATTTAGAGGAGATCAAATTCAAATACCAATACATGTGAAGAGATATTTAACTTCTCTAGTAGTCAGATAAATGCAAATGAAAGTAGCAATGAGAAATCATTTCTATTACAAAACTAGTAAAAATTTAGAAGAGTGATAACTCCCACCACAGGTAGAAATGAGAAGGCAAGGGCACCCCACTCCAGTACTCTTGCCTGGAAAATCCCATGGACGGAGGAGCCTGGTAGGCTGCAGTCCATGGGGTCGCTAAGAGTCAGACACGACTGAGCGACTTCACTTTCACTTTTCACTTTCATGCATTGGAGAAGGAAATGGCAACCCAGGGATGGGGGAGCCTGGTGGGCTTCCGTCTATGGGGTCACACAGAGTCAGACACGACTGAAGCGACTTAGCAGCAGCAGCAATCTTTATATACGTATAATTAGAGAAACCGTGGAATGTGTTTTTAGAAAGAAATTGAGCAATAATTTCTTAACATAAGATAGGCATAACCTTCACCCTACTAACCCACTCCTTCGAATCAGTCTTTTAAAAACAAAGTTATAGTAAGAAAAGACACTTGTCCAAGGTCAAAGATTTTCATGTCAACATTCTTTGCAGCTACACTGATTCAGAAACAAGAATAATGTCCATCGATAGAAGAATAGCTGACTAAAGTCTGGGGCATTTATTCCATAGAATGTTGTGTGTTAGTCACTCAGTCATGTCCGACTCTTTGTGACCATAGGGACTGTACCCCCGAAGGCTCCAGTTTCCATGGAATTCTCCAGGCAAGAATTCTAGAGTGGGTTGCCATTCTCTTCTCCAGGGTATCTTCCCGGCCCAGGGATTGAACCTGGGTCTCCTGCATTGCAGGCAGGATAAAATATTGTGTGGCTCTTAAAAAAGATTGCATTGGATATCATTTCTTGCTGAGTTGGAGGGATTATCAGGATATGTTTTTAGTGAGGAAAGCAAATGTAGATAAGGGTATATAATATGACCCATTTTTGTAATTATGACACCTATAAAGCACACACATATATTTATGTATATAAATGACTATATGAGCATGAAGAATATTGTGGGAAGATTCAAAACAGTTTGATACCAGCAAACATAAGAGAGTTATAGGGGTGGGCGGAATGTGATGTGTGTGTGGCAGGGAATCAGAGAGGTTTGAAAAAGATAAAATATAAAAGAATGTTGACCTTAATAAAATCCATATGAATGATATGACCCAATTTGTGTAAAATTGTGTGTATATGTATGTATAAAACTGTACATGGAGAGGGAAGTAGGAAAGAATATTCAGTAAATATTAATGATGTATTCATGGATTGTATGTATTAGAGATGACAAGTACCCCCAAATTAATATACAGATTCAATCCAATCCCAGTAAAAACTCAGCAGGTAGTGTGTGTCTGTGTGTGTCCATGTATGCATATATGTGTTGTATGTAAATTCACAAGCTAATTCTCAAATTTATATAAAAATGCAAAGGGCAAAGAACAGCCAAGATATTCTTGGCAAAAAATTAAAGGAGTAAAAAAAAAAACAAAAACAAGATGTAGGCGAGAGGAGAGATGGAGGTATCTTACACTATCAAACATCAAGATTTAGGACTTACGAACCCACATGACTAAGTAAGTGAGCTCATCTACTGAGAAGTGACAAAGGATATTTGAGGAGAGTGGGTCAGTGTATTTAAAGAGAAATAGAATCCGTAGGGAATGTTGAGCTGAAGCTTGTAATCATAAAATCTCAGGAAATGCTCCAATAGACTCAGAGGCCACCTATTTCTCCTCTAACAAATGGAGATAGTAACACCCAGGACCTCCCACTACTCCAACGACTCTCTGGGTAGCCCAGGGGTCCTTTCTGGAAAATATTTTGAGACCGGATTTAGTCTATCTGGTGCAAATAGGCCTTATAGCTAAGAAAGCACTTGAGGGACTGTCAGGTCTAATTGAATTGGGCAAAATGTCAGAGAAACCTCAGATGAGTTGTGTGAAGTCTATGATCCACTCATCTATCTGTTCATCCATCCATCTGTTCTGTTTAGTGGGCCTCTTCCTTGTATCATGCATTGAAAGTGAAAGTGCAAAGTGTTAGTCACTCGGTCGTGTCTAACTCTTTGCCACCCCACAGACTATCGCCCACCAGGCTCCTTTGTCCATGGAATTCTCCAGGTAAGAATACTGGAGTGAGTAGCCATGCCCTCCTCCAGGGGATCTTCCTAACCCAGGGATCGAACCCAGATATCCTGCATTGCTGGCAGGTTCTTTACCATCTGAGCCACCAGGAAAGCCATGTATCATGCATTGGGTGCTAGAATAACATCATTGTCATCGTTTGGTGATCAGTTATTTGGCAATTCTGTGAGTAAATTTGTTCAAGTGTTTGTGGAGCAACAACTATTTTGAGCTGAGCCTTTTGCTGAGCATTGTGGAGAACACAGGAGTGGAAAAAGGAATTCTCTCCACTCTCATACAGCTTATGATCTAGACAGGGAGACCATTCAGTCCCCCACAGTGAGAATTCAATGTAGAAAACAAGTCAACCCTTGTCATGGTGCAGAGGGTGGGCACCCTGAGGAGGGAGCTCAGAGAAAGCAACTCTGGGTGCATGAAAACATCTCTGGCAGGGAGACAGGGTTGGAGCTAGGCCCGATCATCTCAGCTTTCATCTTCAGAGAGGGAAAAAAAAAGACCCCAAACTTGAAGAAATAGTGCAGTATTAGAGTGCAGTCATAAACATAAAACATTAACATGTAATTCCCTTATGCTTTTGAAAAATTACTTCATAAACGCAAAGTAAAATATTTTTCCCTTTTTATTACCTGACAATTACATATTAAGAATTTCTTTTTATGTTTAAAAACATATGCAAGCCGGGGAAGGCAGACGCCAAAATGTAATTGCTTTCCTTCTATAAGAATCAGATGTCATTTTCTTCCAACTCAACTCTGAAAGGAGATAGGAGAAAGCAAATTGTTGTATACATTAAATTTGGAAACATCTGATAGCTTTCCTCAATTAAACTATTTAAATGGAAAAAGATTGCTGTACAGCTCTATCATATCCCACTGAATAAAACCTCAGCTGAGGAAAATTGGCAGTGGCAGGTACCAAATGTATCAGCAATAATGAGACTGGACAACCCAGTGGAGGTCACTGGTAATTGTTATTATATGCAATATTGCACTGTCAGAAAAAAAAAAAAAACCAACCACTCAGTAGCAGGCAGGGCCAGGGCTGGGCATCTCAGAAAAGTGTCTGTGCCACCTAGCCAGGTGACTTGAGGGGTGTCAGGAGAGCCTGAGCATCCGAAGTCATGAGTCTGCTCTTCATGGGGGGAATCTTTTGCAGCCTGATGGGCACCCTCAGCATGTAGGGGGCAAGTCCCTACGCATCTTACTAGCCAGCCAACAACAAGGTCTCAGAGGCGGCACTGGGACATAGAATGGGGGCAGGGAAGGGGGACGGGAGAACGGTGGCTCTGAGAAAGGAAGTGGGACAGAAGCGAAGACAAGTTTTGTGCACTTGTTGTGGTTTTGCTGACCCTGATTTAAGGCATTGAAAGTTAGTTATTTTCCCTTCAACTTTCTAGATGTGGGGAAAGAGAAAGAAGCATGCTCTCTTGTTCTGCAGGATTTCAGGTCCCTCTCATTTGAGGCTCCAAATTCAAGGAGGAAGGGGTGGGCTGCCAGGGATCTAAGCAAGCCTGCCTGGTTGCATCACCTCTGCTGAGGCCTGGGCACCATCCAGATTTAAGATGACAAAACTGGTGCTCGATCCTGTGCAGGTGACAGACATATCCATCTTTGATGAAGACAAGGAAATATATTTGACTGCCATTACCCCGTCCCAAGACTGGCTCACGTCTAACATGCTGCAGTCACGTCGACACGAAGTGCAGCGTCTCATCCTCTAGGTTCAATCACAAGGGTGATCAGCCACCACCAAGGGGAGGGGATTCTTTTTACCAAGCAGGCCAAGGACAGAGCTCAAGGTCGGGGACTAGTCAGAAACTGTACTCAGAGGAACCTGACTCAAGTTGAGATACAGGAGAGTCTGCGGGGTTTCCCTGGTGGTGCAGCGGTTAAGAGGGGAGAGAACGTGAGCAGGGTTGAGGGTGCACCTGGTGAATTGCAGGGACAGTGTGGGGGCGGACCTGCCTGACTGTAACCAGGTCCTGTGCCTGGAAGTGGGGAAAGAAAAGAGCGAATGTGAGCTCCAGACCCTGAAGGCTGGGATGGGGAGTCGAAACAGTTTTTTAGGCCACCTGTTTCTTACTCCCCATTTAATCACAGGACCCTTTGACTTAGCTGGAAGTAATAGTAATGGAAGAAAGCATTTCTACAGTGCTTTCTATGTGCCAGGAACTATTCTGAGCATTTTACACACAATTAATGCATTTAATTCTTCACTATCACCCTTTGAGGAGAAGGCAGTGGCACCCCACTCCAGTACTCTTGCCTGGAAAATCCATGGACAGAGGAGCCTGGTAGGCTGCAGTCCATGGGGTCGCTGGGAGTCAGACACGACTGAGTGACTTCACTTTCACTTTTCTCTTTCATGTGTTGGAGAAGGAAATGGCAACCCACTCCAGTGTTCTTGCCTGGAGAATCCCAGGGACGGCAGAGCCTGGTGGGCTGCCGTCTATGGGGTCGCACAGAGTCGGACACGACTGAAGTGTCTTAGCATTAGCATCACCCTTTGAGGAAGGTTCTATTAGTATCTCCGTTGTGCAGATATAGAAACTGAGGCATGGTGAGGCTGTCTTCTGATCCTCCCTGGTGACTAGGTGACCTCTGTTATAGAACTTCGCTACCTTTTTATGTGTGCAGACATTATGGTATGGTAGAGTATATGCTTGGATGCTAACAGTTCAGAACACAGATACGCTATTTCTGTTCATGTCTCATCTCCCCTCTTCAGCTAGAGTTCTAGAAGGGCAAACACTGCCTCTTCATCTTTGCATCCCCAAAGCACCTTGGTGTGTATAATAGAAGTCCAGTCAATTTTTGTGGAATGGATGAACTAAAGATTTTTAAACAGAGGCTGATGCAGTGAACAGCATTTCAGAGGGTCTGCTCACTGGGGGGATGGACTGAACGAGGAGAGATTGGAATCAGGGTCCCACGTGGTTTTGATCTATGCCCTGTGGCCAGGCCAGGGGTCTATTCAGAGAACCTGGGGCCATCTGGGCTCTCTGCTACCTCTCAGGCTGCTCCTCTCTTTGAGATCTTAGTCCCGAGTTTTCCTGTGCTCTCCTGTTTCCTAGCTTTGCACAATCACGTTTCCTGCCTGAAAGAGGTCTTCTAAGGCCTGGCCAGAGATGTTTGGCTCTCTGTAGACTGTGAGATTGCTAAGAACATCTTGTCCTCAGTCCTAACATTAGGTCCATTTAATTAAGGGCTGCAGACATTGAGAAGACCTCTCAACTATCAAAGGGCATTTGAAACAACTCACAAACACAATTAATTTAGTCCCAACAATAAAAAGAAAGCAGGCACAATATGCTATTTCACTGTTTCTAATCACCAGTTAACAAAGCAGGCAATTAGGGCAAATGCTGCAGTAGCTACTCACCCAGTGCTGGGCTTTGTTGTTCTTGTCTGGTCTCTGGAGGTGACTGCACCTGCCTTAGAAGGTCTAGAAGATGTGCATTTTGTAAGTGAAGACTTGATATTATAATTTTATTTGGAGGACATTTTTAAAACCTAATTTTCTTAAAAATGTAGACTATAGAAATTAAGGCTTGAGAACAATCTTTCTGGTTGGTGGAAAATTGTTGAAGATAAAGATTCTCTAGTTAGAGAAGACATGCTTTTCCCCCAGGTGTCTTTAAAATAATCTCTGGAAAAAATGAGAGCATGTTAAACTATCAAAGAAGGGTATGGATTCAGAAAAAGCTGAAAACCATTGCTATACCCCTATCTTCATCTCACACTGTCCTTGGAGATGGAGCCTTGCCCATGAAAGTCGCCTTGGAAACTCTTTATGAAAGAGGCAATATTTTAATAGATATATCTTATATGGTCTTGATCACAAAGAGTCAGACACGACGGAGCGGCAAACACACTAAATTACACATTTATACCCTCTCTTTGTTTAAAAAAAAAGTGAGATGAATAAATCTCTTTGGATAATTTCTAGAGATACTAGGATACATTGACACCCAAGTTCCCTTTTATTGTGTGCCAGCCAGTGAACTGGCTTCTAGAAGTATAGGATGAATAGAACAAAAGGGAAGAAAATTAACCCAGACAGGACAGAAACAGAAAGAGAGCTCCCATATAATTGACTGTGACGTAGTGTGTACTAAGTCACATGGATCTCATCAGTCAGGATACTTTTGGCTGCAAGTAACAGAAGATTCAGCTCAAAATGGGGATTCGTATCTCCTATAACAGGAAATCCCAACACAGTGAGGACCTGCTGCTGTGCGCTCCTCTCCCCCCTCCCATCTGCAGGGGTCTGTCCTCAGGCGGGCAGCAGCCTGGCTCGAGCAGTTGGGGACATCACTTTGTAACCGTGTCCTGGGAAGACACAGGACACCTCTGCTCACAGGTGCCTCTGTTCATCAGAGAGGGAAGCTTCCTCAAAGTCCCTAAGCATAGGTCGTGGCCCAGTCAGGGGATGTAGGGTCCTACAGCCAAGCCTTCAACCAATCAAGGCTTGCTCCTAGTTACACGGCGGAGGAGTGGCCACCTGCCCCAAAAAGGCAGTGGGTGGGAAAGAAATGCTGGAAGGTAACCAGCATCTATTTCCCCATAAACTCATAGGGCAGGAGCACAGAATTCTTCCTGGAAGGCATAGTAGAGGGAGGTTACTTTATCTGACCATGACCTTGAAAGGTTGTTGTTGAATCACGCGAATACACCGGGATTCTTGGCCCCCAGAGGAGAAGAATTCAATCCGGGGCCAGAGACGAGGCTTGATCGCTCAGAGCTTTTGTGTAGTAAAGTTTTATTAAAGTATAAAGGAGATAGAGAAAGCTTCTGACATAGGCATCAGAAGGGGGTAGAAAGAGTACCCGCTTGCTAGTGTTAATAATGAGGTTATATAATCCAAAGAATGTCTGGAGGTTGTAAAGACCTCCTCCGACCTACTCCCATAATTTACATTTTAAGATAACACTGTCCTCAGGCAAGATACATCCTTGTAAAGACCAGGTATACTCCCATAATTAACATTTTAAGATAACAGAAGGTTTAATCCAAAGACTGTCCTTAGGCAGGATACATTATTGGTATATAATCCTAAGGAATGTGGAGAAAGAAAAAAAGTTTGTTCTTTTTTCTTCCTTGAGAATTCCAGACCCCTCTCTCCTTGGAGACCCCTAGACTCCCTATCAACCTGCCTAGGAAATGACTCTCTCAACCTGACGGCCTGTTCTGAGTTCTTTTTTAAGATGGAGAAGAGTAAGGATGTTGTAAGTGGAGGGAATAGCAGAAATAAGCCCCTTCAGGGCTGCTCTTCACAGGTCCCATGGCTGGGAACACTGGTGTGTGGATAGTGTGAGGAAGCAAGAACATGGATCAGGTCATTGGTGAAGGGGCTGGACAACAGGCAGCGAGCAGCCTCTATTCTAATCCTGGGGTTCTGACTAAGCGAGGTGCTGTTGGAATGGCTTCTCACTGTTAATGGAGCCCTTATGGTACAAAGATCAGATCCAGAAAATGTTTCAGAATGCCGTGGCTAAGAATCCATCCTCGGGGCCTGATGGAGGGTGGCAGCCAGCCTCAGAGGCCATCATATCTTTGGCAGGGTATTGAAACTGGTGGATATCAAAATAGTTAAGAGCTCAGACTCTGGGGTCAGACTGCTTGGACACACAGGACTAATTTTGCTTTCTGCCACTCATCAGCTCTGAGCAACCTTGCCTCAGCCCCCTCATCTATGAAATGGGGACAATAATGTTCCTTATTGCATATTCCATAGAGTTAAGTGAGCTGTTCATATAAAGGGCTCAGAAGATGCCCAGTATATGGTTAACCTTCCACAGTTGTTAGCTGCTGTCATTGTTAAAGGCTGAGGAGGGTGAAGGGCTGCTTTATCATGACAGTTCCAATAAGGGAGCAAGTGGCAGGTTTCACTGTGTGTGTGTTTTTTCCCCCACAAATGACAGTTACCTCTAATAGAAGGCAGGGAGTTGAGGCAGGGTGTCCACAGCCTCCAATGATCTGAAAATTAGCCTGAGTGTCATCTTTGGTTTGATTGCCAAATGAAAGTCACATACCTTCTTTCTTACCTATACAGTTGAGTTCACACTCTACAGATCTAATCTACTGATATTAATCAGTGATACTCATTCAGTTTGAGTGATTGAAGCTATGACATCTACGTTAAGTATCAGTACTTACTGTGACAACAAAGACCTATTAACCAAGGTTAACCTGGATTAGGAAATGGCAACCTGCTCCAGTTGCAGGTTGGGAAATTCTTGCCTGGGAAATTCCATGGACAGAGGACACTGGTAGGCTACAGTCCATGGGACACAAAGAGTCAGACATGACTGAGGGATTAACCGAGATTAAGGTAAGAGAGTTTCAAATTTTCACCCCACCCAGGAAAGTCTTCCATTCGCCTTCTTTCCCCCACTTTCAGATTCTCTGCCTTTTCCAAACACCACAAGAACCCCTAATGCTTGCTTGCAAGTTGGATGTATGTGAGGATTATCAAAATATGAGGTCCTTATGCAACCAGTGTATGCAGATAACAAGATGGGATACTAAGAGCAGATTTTAAAGAAGCTGACAACTGGGTACAATATGGAAACTTTCTCACTAATTTTTATTACCTTACTTTTTAATTGGAAAAAATTTCAAATCTACAAACTATTTTAAAAAAAAAACACACACACACAGCACAATGAATACCTCTCTGCACTGTACCCAGACTGAATGACTGTTAACAAGTTACTACCTTTTCTGTCTCTCCTTCCCTCCCTCTCACCATCCTGCTCAAAATCACTGGCAAGCAAGTCGCAGACACGTTGACACTTTATCTCTAAATATATTTCAGCCTGTATCTCTTAAGAATGAGGACGTTATTCTACTAAATCATGATACCATCGTTATGCTGAAGAAAATTAACAAAAATTCCCTAGAATATCTAAGCTCTATTTTTGGAACTATAATCCAACCCAAGTTCTGCTAGTATTGTTTTTCAAACACATGGAAGCATATTTGTGTGTGATTGAGCTTATGAAGTATTGTGTGTGTGTGGGGGGGGAGTTGTATACAGGAACGTGAATGGATGAGTATATGTGAGTATACATGCATGTGTGAGCATGCATGTTGTATATTCATGTTTGTGGGTGTGGGTGTGTGTGTGTGTGTGTATTAAAGAAGGGGATATTGGGATCATCTTTGAGCAAAATCAACCAAGATGTGCTAGAAAGAGTATGCTTCCATTTTTTTTCCTCCAATGCATTTGAAGAAGTAAGAGTTAAGCTCCAGACACTGTTGAGTGGAGCTGATCTTGGCTAAGGAGGCTGAGAATACTGATGGTTTTGTTCCCCTTGACAGATTGATTCAGGTGTTCCTCTTGCGTATCATCTTGGAAGGGCTCTCTCTGAAAAGGAACAGGCACAAAAGTCCTTTCTCTCCTCAAAAGGGTCAGCATTAGCTTCTATTTTCCTTGCCAGGCCTGCAGCTGACGCACAAAGAAAGGTGTAATTACCATGTGAGGTGTGCTGATCGCTGGGGCCTGGAAATTCTGAACTGCTCACTCTGCTCAGAATACATTTCAATTTGGTACTGTGAATTTTACATTGAAATGAGTTTTTTCTTTAAAACCCTAGAGAAAACAGCCTCTGCACGGAAGCATTAACAAATTGCTTTGCAAATCTAAGCTAAAGCGAACATTCAATTTGAGGAGGTCAAATTGAGCTTGGGCCCCAAAACCCAAGCTTGGTCCAGCAGCCCGAGTTGGCTCTGGATGGACGTGACCATGGGTTTGACCTTGCTTTAGCTGGTGCCACACCCCCACCTCAGCCTCTAATCGGCTGAGTCCTTTAGGGCCCTTCCAGCTGCCACGTGCCTCTGCCCAAGGTTTGGGAAATTTAGGGCCCAGGAGATGCTGAGACTTGAGGCCCTCTGACGAACAGCCCTTGCTCTGCTGTGCAATCACTTGGGTGAGAAGGACTCGCAGAAGCAAAGTCTAGGCTGGTAGGGACAGGGGCAACGGAGCACTTGCTTCTGTGCCTTCACTTTACAGGGCAGGATGCCGAGACCGGGGGGAGGGTTCAGTGGCTGTCCAGCATCTCCCGACTTGTCCCTGCCATCATCGAAACAGTAACATTGATTGTCAACAGTTCGCTAAGCATCTTGCTGAGTGGTTTACATTTTCTCGTGTAAGGCTTCTAGTCATCCTCTGTGATTAGACTTTTTTTTTAACCAATTGCTCATTTATCTAAGTAAGGAAGCTAAAGCCCAGAGAGGTTAAGTTACCTGAGGTTGGGCAGCTGAATTTGCGCCTGGACCTGCTCTTCACGATTCTTCATTAGAAACCAGTGCCGTTGGCTTACTCTTCCTGGAGTCCTGCTCTGAGTGGTCCTCACCACACTCACCTCGCCTTGTCTTTCCTCTCCTGTCAGAGACGGCTCTGCCCTAACCCGCCAGCCTTCAGACCTCCCTGCCCTTGCATCCACTCCCTGGGCAAAGGGAAGCCCCCGGAGCAGCACTCTAGTAGGGGGAGCCCTGAATCTTAGCTGTGGATAAGGTGTGTTCTGGTCCCTCACCCCACATATTTCTGACCCCGTCTCCTGGAGGCGAGGAGGAGGAAGTTCAACCACACGTGTGTCCTGAGTGTGCCTCAGTTCTCAATACTGAGTCCACACCGACTCTCACACCCAGCACGGAGAGAAGGCTGGGGACTCAGAGCCAGAGTCTATGGACTCTGTCTTCTATTTTATCCCATATGTATCTATATGAGAAAGCACTAAAGCCCCACGAGGTCCAAAGAGCTGCATGAGATGAGATGTCCAAGGTTCCCACCAGCCTTGCATCAGCCTCTTATAGTCACTTCTCAGGAATTAAATAGGACCTAAATAGGAACTAGATAGGAGATCCTACCTGTCCATCCTAAAGGAAATCAGTCCTGAATATTCATTGTAAGGACTGATGCTGAAGCTGAAACTCCAATACTTTGGCCACCTGATGGGAAGAACTGACTCCTTGGAAAAGACCCTGATGCTGAGAAAGATTGAAGGCGGGAGGAGAAGGGGACGACAGAGGATGAGATGGTTGGGTGGCATCACCGACTCGATGGATATGAGCTTGAGCAGGCTCTGGGAGTTGGTGATGGACAGGGAAGCCTGGCATGCTGCAGTCCATGGGGTCACAAAGAGTTGGACATGAATGAGCAACTGAACTGAACTGAATTGAAATAGGATCACGCCAGTGGTCCTGGAGGTGTCCTAGCCAGTGGGGCCTTGGCACCTGGTTGGGGGTGGTGCAGAGGACATCATCAGGCCTCACTGGCTGTCCTGAACGCAGCTTCTCTAGGGCAATGGAGATCAATTGACCCCAAACAAGCATCCGAAGCTGCTGTAAACCTGGTCCCCAGGGCCCTTGCCATGGAGCCTGGGGCAGCTTGGGGACCTGGATTAAAATGATACGTTTTCAATTTGGCCTTAAACGAATTCACCAAATCGGCATCTTTGATGTCAAGTGGAAGTGAATTCCACAAATCTCAATTTATTTTATGGGGAAGAGTTATTGATTTTTTTTTTATCGTCTGCTTTTCCTTCTTCTTCCCTCCCAGCTGCCAAGCCTCTTCCACCTGGATTGAATTGTTTGATTTAAGAGCGGCAGTTCAGAAAGAGGAAGAAACGCCTCTCCCTTCATTCAACACCTCCCCACCCTGGTCTGCCCGCCTGCCTCCCTTCAGCTGCAAATGCCAGCCCCCAAGCAGGGGCAGTGGAAACAGCAGGGAAGGGGTGGGTCCTGGCCAGGGTTTCCCTCGCTGGTCTGGAGCCAGCATACGTGCCCTCACTCACCCCTTCTCTGCCTGCACACACACCCGGCCAGTTTGATACCTGTTTATGTCATTTTCTCATAACCTTTTTCTGTGTCATTCACCTACTTGAGGCACTGCAGGGGCTGCCCGTTGTCCCTGCCACACACCCACCATCCATGGCCTAACACACAAGGCCTTGTAAATCCGACCCCAATCTGTCTATCCAGCCATTTCTCTAACTAGCCTTCTACTCCCTTCTGGAGCATCTTTTATTTGTGGATGTATTTGTATCTCCAGGGCCTGCTGACTGCTAGGGGCTCAGGACTTGTCCTGAGGAAGCAAGTGCTGTGACTCACACAGGGCCACCCTCACCCTCTCTCTGCTCATGTTGCCCTCTTCCTCTGGGTACGATCATGCCCTCAGTCTCTCTGGCCCGCACCGACTCCAGTTACTTCCCGTTGGACTCCAAACTTGGCACATCTCAAATAGAACTGTTGATTCCCTCTCCAGGCTCAGCCCTTGCTGTCTTTAGAAATGACCTCACCATATACTCATTGCCTCCTGTGAGAAATCCAGCAGCCATCCCTGGTTCATTCCTTTCCCTCATACCCACCTCCAGTCCATCAATAGAAGCCTAGTGGTTCTACCCCATGGTAGACAGGATAATGGTGCCCAAAGGTGTCCACACTCTAATCCCCAGGAACCTGAATATGTTACCATGCATGGCCCAAGGTTCTTTACAGGAGTGATGAAGGTTAAGGATCTTGAGATGAAGAGGTTATCCTGGGTTATCCTGATGGACCCAGTGTCACCACGGGAGTCCTTAAATCAAGGACCTTTCTGCCTGTGGTCAGAACAAGAGAAGACATCGAGAGATGGATTTGACCGCTCATGGCCGGCTCCCTAACGTAGGGGATACATGCCAGGCTTGGGGAGTGGCCTCTGGAAGCTGGAAAAGGCAAGGGATGGGATTCTCCTTGTAGAGCCTCTGGAAAGGAATGAGCCCTGCCAGCATCTCGACTTTAGCCTCATGAGACCGGAGTTGAATTTTTAACCTACAGAACTGTCACCTGGTGATTTTATGTTGTTTAGAACCACTGAGTTTGTGGTGATTTGTTATGGCAGGGACACAAAACGGACACAGTCCTCCATGAAGACCTCCTGAACACGGCCTCCCTTCCCCTTCTGCCCTGGTCCAAGTCACCCAGACCCCCTGGGACCCCCTCGCTGGTCCCCTCCTGCTCTTGTGCTACCAGCCTTCCTCAACCCCTCTTCCACCCCCTGCAGTTGATTATCCACCAGGGGCCAGAGTTCTCTTTGCATTTCCTTGCTTTTTATTCTGAAACAATTTCAAGCAACTAGAAAAGTTGCAAGAAGAAAACAAAGAACTCTTATGCCCTCAATACTCATACTCACCCATGGTTAACGATTGGCCATGTTTGCCTGAAAGCTCTCTCTCTCTCTCTCAGATCACAACATGTCCCTGCTTCTAACCTCCAGTGGATTCCCAGTGAAGATGGGGTGAAGTCCACCCTCTCCTTCTCCTGACGACGTCCAGACCTTGTCAGGCCCCAGCCACCTCTCCGGTATCCTCTGCTTCTGCTTGTCCCTTTCTCGACTCTCACTTTACCCTTCCCCTCCCAGGCTCTCTGTTGGCTGTTTCGCCTTTGTAGTACATTCTTTCTCCTCCTCTCACTTGGGTCTTGCTTTCAGCATCATCACCTCCCAGATCTTTCTTTTAAAGTACCTTCTGCCCCAAATAGCTACTCTCCATCATGTTCTATTTTCTTTACAGCATGCATCGAGGTCTGAAACCACCCTAGTTCCTCATTCCATGCTTGTTTATTCATTTTTCACTTGTGTGTATCTCTTTAGGAAAGACTCTACCTCTCATTCTCAAATTCTAGAACAGTACCCAGCACACAGTAGGTGTTCAACAAATGTCAGTTAACTGGCTGACTTTCTGCAACACCCCTGAGCCCTTTCTAAGTAGCTGACTGCTGTAGAGCTGTGTGTCTTTACTCCAGGGCAAGAATACTGTTTCTTTCACTTTTAAATCTTTGCCTCTCAAGCCTGGGCATGTGGCAGGACCTCGGGATCGTGCAGAATTTTCCTTGCGGGTGGGAGCGCCTCCGTGTGGAGGGCCTGTATGCCTTGCCGCTCACTGCATGACGCCTGGCACTGAGCTCTGCAGTCAAACTGGTGCCCCTGATGGAGGCCCAGGGTCACATATCCTCTTCCTCCCACAATGTGCTTTCCTTCTAAGTTTTTCTATGTGCTGTGAACTTTCTAACATTGTCTATTCCCTGAGCCCCTCTTGTGGGATGATAAACAGGGCAGAGAGCTGCTGCTGCTGCTAAGTCACTTCAGTCGTGTCCGACTCTGTGCGACCCCATAGACGGCAGCCCACCAGGCTCCCCCATCCCTGGGATTCTCCAGGCAAGAACACTGGAGTGGGTTGCCATTTCCTTCCCCAATGCATGAAAGTGAAAAGTGAAAGTGAAGTCGCTCAGTCGTGTCCTACTCTTAGCGACCCCATGGACTGCAGCCCACCAGGCTCCTCTGTCCATGGGATTTTCCAGGCAAGAGTACTGGAGTGGGGTGCCATTGCCTTCTCCAGGCAGAGAGCATCAGTCCCCTTTGATGGATGCTGAAACTGAAGCAAAGGCAGGCTACGTTGCATGGCCAATGTCGCACAGGTAATACATGGCAGGACAGAACTCAAGCCCTGTGCCTTTTCTGCAGACCAAAGAGCAGCTGGCCGTCTCCCCTCCCCTCGGGGACCAAGGAGCCCAAACCTGATATTCTGAGCACATAGCTTTTAGCAGAGGAGAGATGGGCAGGAAGCAGTGTGGTTCGGTGAGCTCTAAGTGTGTGTGGGTCTAATAGCTTTTCATTTCCTTTCCTTCCATTCATACAATCGTTCATTCACTCAGGCATTTCATTCAGGCACAGCCATTGAGTGTTCTGGCTTCCTGCAGGGCTCACAGGAGGGCCCTGGAGGAGGAGGCAGGGCCTGTCACAGGCAAGACCCTCCACTACCTTCCGTTCATCTGTCCGTGGGTTGGTGGGCTTGGACTGGAGACAGCATCCTGGCAGATAAGGGATCGACTCCCTTGATGTTCTGTGCTTAGTCACTCGGTCGTGTCTGACTCTTTGCAACCCCATGGACCATACAGTCCATGGAATTCTCCAGGCCAGAATACTGGAGTGGGTAGCCTTTTCCTTCTCCAGGGGATCTTCCCAACCCAGGGATCGAACCCAGGTCTCCTACATTGCAGGCAGATTTCTTTACCATCTGAGCCACAAGGGAAGCCCAGGGAATACTGGAATGGGTAGCCTATCCCTTCTCCAGCGGATCTTCCTGACCCAGGAATTGAACTGGGGTCTCCTGCATTGCAGGCGGATTCTTTACCAGCTGAGCTATGAGGGAAGCCCCCCTTTATGTTAACTCAGCACAAATGACCAATGAATCCTTGCAAAACACTCAAATTGGAATTGACTCCCTCCATATAACAATTGGAGCTTCCCTGGTGGCTCAGATGGCAAAGAGTCTGCCTGCAGTGCTGGAGACCTGGGTTTGATCCCTGGGTCAGGAAGATCCCCTGGAAAAGGAAATGGCAACCCACTCTAGTATCCTTGCCTGGATCTGTGGACAGATGAGCTTGGTGGGATATAGTCCATGGGGTCGCAAAGAGTCAGACACGACTGAGTGACTTCACTTTTCACTTTATATAACAATTACCCAAGTGTGATCTACTCCTGGCTTCTCTGGTAAGAGAGTCCTGTGCCTTCCAGGAAGGGCATATGATCTAGGCTGAGCCAATCACGAGCCTCCCTTCCCCCATAAGGACTAGTCCAAGGGGAGGGCTGGTGACCCGAACCTGGACTGTCCGGGCCCTTCCTCAGGGTTTAAATCGAGATGTGAGACAGAGAGGCTCTCTGCTGCATGTGGGGAGGCAGAACCCACAACTGTGTCCCTGCCACTGCGTGCAGCTGAGGGAATGAAGTGAACACACAGAGCCAAGACATGGATGGTGACCAGGTCCCCTGTTAGGTGTCTCTGAGGGTTTCTGTCAGCACCAACCCCACCGTCCTTAGTTCCTGCTCTGCGGAACTCTACTGAGTGGTCAGTGACAACCAACAGCTCAGTTTGGCCGTCTTGTAGGTCATCAGTCAGAGAAGGCTTCTCCTTCTGCAGGAAGGTGTGTGTGGGACAGAGGGAGGGTGGAACCCACCAGCCCCAAACTGGGGGCCATTTTGGAAGAAGTTGTCTCCCCAGTTCTGCTTCACCCAAAGCAAGGCTCTCAGCAGGGGTGTAAGCTTGTACCGGTATCTATATGCACCCCCTGTTCCTTGTATTACACCAGCCAGATTATGTGGGACTTTCAACTCAGACATCAGTATGTAATGAGATTCCATAACCTTCTGATCACTTTCAGTTATTACAATTCTGTCTAGTTTAAAGTAATAACTTCCAGTTCAGGTTGGGTCACATGTCTTTGCTTCTCCTCAGGGCAGTTTGAGAGGGACCCCTGACTCTCTCCTCTCTCCTTGAGTTGGTCAAGAGTTCCCACCAAAGTGGTTCCCAGATACTTTCCTGGTCTATTCTCTATGACCATGTGGTCCTTCACTTTCATTTTTCTATTCAAGTATTCAAGGAGAGTGACAGAGCCAGCTTAAAACTAAATATTAAAAAAGCTAGGATCATGGCATCCAGCCCCATTACTTCACCACAAACGGAGGGGAAAAAAGTGGAAGTAGTGACAGATTTCCTCTTCTTGGGCTCTGAAATCACTGTGGATGGTGACTGCAGCCATGAAATCAGAAGACATTTGCTTCTTGGCAGGAAAGCTATGACAAACCTAGACAGAGTGCTGAAAAGCAGAGACATTGCTCTGCCGACAAAAGTCCACATCGTCAAGGCTATGGTCTTTCTAGTGGTCACACAGCATTGTGAGAGCTGGACTGTAAAGAAGGCAGAACACCGAGGAATTGATGGCTTTGAACTATGTTGCTGGAGAAGATGCCTGTCCCTTGGACAGCAAGGAGATCAGACCAGTCGATTTTAAGGGAATACTCGTTGGAAGGACTGGTGCTGAAGTTGAAATTCCGGTATTTTGGTCATCTGATGCAAACAGCTGACTCATTGGAAAAGTCTCTGATGCTGGGAAAGATTGAGGGCAGAAGGAGAAGAGGGTGTCAGAGGAGGAGATGGCTGGATGGCATCACCGACGCATTGGACATGAACTTGGGCAAACTTCGGGAGATGGTGAGGGAAAGAGAGGCCAGGTGTGCTGTGGTCCATGGGGTCACAAAGAGTCGGACACGACTGGGCCACTGAACAACAATTCAAGAAGCAAAGCGGCCTCTACCCTTAAGGAGCCTGGAGTTTCACTGCGGAGGTAAGAATAACACAGATGCAACAATCAGGGGCCCAGAAGATAACTCCACATCGAGGGCTTTGTTGCACATGGGCAGAGAGAGGCAGACAGACAGACATACAGCGCTCAAAGCAGATTGAAAGATGGGCTCTCGAGCCAGACAGCTCAGGTTCAAATCTCTGCTCGTCACTGGTGAGCTTTGCCACTTGGACAGGCTTATTTCTCCTCTTTGGGCCTCAGCCTCCTCCCCAGTAACACCAGGAGGGTGACAGCATCGCCCTCGTGTGGTTTTTGTGAGGATTAAATTAGGTACTATGAAATAGTCAGAAAGAAGCCTGGCATGTAGTAAAGTGAGGCGAAAGTCACCCAGTTGTGTCCGACTCTTAGGGACGCCATGGACTATACAGTCCATGGGATTCTCCAGGCCAGAACACTGGAGTGGGCAGCCTTTCCCTTCTCCAGGGGACCTTCCAACCCAGGGATCGAACCCAGGTCTCCCGCCTTGCAGGCGATTCTTTACCAGCTGAGCCACAAGGGAAGCCCACATAGCAAGCACTGGATACAAAGATACAGTGCTGAGCAGTGAAGGGCATGCTTGGGGGTCTAACCAGCTGATTCTCTGCCCCAGAACTCAGCAGGACTGTCTGCGGGGAGGGACGTTGCCCACAGCGGGGAACAGATGCAGCCCCCGGGTGTCGAAGCGTTGTAAGCACCTCCCTCTGCAAAACGGCCCACCTGCCTCAGTGGTCCATCTGGGCCAAGTGCCGAGGGGGCTGCGAGTCACAGAGTGATGCAAGGACAGTGGCCGCCAGAGGACGTGGCAGCTGTGGGTGTCCAGCCCTGGCTCCATTTCCAGGTTTGGAGGTGTGGAGGGGCCTCCATCAGGGCCCAGGGTGGTGGCTGGTGCAAGAGGATGGCAGGACAGTGGCAGAGTTCTGGACAGACCCGGACTGAGGCCACTGGAGGTGTGGTCCCCACCAGAGGGGCCTGTCCCGGTGCGGGGAGTTCCACGGGATTGTCCCTTACATTAGATACACTTTTTAGATCATCACCTGAGTCAGGAAGACACTCTGCCTTAATATGGAGGATGAGGCAAGCCAGACCTAGAAGCTAAATATTCAAAGCAGAGTGAAATCTGAGCTCCTACCCTCCCTGCCCTCCCCCGCCAACCGCAGAAGGCAAAGCTGTCTGGGATGACAACAGAAAGGGAGCCGAGGTGGCTCAGGCCCGCTGCCCACCTCTCTCACTGGAGCTGGGATTCCAGGACTGGGGTGTTTACGGAGGCCCCAGCGCTCCGTGGGCACAGCTCTGCAGAAAGCCGGCCCGCAAAGCTTCCCACAGCATCTGCCAAGAATACAACCGACATAATAATTTCTTTGACCTCCACCACATGAGTTTCTGAAAAGAACAAAACAGCATCATTCCCTGGCATTTACAGTTTAAACCTTTCCTATTCAAGTTTCTAACAAAAAAAGCCACCAACCCATTCTGGTCGTGATTAAAATTCATAGGCTTGCTGCAGAGAACAGATGCAGAAGCAATTTTAGGCCAGTCATATCCCAGGTCTGCAAAATTAATTTGACAGGTTTGCATTAAAGCACTGATCAATATCCACTTTAGAGCGGCAGAGGCTAACTGAGAAAAAATAAGTGACCGGAGTGTTACCAGACGAGAAAAAATGAATCTTTGAGACTTTTTTCCCTCTAAGCTTGCACCTACATCAGAAGTCCTGACCTCAATCCATTGATCGGCTGCAGTTAACATGACAAAAGGCCCAGCAGATAGACCGTCGCGGCCTACCGGGGAACAATCACCCGGATACACTAAATGTTTGACGGAGTGACTAGACTGCGGAATTAGTCTTGGCTTTCCGAGGGCGGCCCCCAGCCCGGCCTTCCTGAATCTTCCCCTCCCTTCAGAGACCCAACTTTTTTGAAACTTCCTTCCAAGGATGGCGTGGGGATATGGTCTCCCGGAACCTGGGTCCTGGCTCAGTTTAGCCACTGAGACAAGGAGGCAATTAAGACCAAACCTTGAGGCTCCCTGTGAAATGAAAATATCTCCTGCCTTATTAGAAATGTCACAGCCATCTGTGATTTCTGGCCCTCAAATGTGAATGAGGGCTCCCCAAACTGCGATCCAGTGGGTGCTGCCACCCACCTCCCCCACGGTGATAGCTGAGGAGCTGGGGAAATGCAAGAAGCAAGGTGAGCAAGGAAACACAGATTGGCCCCAGATAACTGAGGTGCCTACAAAAGGAATGAATTCAGTGAGCCCAGAGGCTTGCCTCTTCCGATCAACAGAATGCTAAATTCCTTAACCTGATGCCTGATCTTTGATGTTCAGGCTGCCTGCTCCCTTTGTTGCAAACTTGTATATAGCCTGACTTCTCCCCAAATGAAATAACTCTCTACTTTCAGGTTTGCCTACACTTTTCAGTTGACATCCCAAATGGAGGCAGCGAGGCTAATGTCAGTAAGGGCCTCCAAAGGGCTTGAGGCAAGCAGGCCAATTCAGAAATGGGAAGCCCAAGTGGATGATTATTGTCTGCACTCTGACAGAGATGGGCTTTACCAGCTTTGATTCGATTTTATTGTCTTAAGTTATGTAAGAAACATGCTTCAAAGTCAGAGCATCGTCTGAAACTTGGCAATTCTGTTCCTAAGCCTCCTAGGTCTTCCTGTCTGTCTCTTATCAGAAAGTCAGTTCACAGTATGCCAGTAATTCAACACATCTAAAATGAGCACCCACTAAGGATGGGACTCGTGTCAGGTACTGAGTACACAGGAAAGAGCATCTCCCTGAGGCCCAGATCAACCTTTGCCTCATGAAGATTGTCCTAGAAGAAGTCTCACCTTCCTTTTGCAGCTCACTCATCTGCTGGCAGCCACGCATTTAGCTCGGGACTCTACGGAGGAGCACACTCCCAGGAAAAAGTAACATGAGCTGCAAATACTGCGAATATGCGTGCCATTTAAAATTTTCTAATAGCCACATTTTTAAAAAAATGAAAAATAGACATATTTAATTCAGTATGTTTAAAATATTATCATTTTAACATAAAATGAGTATAAAAAATACCATGTGAATTTTGCAGGCTGTTGCTCTGGTTCTAAGTCTTCCAGCACATTTCAGTGTGGCCATTCAGACCAAGCCACCTCTCAAGCTCTCAGTAACCACAATGCCTGGTGGCAGCCACAGTGGACCACAGTGACCACAGTGGAGAAGGCAGAGATGAACACAGTGGGTCTGGGGTCCCTTTCTGAACACTTACAGGCAGGGGCCCTCTCCTGCCCTTCCTCGATGCCATCCTCCACCACATCTAGTGAAGTGAAGTGAAAGATGCTCAGTTGTGTCTGACTCTTTGTGACCCCATGGACTATACAGCCCATAGAATTCTCCAGACCAGAACACTGGAGTGGGTAGACTTTCCCTTCTCCAGGGGATCTTCCCAACCCAGGGATCGAACCCAGGTCTCCCGCATTGCAGGCAGATTCTTTATCAGCTGAGCCACAAGGAAGCCCAAGAATGCTGGAGTGGGTAGCCTATCCCTTCTCCAGGGGATCTTCCCGACCCAGGAATCGAACCTGGGCCTCCTGCATTGCAGGTGGATTCTTTACCAACTGAGCTCTCAGGGAAGCCCCACCACATTTAACCCTTGACTCAAGTTATGCGGCCGTTGTTCCCAACACCAGTCATTAAGCCCCCTGTTGATAAAGTCATTGTAATAGTAAAAATGTGACGGGATGGTGCAGTGCAGGACGTGGCCGTCCTGCTCAGATGGAAGTGAGGCGGTGGGCTCCCTGAGGGCCTGGCGTGTCCTATTCTTCTGTTTAACCAGGTGCCACCATCATCTGGCCCTTAGAGGATCTGTCATTACTTAACAAACATTTATAAACCACGTTATCAGGCATCAGGTACGGCCCTAAGGATCATCCTGGCAAATACTTATTCACTTAATCCTTATTAGGCAACCTGCAGTGGGTGCTGTCATGACCTCCCCAGCAGATGAGGTGACTTCTCCAAAGTCTCCGAACTAACAGGTGGCGGAGCAGAACTCACAGGCAGCAGTCTGGCTCAGAGCCCGTCTTCTCATCACCACTCCACACTGCTTCCTGTTCACCTTCTGTGACATTCAGGACACAGGAAGGCACAGGATTGCCCTTTTGGGGCAACCCCAGCAGAATTCCCTGAAGTTTCCCCCTCACCCTCTGTTGGTGCCCAGCCCTTGACGTTTCACCAGGTACACTCTCGATCAGATCAGCCCCACAGAATGAACAGTCAGCTGACCCTCTGCCTGGATAGCTGATCCATAATTACGAAACTGGGAGATCCAGGGAAGAGATCTTCTGTGGTTCTGTTCAGAGGGCTGTGCGGGCAGCAGAAGCTCAGGGCTCCTACCCTAACCCAGATCCCAGTCACGTCTCTGCCACATCTGGCATTTTGACTTTGTGTCAGGCTCCTAATCTGTCCATGTACAGTTTCACTATATACACAGGAATAGCAGCTGCTCCATTTGGGGCACTTGGGGTTCTAACGATGTAGTACCTATAGAAGAATTTTAAAAATTATAAAATGATATGCAAATGTGAAGTCTTTGTACTATTATTCGTATTAAATATTAAGATGTTTGTACTATTGTTGATGGTGGAAACAAAAGGACTCTATATTATGATGCCAGGGTCATGGTGCTCATGCCTGTACAAATAGCCCTCTCTGACCCTCCACCTCTACCCAAGGGAGTGGAGCTCCTGTATTTAGAGTTTTCTACTGTAGACAACTTTGCAGAAATCTTGAATTACCATTCAGGAATTATGTTATGAGGAATCACTTCATCTTGGGTGGATACAGTATAAGTTAGAACCCTGTATGGAACAACTGAGTGGTTCAAGATTGAGAAAGGAGTATGATAGGCTGTCTGCTGTCACCCTGTTTTTTTAACCAAACGCTGAGCACATCATGAGAAATGCCGGACTGGATGAGTTATAAGCTGGAATCAAGTCAGGTGGGAGAAACATCAACAACCTCAGATATGCAGGTGATAGCACTGTAATGGCAGAAAGTGAAGAGGAACTAAAGAGCCTCTTGATGAAGGTGAAGGAGGAGAGTGAAAGGGCTGGCTTAAAACTAAATATTAAAAAAACTAAGATCATGACCTCCAGCCCCATTACTTCAGGGCAAATAGGAAGGGGAAAGGTGGAAGTGTGACAGATTTCTTCTTCTTGGGCTCTGAAATCACTGCAGATGGTGACTGCGGCAGTGAAATAAGAAGACAATTGCTTCTTGGCAGGAAAGCTATGACAAACCTAGTGCATTGAAAAGCAGAGACGTTACTTTTTTATATAGGTCTGTATAGTCAAGGATATGATCTTCCCAGTGGTCACATACAGTTGTGAGAGCTGTACCGTAAAGCAGGCAGAGCGCCAAAGGATTGATGCCTTTGAACTGCAGTGTTGGAGAAGACTCCTGAAAGTCCCTTGGACAGCAAGGAGATCAAACCAGTCAGTCTTAAGGGAAATTCAGCCCTCAGTACTCGTTGGATGGACTGATGCTGAAGCTCCACTATTTTGGTCATCTGATTCGAACAGCTGACTCATTGATAAAGCCCTGATGCTGGGAAAGATTGAGGGCAGAAAGAGAAGAGGTTGTCAGAGGATGAGATGACTGGATGACATCACTAATGCAATGGACATGAACTTGGGCAAATTTCGGGACATGGTGAGGGACAGGGAGGCCTGACAAGCTGCAGTCCACGGGGTCGCAAAGAGTCAGACACGACTGGGTGACTGAACAACAGGAACCAAGCATTGGACATGGTGGAGAGGTCCCTTTATGGACCTTCCCAAGGTTGCCTGCGATTAGGTAACAGTGATTCCACTTCCATTTTGGATTTTAATCTTATATCCTACTTACTACTGATGCACAACCAATTATCCCAGAACTGAGCAGCTTGAAACAACTACTGTGTTACTCATATGAATTCTGTGAGTCAGGAATTTTGACAACATGTAGTGGGGACATCTTGTCTCTATTCACAATGTCTGGAACTCCCTGGGGAGACTTGAAAGCTAAGGATATCACCAAGGATAAAGCTGAAATGCGATCCTCCTAAAGTCTATTTTATGCACATGTATGACACCTAGGCTGGGATGACTTAGAGACTAGGATTGGTGACTAGAGCACTTGCCTGTGGCCTCTGCACATAGCTTGGGCTTCCTTACAGTATGGCAGTCTCAGAAGAGTGGAACTTTTTACACAGAGTCTCGGTTCTCTAACTGCTGGTTCCAGTGAAAAAAAGGAGAAGCTGCCTGGCCTTTTATGATCCAGATTCAGAAGTCATAAGCATCACTTCTGTCACCCTCTATTGGTGGATGAAGTCAGATGCCCATCTAGATTCAAGGGGAGGGGGACGCAGAATCCCATCTGCCAATAAGAAGAGCATCAAGGAATTTTGGGTCCATGAAAACATCACAACTTCTCTCAGCCTCAGTTTCCTTATCCATAAAGTATAGATAATAATGCCCATCTTCTAATACTGTAGTGAGACTTAGATTATGTACAGTGAAGTGCCTGACACCATCAGTAAGGGTCAACTTTTATTCTTGTTATAACATCAGCTGACTGAGCAGCCACCAAGCATTTTTTGACAGTCTTCGCACTCTAGGCACGTGTGCCCAACCTCATGCTGGGGCCTGTGAGGGAAGCATAGAACCCATTCTCTGCTATCAGGTTGAGGAGATAAGATGCACACATAAGGCAACAATCAAAAGTTCAAGGAAGTGGGAAACAGTCAATATTGACAAGTTGAGTAAAGGGAGAGAGAAGCGTGAACCCATCTGGTCAGAGAAGACTGCAGAGGAAATGAAACTTGAATTGGATCTGGAAGGATTTAAGACAGACTGTAGGAAAAGACATGGGACTTCTGGGAAACAGATTGATCTGCAAGAAAACAGAGACTTTTGGGAGAATAAAGACATCAGCCTTTTGTAAGCATGTTTACCTCATTTCAGTTTCTCTAATTGTAGAATAGGGATGCAGACAAGTGTCCCAATAGTGAAAAATCTACCTATTTGTTCGTTTGTCCATCCTTTTAACCCATCTTCCCATCCATCAATGCATTCATCCATCTCTCTGCCCATCCTTCCATCCATCTATCCATCCAGTCACCCAACAAACCCAGCCAAGACCAGCTCTAGAGGCTAGGAACTCAGAGGTGAGTAAGATTGCCTCAGTTTCCAGTAGTCCTCACCACTATCTACTGGGGGCCAAGGGTGGATATTTTGGTGCAAGGTTATTCTTCAGCTCCCTTCTTTACCTCTTGCTGTTATAAACCCCACATGTGGGTAGAACAGCCTTGACTTCTTACGCTGTTTATAGTTGAGCTGATCAGCTCTACAGTCTGTATTCAGTAACTACTTCTGGTCCAGCAAATGAAGGAGAAGGAGATATACAGATTGACTGAGTAGCTTCTAAAACTCACTTACTTTACTAGAGATTTGACACTCAATTTCTGTTTTGAATATAGTGAAGAAGGCATCATTAGCCTCATTTAGCAGAGGAGTGAACAGAAACTTCAAAAAAGTAAGCAGTCTGACTAAGGACATTCAGGAGTAAGTGGTAAGGCTGGTATTTGAAACCAAGTGCATCTGACTGCTGAGCCCAGGCTCTTTTCTCTGAATGCCATGGTCTCACGAGCCCTACAGTGCTGAGTTCATCCTTCAGATAATGACTAGAGGATTCAGGTCCTGTCTTTCCTGTATAGTTCTGATGTTTCTTACCCACCTTCAGGAGAAAATGGCTCCTGTTTGGTCATATTTCCCTTGAGTGTGAGCCTCTTGCCGTCAGAAACTAGTGCCTACTTCTTTCTTTTTTTTCAATATTTATTTTTCCTTTTTTATTTGGCTGTGCCGGGTCTTCACTGCAGCACATGGCACCTTCAATCTTTTAACTGCAGCATATGGAATCTAGTTCCCTGACTAGGGATCAAAGCCGGGGCCCCTGCACTGTGAGCTTGGAGTCTCAGCCACTAGACCGCCAGGGACGTCTCCCTAGTGCCTAGTTCTGGCCCCCACAACCCCACCCTCCTCACACGCAGGCAGTGGTAATTTGCTGGCAGGAGGATAGTCTCAGAATGTCATTTCATGAAACCATCCTCACTCTTAGCCCATCTCCGCTGTGATCAAGGACTTCTGTTTGTGTGATTTATTTGGGCAAGGTTGTGGAGCAGTGATAAATCCTAGACCATAGACAAAGCAGAACTTGTGAGTTCCCGGGAATGAGTCCCTGGCTTCACTTGGTGCCCCTAATGGTCCTCAGATGTCACCTGTGGCCAGGAACACAAAGAATATCAGCCCGGAGCAGTTCTTGCTTTTTCCCAGTACAACTTCTCCCTCGCCAGAATCTCAGGGCACATAGACTCCTGTGTCCTAGAGCCTCATTGGTGGACAGGAGATTTCCTCGGCCTACCTAGCTCCCTGGAAGAGCACCAAATATGTTTCCTAGTTTGTGGAAGGGTCCAGATGACTGCCTTTGATTGTGACAATCATCATTTAATATTCTGATGAAGCCACCAAATTCAATTATCGGTTATATTTTTCTAAGTGTAGTCACATATCTCTCAGTCATTCGAGCAGAAGTGTTCTTCTCATGGGACTTAACGAGATTCAGAAGGTGTCAAAGCGTGAGTAACAAGGTCAGACTGGGAGCTGTCTACCTATTAACCTTCCACTTTGGTAACCAAACAGCCATACCCAGCACACAAGGTGGGCCCTAGAACTTGTCACTGTTAATACTGTCACTGAGGCAAAGTGGCTTGGGTTTTTCTAAGCTATTCCAGGGGCAATATCATGCACACACACACAGGGGGCCAGGAAGGTGAGGGCCCTTTCCGCACAGAAATCCTGCCCTGGACACCCGGTCTTTGCTTGTGTGGGAGGGATGTAGGATCAAGTCTTTGCCTGCCAGAGATGGGGGTGATTTAGGGTCAGCCTTCCTCACTGCAGGAGAGACTGGCCAGAACATGTGCCCTGTTAATCCAGAAGCACCCACCAGAAGGACCAAGCAGCCCCTCACTGGCTGCCTGTTCTGCTTGGCCAGCCTCGCGCAGTGCTCTCTATTTCTCCACCACTCACATCCAGCATGAAGTGGTGGTGGTTTCTCCCTAGGGGCGATGGAGTGGAAGACGGTGTTCGGCAGTGGACTCAAGGGTGAAGGCCGCCGGGGTCGGGGGCTGGCTCTTGACAAAATAAGGGCTGCTCTGGCTGATGTCACTTGTGGGGCAATCTTTGAAGGCTTCAGCTCATGGAATCATGAGGATTACATTCTCTGTCCTCTGCCCTGGCATGAGTAAAGGACCATCCCTCCATTTTACAGATGAACCAGCTTAGGTAGGGAGGCCAAACTGTTCTGACTTCAAAGAATCGAGGAAAGCACATAGCTTCGAGGACCACTTCTGGGCTAGAAGCAAGAGCCTTGGACAGAATCATCCAGAATGAGCCCTGTTTATTCATTAAATTGCCTGTATTTGGGTCCTGATGGGATTTGGAAGCATATTCACTGTGAAATATGAGTGATTCCAACGCATTATTCTCACTCTTCCTGTAAATAAAAAATAAGTGCCAGAGAGCCATGTCAGGCTCCGTTGTTTGATCGCTTCTCTCTTGGTACTTAATTTTGTTTCACAGCGTCAAGTAAGGGGGACTTAAGGGGGTGGGAAGGAAGAAGCCGACTTCTGTCAAAGTACAGTCTCATTGGTTAACACCTGAGGGGAAAATGTCTCAAAAGAATTTAATTCAAAAAATCCTTTAGGCACATAGGAGCTTCTTCCAACCAGTAAGAGTCAGACAGCTATGGAGAGAGAGACATCAATAAATAATCAGCAGGCTTAGACTTTTAAATGGGAATCCCAGCATCACTACCCAGAGGTAGATTGCATCTTTTCCACCAGCCTCAGAGCATAGCTTCATGCTTGTAAGGACTGGGGGACTTCACTTGCTACAGTTGCAATCTGGCCCTTCTTCCTAATAAGATGCACATCTATTCTTGTATGTTTCCTTTATGCTTCATAGACAAAGAGCATGTAGGAAATCTACAGCATCCTATTGCCTATCTATCTATATCTCTTAAGTTCCCTATATATTATGTAAGAAAAGGTGTCTGTCCTCAGAAACCCCAGGAAGCATCTTTGTTACTCCGTTTCATCTTGTTCTCAGTTTAAGCCACAAGTCTCCTTAAACATCAGCTCTCCTGAACAGCTGTGGTGGGGATGGGGCTCTGGAACAGGGAGGTGCGCTGCTCAGGTCCTGCCTGTCCCCTGAGCCCAGAGAAGTGCCCTCTCAAGAATCCCAAACCTCCCCCCAAAATGATGCCATGTTTCAAATCCGATTGGGGATATTTTTCTGCTCAGGCCCAGCTTACTGCAGCCACATGCAGCCAGGGTTGCGGGATTCCTCGACCTGACGAAGGAGCAGGGCTCTTTCCGTGTGGGTCTGAGTCCCACATGGCTGGGCCATCATGGGTGTTCATGGTCTGGGACACTTCAGGGCCCCCTTCACCTGCCCATGCTGTGTGTTTCAAAGGTCACCTGGGGACCAAAAATCAGTACACGCTGCAAACACTGCTTCTTATTGCTTGTCATTTTCTCCCTGACTGTTGACACCCTCGCCCCTTTGAAAGCAAACTGACCTGTGGGTCTCCTTGGTGCAGAGAAGCCGTGAGCAAGGTCTGCTTCTCCTTCTGCAGAAACCCCCACTGCCTGGGGGAATGCCAACCTCACTTCCTCTTCCCTGGGCCCCCTGGTGGTGGGGTGGGTGGTCGCTTCCTCATCCCAGAACAGAACGAAGAGGCCAGATGGAGATATGCGAGGATTTTCTGAGGGCATCTGGCATGCCTGGTGCAGAGGGAAAAAGCCCCGGGGGTGGGGATTGAAGTCCAGGGGTTTGACTGCCTGGTTCCCTGGCCAGTGGCAACTGAAAAATAAGTGTAAAATATATAGTAATTTCCAAGATTAAGTGCCCCCCTCCAACAACAACAACAGAATATAAAATATCTTATTAAGATTTTTAATTACATGTTGAAATAAAAATAGTTTGGATATCTTGAGTTAAATAAAATATAGTATTAAAATAAATTTCACTTGTTTTGTTTTACTTTTTAAAATGTAGATAGAAAATTTAAAATCACATGTGTGACTTGCACTATATTTCCACTGAAAGCATAGTATCATATTGGCCTTTTTATTATTCACGAAGAGATAATTTCAAACTTCAGATTTCTACATTCAAGGATAAATATCAATGTTTCTATATGATCATGCCAAAATAATTTTTGTAATGAAATACTCCACATACACACAAGGCATATGTAATGTATAGTGCAATTTAGACAACAGGAAATGAACACCTGTGCGGCCACCATCCGGTTTAAGCAATAGAAATATCCCAAGTCTTTGTTTGACCACATCTCTCTCTGTCCCTGATCCGAGTCAGTTGACCAATTAGGCAATGACTTTTATTAAATTTTCACTGCCATTTAAGCTATGATTTTTATTCTGAGAAATTATTAAGAATTCAGAAAACACCCAAAATAATCTAACAAACACCTGGGCCCCAAAATATCCTACAATGATTACTGTTCATATATTTCTCACTTAAAAAAATGGTAAAGCCATTACAGGTCAAGCCAGAGCTGTCTTTTCATTGCAGGCCACCTCTCTTTAGTCCCAGGAGCTATGGTGATATCTCTGTAACAGGGTATCAGTGTATCTTCAAATGACAACAGCAAGGTCCAACACTCAGCTGGTAGCTACTCACAGTGGGAGCAGATTCCCAGAGGGCATGTCCATCCGGGTCAGAAATAGGCAGATTTTATATTTTACTTATTTATAAATAATGATTGTATATACTTAAGGAGTGCAACATGATGTTTTGATATGCACATATAACACCCTCAGGCTAATTAGCATAGTTACCACCTCTTCACATTTTAAAATTTTTTTGGAGTGAGAGCACCTGATGTCTACTGTTCTAGCAAATTCTCAGTATCAAGTACAGTAGTATTAACGACAGTCTCCTTGCTGTACATTAGACTTCTAGACATATTCATCCTACACAACTGCGACTCTTACCCTTTGACCGACATCTCCCATTTCCCCCATCTCTCTGCCCCTGGTAACCACTCTTCTACTCTGCTTCTGTGTGTTCCACTTTCTCAGCTTCTGCTCATAAGTGACATCATGCAGTAATTTTCTTTCTGTGTCTGGCTTATTTCACTTAGCACAATGTATTCTATGACATGCAGTCAGTCAGTTCAGTCTCTCAGTCATGTCCAACTCTTTGCGACCCCATGGACTGCAGCACAGCAGGCCTCCCTGTCCATCACCAACTGCCAGAGTTCACTCAAATTCATGTCCATCGAGTCAATGATGCCATCCAACCATTTCATCCTCTGTCGTCCCCTTCTTCTCATGCCTTCAATCTTTCCCAGCATCAGGGTCTTTTCCAATGAGTCAGTTCTTCACATCAGGTGGCCAAAGTATTGAAGTTTCAACTTCAGCATCAGTCCTTCCAATGAATATTGTTGTCACAAATGGTAGGATCTCTTGTTTTATTTTTTTAGGATCTCTTCTTTTAAAGGCTGAATAATATTCCCACGTGTGTGTGTGTGTGTGTGTGTGTGTGTGTGTGTGTACTCTCTTCATTCATCTATAGACAGACCCTTGGGTTGTTTCCATATCTTGGTTATTGTGAATAATGCTGCAAGAAACATGGGAGTATAGATATTTCTTTGTAGTGCTGAAGAAACCACCAGATTTTTAAAGTTGCTAGGATCTAGCAGGACCTAATTTCTTTAAGGATCCTTCAACCCTTATTCGTGGACAGATCATTAGAAATCAGTTATAGTGGAGGCCAGAGGGGCTAAGCGGATGATCCAAGGTCACCAGGTAACAAGTATCAGGCAATAGACAGGCACTTGGATCTCCCATCAAGCCATGATTTCAAGATAGGCTCAGCTGTCACCCATTTGGATCATCTGAATCATAACTCTCTTCATACTAGAATATCCAGCAGGGGTAGATGTAACTGGGGACTGGGCTTTTAGAAGCTGAAGATAAGGCAGAAAGGTTTTTCAGATGTGAGAAACATTTCTTAAATATCTGGGTCTACTTCAGGCAGGAAAACTCCACTCTTGGTTTCACACACTTTTCTTGGCTGACAAAGGGTTCTTCTGGTCATTTCTCGGAAGACAGAAGTGCTCATTACTCAAGCTGTCACTGGAGGTGAAGGGGATGGAGAATCTGGACTGCATCTGAGCAATTCATTTTGGCCTTTCTTTCCTTTTTACTAGGTGTTTGATAACATTATTTTCTTGTGATTTGTGTCGGACCTAAATCTGAGTGATGAAAAAAAAATTCTATCTACCAGGAATTGTGTTGGGTTCCAGTTAGTAGAGTTTTTACTATGCTGATACTCACCAGTGGCCTGAGTCAGCCATGCAAGGAGACACGTGCGAATAAAAAGAAACTGTTTACCACATTCTTTCCCAGAACTAGACAACAGAAGGGCCTGGTCCAGAGGTGGGTTTGAACTACCCGAGGACTCAAGATGAGAGGCTCAATTTGGCTGACAGTAAGAAGGCCAGTGATGGCTTCCTTGCCCCTCCAAAGTTCTGCAGTCCTTTTGTAGGTAAAGACCTTATTCTGAATGTTCACAAGGTGGCTCAGAATGTTCCCTGGTGGCTCAGGTGGTGAAGAGTCCACCTGCAATGCAATAGACCTGAGTTTGATCCCTGGGTTGGGAAGATCCCCTGGAGAGGGAAATGGCTACACTCTCCACTCCACTCCACTATTCTTGTTGGGGAAATCCCATGGACAGAGGAACCTGGCGGGCTGCAGTCCATGGGGTTGCAAAGAGTCAGACCCCATTGAGAGACTAACACATGCTCCCTGCTGCCAGGGTCCAGCCCCAGCTGATCCAGGGAGTTCGAAGCGGGGACAGCGTCGGTGAGGATCAGGATACAATAGCTTCAATTAGATACTAATTAAAGATGTAAAGAGTAATAGAATGAGGATAGCTCAGTCGGAAAATTCAGTGGAGAAAAGAGGCTGAGTAGCTTGGTTTACGCGGGAGATCAATAAAACTTCAAGACAAGAAGCTTGCACCACTTACGTAAGCTGCAGGCGTCCTTCCACTCTCCCGAAGGAGAGGAGACACTGAGGCCTCCCCGGTCGGATCTTAGAAGCCCAGGCATAATTAGTAAGCTTGGTGGGTTCCGCGCTCCAGATGGAGACTCAGCCAGAGTGTAAGAGAGAGCGTGACATGGGGAGACCAGTATTTGGAGAAACTGATCCCAATTCTTTATTTTCCATGGTCTACTTTTATACACTGAGATGTTATGCAAAAGTCACGCGGGGTCAGCAGTCCTGACTTTTATCAAAGTCAGGTGCTTCATACAAATGTATACAGAGGTCTTAGGGGTGTTACATCATCTTCTGGCCAGGGGGCCTGCTGACAATTTATGACCCTCTCCTTGTGACAGAGGTCAGTCAACCAGGACACTTATTTCTCCAGGGGTGATTATTCTTAAAACAGACGCCACCCAAATAAAGTTACATTTCTATAGGGTGAGAGTATAGTGGGTTTTAGTTAAGGAAAGAATTTACTTAGCCTAAGGTCTAACGTGATTAATATCAAAGGTTAATACTTATTTCTTCTATATATTCATTAATGTGTGTAAGGGCAGGGGATATGGAGACTTAGCAACAAACATTGGCTCAACAAATGAAAAATCCTTCACCAATACAATTTCTAATCAGCCCATTATACTTATACTAATAGTTTTCTAACTTTTCTAAGGAACCTGTTTTTAGAAGGTTTAAAGCATCTCGTGCCTCTCACGGTTGGGAGGCTGTGAGCAATCATATGTGGCCGGACAAGCCTGTCAGGCAGGCTAGAGAACCTTCAGAGGAGTTTGTAGGTTAAAACACTCTTGTCATGCCCAGGAATTATTATTAACTGGAGCTCTAGGTTAACTCCTTCTCCGAAAGAGGTGGTGGGGGACAGTCCCCCGTAAAGTCAGAGGTGTAGGTGGGAGCACAAAGTAGTAAAGCAGACAGGCTCTGGTTATGGGGGTAGATGCTCGAGGATTTCCAGGGGGACTCCTGAGGCTCAAACCCGCCTTTGTGTATGTCAAGCCTCCTTCCTCATGACCTTTGCCACGGGCAGAGTGCCTCACTCTGGCCCCCAACACCCTGCCAGCTCTGTCTCTTCAACAAGGCCATAAACGCCTTGAGATAGGGACTGGGACTGTTGGTACAGTTACCCATATCCACTTAGATACTCTGCACACAGGAGATGCTTGAAGATGTTCATGGAATTAAATAATAATAACAATGCAATTAAGATATGTGGCCCTTGCTGTGGAAAACTCATTATCGCACGGTGGACTAGTTGGATGGTGGCAGGTCTCTTCTGTGCTTTGGACAGAAGGACACACTGTAACAGCCAAGGGGACCAGAGCCGGCATCAGCGGTTGTTTGCCCAGGAGAACGGGCTGGATGGAGAAGGAGAGGGGAGGGAAAGGAGAAAGAACACGTGGGTTCTGCAGAAACCTCTAAACAATCAAAGCCACAAATGCCTCCTCTTATAAACACACAGTGCGAGGCAGATGTTTACCCGGACAATCTGGAGAGAAAAAGCCAGCCAAAGCCAGAGAGATTCACGCTCCACAAACAAGGGATTTCCTGGGAGACGGAGCGGCAGGTAATGGGTTCTTCAAATTTCTCCTCCTGATAACTACATCACAGTCCAAGTCCGAGGAGACTCAGTCTTCCTATCGAAACCTTATTTAAATCCGGCTGTCTGTTTCAGGTGGGATTGCTGCTGTATTGGCTGGTGGAGGCTATTCTCTCAAACCTTTATGAGATGCTGGGAAGGAGAGGCAGCCCGTGTCCCTGTGGAAGCAGGGACCATCATGTGGGGAATTGTCTTCCTGAACGGCTTCAGGAATCAGCCTTTCCCGATCCCGACTAGTGGCCGTCACACGAGCAAAACTGTAGAGAAAGCAACAGCCATGTCTGCTTCAAAACAGCAAAATGTCTTACATTTGTACAGTGTGGCTACTTTCCCAATCATCCACCAGTGAATTACTTTAAAAAGCAACCATCTCAGCACCCTGATGTTCTCTGCAATGAAGCCACTGTGTGTAGCCTTCCCTCACCGTGTTCTCTCCCCAGATTCTTAGCAGGCAGAGCAAAGGTCCTGGGGCTAGAAGTCGAAGCTTTCAAGGGCTGACCCCCACCTGGCCACAATGTCCTATGTGACGTGGGAAAACTAACTCCCTTTTTCTGGCTTTGATGTCCCCATCCCTCAGGAAGAGATGGATCCCTGACACCAGGCAGCCCTGGAAGGGTGAGCGTGTGCTCTGGTCCAGGAGGGGGCCTGGGCCTGTGTCTGGCTCTTTATTCTGGGTCACTCTCTGACCAATAGCATTGTTTCTTCAGGAGGCAGTACTGTGAGACCCTAAAACCAAGCCAAGTCTGCTGGCTCATTTTCCTCAACCGTTGGAAGTTAGGCATTCCCAAGTCAGTACGGCTGTATGGAACAGGCAAACCCCATCCAGTTTTTGCCTCCAGGCAGGAGCTGCCAACTGGGACCAGTTCTAGCCCAGTTCTAACCCAGACATGGTGTCCAGGCTGCTGTTTGCATCCGCTCCACAGGCCTGCACATTCTCATCCTGGATTTATTGAACAGTTATTATGTGACAGTGCTGAGCTCAGCAAGGGGAATAGAGCACCAGGCCAGGTCCCGGGCTTCACTGAGCTTACCGTCTTGTGGGGAAATAAGACTCTAAACCAGAGAGTCATCCCAGTAAAGGGGTTACACAATGTGATACAAAGTTGGGAGCCCAGGAAGGCAATTTTATGAAAATCCCATGAAAAGTTGCAAGTATTTACACTCACCAGCTTTCTCTGAGGACTTCCCTGGTGGCTCAGATGGTAAAGAAACTGCCTGCCATGCGGGAGACCTGGGTTCAATCCCTGAGTTGGGAAGAGTCCCTGGAGGAGGACATGGCAACCCATTCCAGTATTCTTGCCTGGAGAATCCCTTGGACAGAGGAGCCTGGTGGGCTACAGTCCATGGGGTTGCAAGGAGTCGGATGCAACTGAGTGACTAAGCACAGCATAGCTTTCTCTGAAAGAGGGGCTGATGGAAAAGGCTAGGACCTCAACAGGAGTCTTTCCCAGAATCCAGCAGACTTTCCTTCATCACTCCCTGTGGTCCTTTCCACTTTCTTACCAGATCTGGAAGCATCCAAGACTCTGCCACGAGGGAGGTAAAGGCTTGGAGGAAATAGCAGTGGTCTCAATATTTCTGGTGTTTTCCATGTGGTCAGAGGCCAAGTGTGGTGTGTGGTTGGGGTCGGAGGACTAGGGACCATGCGCAGTGCTTGGACCCTGGAGGCTGTCTGGGGAAGACGGGAGGATGGCTCTGCTCTGGTGGGGCTGGACTATCAGGAGGGTGAGCAGGAACTGGCCCCAGGACAGAGCCCAATTTATTCACTGTCTGGGCTTGGTCCCAGTCGGTCCCTTGCTCAAGCTTGGTAAATCCTCCAGTCCTGTAGTCATTTTTATTAGCAATTGCCTTTTTTTTTTCACCCTTTGAAAATGTGGTTCGACGAAAATGAAATTTCAGATGTGTGTGTCTCAGCATTGATTTTTCTATTTGTAATAACACACCCCGGCATATCTCCTTTGATATCAAGAGGATAAAATGTCCCTAACTCCATGCTCTCCATTCTCGGGTAATGGATAAAGCCTGTTTATGAGATGTCATTTATTCCACAATAGACAGTAAATAAAAGCCATTTCAAGCTTGGGTTAAATCAAAGCTTGTTCAGGATTTCAGCAGATTTGCAAATCACCTCGGGGACCTTCATCCGCTGCACTTGCTGTTTTCCTTCTCGCTATTGACTCTCTCCCGCTCTCGGCCGAGCCTCCCACTCTCCCCTGCTGCCCTGAGCCCTGGACTGATTTGGAGAGACAACTGGCCTGGCTAAGGACCAGATATGACATTAAAAGTTCTTTCCTTCCACTTGGGAAATAAAAGCTTTGAAAGGCAGTGAGAAATTGAGGTTACACCCACAAAAGCTGGAGGGGCAAAGGGAAGGAAAAAACATTTGCAGGAAAATAAGATGCAAACCTGAAACAGGAAAGGATATGAAAGGCGGCAGCGGCTCCTTTCAGTCTTATGCACGCTGTGTTTCTTTTACTACCAAAGGACCCTTGTGCTGGAGGGAAGGGGAGATAAGGAAGGGGATGCCAGGCCTCCAGCACCCCTGCCCTAACCAGCCTTTTGCCCTGCAACCTCTCTAACCCCCAACTCATATATCATCCTGGTCTTTTGCATCCTTTGAGATCCAGCTGAAGTCTCAGCACCTTCAGGAAGCACTCATCCTGTGTCCTCCTGAAGCTCACAACACATATTTTAGGATCTTTAACAAATTGTGTCTTATCTTACTCCTGCTTATTTTGGAATGTGAGTGTTGGGGCCACAGTGTTAGTCATCCGTCGTGTTTGACTCTTTGTGGTCCCATGGACTGTAGTCTGCCAGTCTTCTCTCTGTCCGTGGAATTCTCCAGGGAAGAATACTGGAGTGGGTAGCCATTGCCTTCTCCAGGGGATCTTTCTGACCCAGAGATTGAACCTGGGTCTCCTGCAACACAGGCAGATTCTTTACCATCTGAGGCATGTAACTGACATGGATATCCCTTTGAGGTTTGTGACAGGTGTTTAAAGCTGGAAGAATCAGCCCTGAGTCTCTGTAGTCCAATTTTCTATCCATTGAAGAAATCCCCTCTCCAGCCTCGCCAAAGACAGCCCACCCCTGCTTTCATGTCACTGGCAGGGGCCACAGCCTCGTTCTAGTGATGGAGACTCTTGGTCTGGAGGTGTTTTCTTCTCTGAAGGGAAATCTATATCCTGGAATTCCCACCCCTTCTTTGGATCCTAGCCTTGCCTTCCAGACTGACTATGAACAAGTATAATCCAACTTCTCCACAGGAGCACTTTCACAACTGAACTATAGGACCTCACCTAGTCCAGTTCCACCACATTCAAGCTAGAGACTTGAGTTGGTTTAAGTTTCTTGTTGACGATAAGACTCAGTACCCCAACATTTAGTTAGCTGGTTTAGATTTAACAGCCATGCCAAAATGATGTGTTCAAATACTTGCCTAATGATATTTGGCTCATCATCCCTATTAAGTATTTACTGAGTAGCAACAGCTTTGTAGAAAATACTACTCTAGGTCTGTGATCAATTGTATTGTTCAAAATATTTGGTGTCCCTCCCTGTGAGCCCTGACTTAATTTTGGAGGAGTCTATATCTTGCCCTGAGGGCCACGTGACCTGCTCTGGCCAATAAAAGGTGAGCAAAAATGGTATGCAGCAGATGATAGCTGACCATCCAGGGATTGAATGTTTTATGAGAAAGTCACCCAGATCATCATAATTAGAGTAAACTGATAAAGGAAGATCTTCTAGGAAATTTTAAGAAGTTGTGCATATGTTCTGTGCTCATAGGAGGCAGATAGTCTGTTTCAGGAGATTGCTGTCTCTGTCTGATGCTCAGTAAGCAGTAAAATTAGCAAAATCTCCAGGAACTTTAAGGAGGGAGAAAGGAGTATCCACTGGGGGATTCAGGGAAGGATGGGATTTTATTTCCATTGAGTCAGTGGTTTGGAGATTGACTCACTAGACAAGGTTTCACAACTTCATCTGCCTATTGAAGGACAAGACTGCTGTCATCTCATATGGAGGAATTAGGAACACAGGGCGTCTCTCTCCTCAGGGTGATCAAGTGAGACCACGCCCCATCTGCGAGGCATCACAGCAAGCTGTGGATGACTTTTAATCAGGTAACTTACGGGGAAATGAATGGTGATGATTTAGTCAAAGTCAGTTTAAAATCAAAATGGAGCAACTATGGTCCAGGCAGCCAAAATGGAGTCAGGCAGCCACTGTGGATGTGGTTTCAGAAACATTCCCGCATCACTGAGTACTTGAACTTTCAGAACTGTATCAAACACAACAATACTACTTGCCATTTGCAAACCAACGTCTGCTAGCCGCTGCTAGCTGCCACCTTGGAGTTTCAAAGTTCCCCTCCTTTACAACTACAAAGTCATTTCAAGTCCCAGCCAATCCTTGTTTAATAAGTATCCTCATGTCTTGCCAGCTCCAGTGTTTATTCTTGACAAACAACTTGTCTAACCTTGTGGTTTGGGACCTTAAATAGGCCTCCCTCATTTTGAGGTCCAGCAGAACACAGTTCAGGTGTTTCTTATATCTGTGTCTCCAGACATGCAGATCTAATAACCCCTAAAATAAATGATTCTTTACCCCAATCAGGCCTCAGTTTCTGAAAGTTTAGTTCTCAATGGCATCAAAGGTAAAGATATTGGGACTATGTATGCCCTTTGTAGTATCTCTTATATCAAACCTTGGGAGTAACTATCTATGCAGGTTTGCATGCTGCGGCTGTTTAGTTGCTAAGTGGTGTCTGACTCTTTTACGACCCCACAGTAACCTGCCAGGCTCCTCTGTCCATGGGATTTCCCAGGCAAGAATACTGGACTGAGTTGCCATTTCCTTCTCCAGGGGATCTTCCTGACCCAAGGATCGAGCCTGGGTCTCTTGTGCTGCAGGTGGTCTTCTGCCTTGCAGGCAGATTCTTTACTGACTGAGCCACCAGGGATAAAACCAGAGCTGATGGCGGGGCTGGGCCATGGGGGTCTCCAGAAAAGTCCTCAACGACTTGAGCTTCTGCTGGTCCTTTGCTTCCTTCACTCCTGGAGCAGCACCGTTTACCCGGCATCCATCTCGTTCAGTCCCCTTAACAGCCTCTCAAAAGAGGGCTTCCCTACTACCACAGATGGCAAAGAATCTATCTTCAATGCAGGAGACTTGGGTTTGGTCCCTGGGTCAGGAAGATCCTCTGGAGAAGGGAATGGCTACCCACTCCAGTATTCTTGCCTGGAGAATTCCATGGACAGAGGAACCTGGCGGGCTACAGTCCATTGGTTCGCAAAGTTGGGCACGACTGAGCAACTAACACTTTCACTTTCAAGAAAGGTGTGGTTATCCTCATTGTACAGATGCAAGCACTGAGTCTCAGAGAGGTTAAATACCTCACCCAGGTCATGTAGTCGTGAAGCAGCCAACTGGGGACTGGAACAGTGTCCCAGGAGAACTCAGGGTTTTGCCTTCACCGTCCTCTGCTACCTGGAGCAGTGCAGTTCTGCGCCAGTGCTCTGAGGGGTGGCCTGCAGAGAGCCAGGCGGGGGTCTTGCTGGGGGGCTGGGTGGCAGGGGCTGCAGCTTAGCCATGAGGCTGATTCCTGAAGAAGCTGCAGAATGGGGCAGTAGTGAAAGATTTCTGTAGAAATTAGAAAAGAAAAGGGGAACAAGGGTGCAAGGGAGGAGGAGAGAGAGAAAGAGGTGGAGAGAGGAAGAGGAGTGGGGAGGCCAGGCAGAGAGGCCGCCCCCAGGTGCCCGGTCCTTTGAATGCGGGCTCTGTGCCTCTAATTTCTCACAAGTGGTGCCTGGGTGCACACCGTTACAGTTAAAGGTGTCAGCAGTTTCATTAGAACCCAGGCTTTGATTTATAACCCTCCCTGCAAAATTGTGCTCCTGGCTGAAAGCTAGCATCAAGGTCTTGGCCAAAAGAGCCATTTCTCTAGAAGCCTTACGAGGCAGCGTCCTGGAGGGAGAGCCCTCTCCAGAGTCTGGCTTTCCAGTCCAAGAAAAAGAGAAGGGACTTGTTTGGAATCTTAAAGAATCAGCTTCGATTTCAGAACAGGTGCTCCAAGGGTCAGCTTTTTTCTTCATCATAGGCACATGTAGATTTTTGTGAAAGGATGTGAAAACTGTTCATGGACACAGAGCTTTGGAGTCATTCCATGTTGCAAACACCATTATGAATAATAATTAATAATAATGAAGCAGATAATTATTGTGGTGCTAATATTCCCTTGCGCGATGATGCTTTAATCTCCTCACACAGCTTCCACATACATGGTCTCACTGAGTTGTCAGCTCTGAGAGTCAGGAAGCATAATTACCCCTATTTTGTAAATGACAAAACTGAGACCCTCAAAGACCTCAGAGGCTAAGTGCTATGCTTAGAGGGGGCAAGCACAGTTCCATGTCCCACCCCCCACCCCCTACCCAACACCAGTAAGTCATCTGAACCAAGACCTCAGTGAACAAAAAAAGCAAAGTCAGTCTGTGTCAACTGATTATTTTGATTTTTTTTCACTTCTGTTTTAGAAGAATATGCATCATTGGAAACAGGTCCCATTCTGAGCCACATGAGGCTTGAGAAAAATAAATGTGAAAATAAAAGTGCTATTTAATACACGCATCATTATTACTATTATTATTGCAAAGAGCCTATTTGGAACTGCCTAAAACCCTGAAAACTGATTAATATTTTAGAAAATCAGAAGGTATATTTTCTTCAAATATAAATTGCTCTCTCCCAAATGGTTGAATAATCATAATCATTATGCCATCATCATCATTCCTTCATTAATTTATTGCTTTGAACACAATTTCCTATGAATGAGCACATTTGCTGTTCAGTGTCCCCATTCAATGGATGAAGAAACAGAGGCTCAAACTCAGATTCCGTGTCCTCATCGCTCCACCCCTCTGCTTCCCACCGCAGAGCTCTGCTGGATGAATGCTTTGAAGCCCCAGATCGCACTGGATCAGAGATGAGAAAATAGTTCACCAAGAGGGATGGCGCGAATGCGGTGGAGCCGTCTGGACAGGCGTGTCAGTGACGGGTCCCCGCGCGTCTCAGCAGCACTTCACTGTGCAGGGGTCCGAGGCCGTCCTGCCAGAGCCCCGGCCCATAAAGGGCTTGCCCCAGGGCCCGGGAGGCGGCCGGAGCTCCGTCCCTCCCACTGAGCAAGACTCCGGCTGTCACTGCGCTGTTATTTATGAGTCCCCCTTGCCCAATGAGTGGCTTTGACGGGGCCCAGCCTGGGCCTGCTGTCTGGCCGCACTTGTCACACGTCATTAGATGTTTGGTTGCTGCTGACCCTTCTGCCATCTGGCTGAGTAGCCTCGGGGCGAGGGGGAGGCGGCCGCTCCCTTTGCAGCCCCTGCATCTCTGCGGTGTTCAGGAAATGGAGGCTTTCTGAGCTCTGGTGCTGAAGACACTGAGGGGGAGACAGAGCCCTGGAAAACCTTAGAGAGTGCTTAGAGAGGGGGGCTTTCCCGACTTGGTACTGCTGCCTTTTGGAGCCAAACAATTCTTTGTTGCGGGGACTATCCTGTGTGTCTTACCACGTCCAGCAGCATCCCTGACCTCCACTCTCTCCGTGACAGTGGCACTTGCCCTGCCACTGTGACAACCCAAAATGACTCCAGGCTTTACTGAATTGTCGCCTGGAGGAGAAGGACAATCCCCCTGTCCCCTGTCCCCAACTGAAAGCTGCTATAACTGCGAGATAAACTGGGCGGTGGGCAACTTCAGCCATGACTATGGCAGATCTGCCAGTCCCCCAAATAGTAACCACTTACTCAACAGCATACACAGATGGCAGGTGTTTTATGAACAATATTTTGCTTAATCCTCGAAACCATCCACCATGCAGCTGGAATTCCTGACCCTACTTTGTAGATGAAGAAACTGCAGCTCCGAGAGGGGGAGTGATTTGCTCAAGGCCACTCAGCTAGGAAGTGGCAGAGCTGGGTTTGAAATCAGTTTGTCTGATGTCCGATATGGGATCTTAAGCCCACGGCTTTCTGTTTCCAGTGAAAGGGCTTGGAAAATCCAGCGTGGTGGCCCCTGAATGCCTCTAGGACCGCATGCCCTCGGCCAGGGCAAAGGAGGTTCATAATACGCCCTGACACTGTTTCCACTGCCCTGTGCAGGCTGCCTTGTCTCCACAGACGCCTTGCCCAGGTTCCCCATTCGGTGTCCTAGAGCCAGACCACCACACTGACACACAGGACCCAGGATGTGTGTGTGGGCGGGGCTTAGGACCCCTCCCAGGGATAGAGACATTGTACAAAGACTCAGAAGGAGACGAACGCATTTCAGTCACATTACCAGGTGGTGCAGAACTCTCAGGGTACTGCATTACATTTATTTATTTATCGATCATGCCGCACAGCTTGCGGAATCTTAAGTTCCCCGACCAGAGATTGAACCCAGGCTCACGGTAGTGAAAGCCCCGAATCCTCATCACTGGATCGCCAGGGAATTCCCATTAGACAGGGTATTCTACAACCTCTTAAATCACAGTGAACACGCTTGTGAATTCAGTCACAGTAAAAAGTAAAATCAAACCAGTCAATCCGAAAGGAAATCAATCCTGAATATTCATTAGAAGGACTGATGCTGTAGCTGAAACTTCAATACTTTGGCCACCTGATGCGTAGAACTGACTCATTTGAAAAGATCCTGATGCTAGGAAAGATTGGTGGGAGGAGAAGGGGACTACGGAGGATGAGATGGTTGGATGGCACCACCGACTCTATGGACATGAGTTTGAGCAAGCTCCTGGAGATGGTGAAGGACAGGGAAGCCTGGCGTGCTGCAGTCCATGAAGTTGCAAAGAGTCAGACACGACTGAGTGACTGAACAACAACAAAAAGTAAAATATTTATATTAAAAAACAGGACCATGGTCAAGTGATTGTCATCATTATTTTAACAGGTATATGTTAAGTTTTTAATTATAAATTACCTCAAACTCTCTAAGTGGCAAATTTCTGAACACCTTTTGCATTTGTTGTGTAAAACAACCTGTCTCCCGAGTGTCTGTTCCCAGAAGTGTGTCATGGATTGCCGAGTAAGCAATAGGTTCACACAAGCCAGTGAAACAGTGCCACCTCCCATACAAACTGCAAGACTGACCCCCAACTCTTCTCCACCCTTCCCTCAATTGTGTGTTCTGCTTACCGTCTCACAGGCTGGGGGTGCAGGTTGTGGCTAAAAGCCCGGTCCATGGACTCACCCAGGTCCTTGGTCTTCTTCCTTTTAACCCTTGTGGCTGGCTGAGTTTCAGGAGACCCCAGCAACTCTTGCCTCTCTGATGTTTGTTGAAGAGATCACCTCCTTTGTCAAATAGCTGATTCCTGCTTAGCCTCCCTTCAGGACACATGGACTTCATTTCATGACCACCTCTCTCTGCTGCAGAAACACAGGCCATGATCCTCATAAAAATGGGAGAGCCAGGACCGGACAGGCTTTTCCTCGGAGGGATGCAAAGAAATGCAGGAAGCTGGCAGCCTTCACAGCTTTCCCCACACCAGACTATTCAAGAAAAGATTTTTTTTTTTAATTTCAAATTTGAGGTGAAAATTGAATAATAAAATTAAAATATTAAAAATTTTGTAAATAGCTAAATTAAAAAATGAAACTGCTGAGTGCACCTTCCAAAGCCAAATAGAAAGAGCTAGTCAGGTAATCCTGGAATCCTGTGGGCTGGAGGATGGGAGCTGGAGGGAGAGAGCAGGGAGGATGTGGTAAGTCACAGGTTGGGGGCGTGGGAAAGGGAGCCCACAGGTACTAATGAGGAATAGAAGGGCCAGCTAGGCTTCAGGGACGGTATTTGGCTGTTAGACTTGAACCCTGACCACCAGACGAGGTGGTGTGAATTCCACCTGTCTTTCGTCTGTGAAAAGCAAAAGGTAGACTTTTGAAAATCAGTAAGTTCTCTCAGTCCCTTCCCCTCCCATGCCTCTGCTTGCCGTCAAGCCCCAAGTTGCTGCAACAATCTAAGGGGCTTTTGGGTCAGCAAGTAAACACACAATGTAATTCAGTGGAATTCAGTGATTAGAAAATTGTACTACCTTGAAAACATGGATATTGTAGTATACTATGTTGTATACAAAACACATCTATCTCCACTGCCCCATTTATTTGGGTGTGAAATGGCAAAGGATGTATGAGTGCATACGGATGGGGTAGGAAGTGGAAGTGGGGGGTAGCTGAGGTCCAGAGAGGTGACACCACCTGCCTGAGACTGCAAGGAGAGTCACCAGTGGGTCTCTGGTCCTGTAATAGTTGTCTGTTATCAGAATGCTGGGCTCAGGAGGACAGCCCCAGGCTTTGCTGGAAAACAGAATCCAGAAAGGGTCAGGCCCTGGCAACTGCCACCACCCACAGCCTTCAGCCCAGCTCCCCTGCAAGATAAGAACTATGGGCGCCCCCAGCACCCCAGAGTGGGGTGGGGCAGGGTGCAGGAACAGGAAGTGGTCACTAGGTCACCAGGGCTGAAACCCCATCCACAGGAGCAGGCCACATAAAAAGAGCCAGGGCTGCCAATTTCCATTTTCACTGGAGTGCCTGGCGCTTAGTAATCTAGGAGCTTTATTTAAGGGCTGACCTCCGACCGGGCCTGTCACTCCAGTGGTGGGTGCCTGATAGCCACTGGAAATCAATAGCCGGCATGAAGGTCACTTCCTAGAAAAACTGGGGCTATCAACGTGTCAGTTCCAATGAAAGATTATAACCAACCAGCAGAGAAGTTTATCTGTGGCTGAGAGCTCATCTCAGCGGGGTTTGTGGGCTCTACGCGGGCAGGTATGAGGATCCGTGTGTGAGTGGGCCTGTGTGAGTGCATATGTAAATATATGCTTTTATGAGACAAAGCACATGCATGCATGAGAGAGTGTATGTGTATGTGCTTTTGTGTGTCTCTAAGAATGGGCATCTGCATTTGTGTGTGCGTAGATGTGTGCTTGTATATACGTGTGACAGTATGTCGTCGTCAGGGAGTTGTGCAGATGTGCTTTGGGTATCCGTGAATGTTTGTGTATATGTGTAAGGGTATATGTGTCTGTGTATATGTGTAAGTGGTGTGTGGACATGTTAAGCACGTGTGTGCCTGTATGTGCATGAATAAGGCACAGTTATATGTGTGTGTGAACAGCCATATGTTTGGGTATATGTGAGCAAAAGTGCATTTGGTTGCATTCAGGCATCTTACCCCGGCCGGAAGGCCTGGAATAAGCTGGGCCCCGTCCACCCTCCTGTTTCATCTTTAGTCCCTTCTCTTTCCACACTGGACCCTCACTGGCCTCCGTTCACTTCCGTGAGGATGCCCACCACTTGGCTCTTCAGGGCACTTGCTCTGCCCTCAGGAGCTTCCTCCCATCACTCTTCCTATGCCTGGCTCTTTCCCACCCTTTGGTTCTCAATTTAAACACTAGCTCCTTAGAGATTCCTCTATGGCAGCTCTAACTCCATGTGAGACTTCCAACACCTTGTTCAGTTAACTGTTTGCCATCTGCCTCCTCCCAGGCCCTGCCTCCAGCTCTGTGTGGCTGAGCCCTCACTGTCTCTAGGGTGTCCAGCAATTGTCTGACATATGCCAGATGCTTATTTCTTGACCTCTCTTCTGAGAAGTCAAATTCCACCTGCTAAGGAATTCCACATAGCCCTGTGACCTTCACCTTCTGGGCCTCAGTTTCCCCAGCTGTACATGGCAATCCCTGCCCTATCTACTGGGCAGGATCAGATGAAATAAATGCGGTAGAAACCTCTTGGAAAGCACAAGCTGCCAGGTATATGTAACATATTTTTGTTTGGTTAAGGGCTTTTCCTGGGGTCTTCCCTCGAAGCTCAGTTGGTAAAGAATCTGCCTGCAATGCGGGAGACCTGGGTTCGATTGCTAGGTTGGGAAGATCCCCTGGAGAAGCAAATGGCAACTCACTCCAGTATTCTTGCCTGGAGAATCCCATGGACAGAGGAGCCTGGCAGGCTACAGTCCACGGGGTGGCAGAGTCGGACACAACTTAGCGACTAAACCACCACCATTACACCCAAAGAGATATACAGAGAAGGGTAGCAAAGATAAGCCAAAGAATTCCAAACCAAGATTCCAGAATGGTTTTCTCCAAGTCATTAATCCGTTTTAGATACACTCCCCAGCCCTTCATCAGGCAGCATCTCCATTTCCTGCCTGGATACCTATTTTTCTGAAAGGTGTCTTAGTCTCCTTTCATGAACAGGTCCATTTGGGGAGGGTGAAAGTATGCAAATGTATTTTCCTTTAAAGAAAAAAAAAGTTATATAAAGAATGAGTCAGTCTTACCCAAAGAGGATGGTTTGTTCCTCATGGTTACCATGGGAACCTGGAGCAGGGTAGCAGGGCTGCTTGAGCTCCAGGACTGTTATGCAGCTCTGGAATCTGATTTGGGAGCTGCCCTCTTGTCTCTGCCCCACCACTGCTGAGCTGTGGGACCTTACGCCGTCATCATCACCCTCCTTGGGTAGCAATTTCCTCTTCTATAACATTAAGGAATCTAAAATATGACAGGGGACTGCTGGTCTTCTCCTGCTTTGCATACGTAAAATTTTAAGTCACGTCTCTTCTCTGGGTCTCAGTTTTTCCATCTGTTAAGTGGGAGTTGTCTCTTGTAAATGGTTGACGGGAAGGGGTGGGAAATGAGAGTCAGATCAGATGTCAGCTCCAAGTCTTTCAGATCCCAGAATGGCATCTTCCTTGCTCTTAAGAGAGAACCTTATAGCATTCATCCTGAGAGGTGCAAATTTTAGGAATTTTTGTTCATTCATTCCACAAACCTGTAATCAGCAACTATAGCATGACAGGGCTGGGCATGATGGAAGTAGCTGAGGGTTTGGAGGTGACAAAAACACAGCCTCTGCTTTCAAAAACTTTCCTGTCTCCTGCAAGAGACAGACAGAGAGGGAGCTGACTTCAGAGCAGAGAGGGACTGGCTCTAACTGAGGTCAATACTGAGTGAGTGACAGCATTTCTGAATCTCTCCTTCGGTGTCATCCCTAGTGTGGGATGAAGAGGTGGCCTGCTCTCCCTCCCCCAGTGCCATTCTGTTTCTGAGAGTCTTTTGAAGGCCCTACAAAGACCCTTACCTATGAGACGGGCACAATACTTGTGCTAATACATGGAATCACAGGTTTACTGCTGAAGGAACCCGTAGACTTCATTTGAGAGGACACGGGTCCAACGTGGGGGAAAGGTCTGCCCCAAAGTCACTGCCCAGAACTCCTGGCTAATGAGCCGTGGCTCTTCCCTCTGATTCACACTGTGAATTTGGTCCACGAATTCCCCATTCCTAGTTCCACTGAGTGGGGAGCCAATGCCCCCGACTCTCTCTCTGACCTGGGATCGTGGGCAGAAGCCCCCTCACAGTCACAGAGAGAGGTTAGCGGAAGTGTGCTTTGCTCCTGGTCGTAATCCGCTCCCTCTCCTGGGTGCAGCCTCTCCGTGGCCCCAGGACCCAGCATGGCCTGTCCTCGTCCCAGGGTTGTCCCCCAGTCCAGCATTATGTCTCCTGTCTCTCACCCTCATTAACCAAAATCCCCTTCTCTAGGTGCGTGGATGCTGAGCAACTATCAGGGAGGAAATTTTTCTTATTCACAGTAAGATGTGAGTAAGTGACAACCCACTCTCCAGTTCTACTTCTGTAGTCAAAGAGCATGCCTCGAGGTACAAAACACACATAATACCTTCCATTTCTTTGATCGTTCTAGTTTTAAATGTTTTACTCAAACCTGGGCTTAGTCACTTAACAGCTTTGACTTCATGAAAGTTGCTTAACCTCTCTGAGCCTCATTTACCTTCCTGGGAAAATGAAGATCATATTTAGACCCCAAAATATCAGGTGAGAATTAACTGGGCTCACAGCATTGTCTTCAACTGATTGCGTGCTACTAAATTGCTTCAGTCGTGTCTGACTCTTTGCCATCCCATGGACCACAGCCTGCCAGGCTCCTCTGTCCATGGGATTCTCCGGGCAAGAATACTACAGTGGGATGCTATTCCCACCTCGAGGGGATCTTCCCAACCCAGGGATTGAAACTGTGTCTCTTACATCTCCTGCACTGGCAGGTGAGTTCTTTGCCACTAGCACCACCTGGAAAGCCCCCAACTGATGAAAGGCACTTAAAATTAAATGCTAGTTCCTTCTGAAAGAAGGAAGTCGCCACCCATGGAGATTTCAGAACTGCTCAAGAGCACTGCTCAGTGGGAGGCAAGTGGGAACCAGGAACTCAGCCTGTGCTGGAGGAGGGGAAAAGCCCCTCCTTGCAGGGCAATGGCTTAGACCTCATCCAATGGCCTATGTGTGCAGTAAGTGGTACTGGGAATTCAGGCAGGAGGAAGAGACAGGGTGGCCACTTGGACATGGTCACAGAAAATCACTGCTCTGCAGGTCTTTGGGAGTAGCAGCCTCTGTCACGGTAGCCAGGCTGGGAAGACCAGAGTGGCCCAAAAGGGCCCTTGGTGTGGGTCACTTCTATGGAGCGGGAGAGGTGTGGAGTTGGTGATGCCAGGTCAGCTTGGCAGGGTCTCTTGGCCCTCACCTCTCCTGGGGGCTCTGAGGGCCAGGCTTATGGAATGAGCTGGACTGTCAGGAGGTGTTCCTGCAGGTGGTGAAGTAACCAAGGCCCCCAGCATCTTCTGCCAGGCTCCAAACCTGGAGAGGCTGGAGGAGAAGACCAACTCACTCTTGAGGAGGAACCATCTCCTTCTAAGCCACAAACGGAGTCTTGACACCACCTCACACCAGCCTCTTTATTTAGGGTCTCTTTATTACAGCTGGCCTTTGAAGGCAGTACTGCTGGGAACCTTCTATAAAGCCAAGGCTCCTTTCATGGACTCAAAGTTTGTCTGTGCTTCTAAGTACTAGACTTTTTAGTACTCTGCTAAAAATGGCACTTGTTGTTTTTTTAACAGAAATCTGGGATGAGGACTCACAGCAGAAAAAGAAATTTTCTTCACTTTAAAAGTAAAATGCATCTATTGCAAAGGATACAGAAAATATAGGAAAGTAGAAATGTTAAAATCATTCATACTGCCACTGTCTCCAAACCATGCTATGTAGGAGATCCCATGTATCTCTTACCAGTATTTTTTCATACCCATTTTTGCAGGTATAGTCATAGTTTGTTATTTGCTGTCTTCCTCCACATGCATTAATGTTCTCCATATTATAATCTGTTTATACTCTTCCCTCAGCTATTCTTTTTTGCACCAACATTTTACTATGAACATTTTCAAACATGCAGCAAAGATGAGAAATTCTACTGGCAACACTACATTATCATCTAGACTCGGCCATTACCAGCTGTTCTTTCTGTGGATGTTCATCGAGGGCCCAGCAGAAGGCAGTCCCTTGTTAAGTGTGGGATTCAGGGAGTGGATAACACAAAAGTCCCCACCCTCAGTAATCGGAGTATCTAGTGAGGAGGTTAACAGACCACCTTTGTTAAAATGGAACAATACGTGGGTGGGTGAGGTCTGGGAGAAGGGCCGTCTTAGACTGACAATTGTTCACGGTGAGGCTTGGACACCTTTTTTCTGGCAGGTAAGCTTTCTTTCTCCTCCTATTAAAAGGACGCTGTGAAGAGCATCTTTCTACTATGTGGTCTTGATTTTCACTATTTCTTTAAGATAGTTGTTGTTCAGTCACTCAGTGATGTCCGACTCTTTGCGACCCCATAGACTGCAGCATGCCAAGCTTCCCTGTCCTTCATCATCTCTTGGAGCTTGCTCAAACTCATGTCCATTGAGTTGGTGATGCCATCCAACCACCTCGTCCTCTGTCACCCCCTTCTCTTCCTGCCTTCAATCTTTCCTAGCAGTTTCTTTAAGATAGAGTCCCAAAATCATGTCAAAGGAAACGAACTCTTAAAAAACCATCATTCATACTCTTTGCCAGGATATCTTCCAAAAGAGATTGGGCCAAAGTGTTGTGTTCTACTCAAAAGGTGACTAGAGGAGGCTGCAGCCTTGCCTTTAGGCTTCCAACAATCAGGTCCCCTGTGCTAGAGCCAGACTGCCTGGACTAGAATCCAGCTTCTCCTGCCTATTATCTGGGTGACCTTGGGGAAGTGATAGAAGCTCTGAGTCTCTCTTTTCTAATCTATAAAATGGGGCTAAATAGCACCCACCTTCTCAGAGTTCTGGTGACGGTGAGTTGATTTGTGAGATGAGTTGATTTACAAGAGCCTAGAGCACAACTCAGGACAAAGGAATGCTCTCTCAGGACTGGCCACTGTCTTCCTGCAGAGGACAGGGCTTTGCGCTCATCAGTTCTTCTTCTACGGCCATGGAACCTGCTTAGATGATAATCACCTCAAAAGAGGACCCACCTGCCTCCCTGACCTGGGAGAACTACTTTCTATAAAACAGAAGTGGAACTCATATTATGGAAAGTGAAGTCACTTCCCCTCGCCATGTGCAGAGGTGTCTCTAGGAGAACATGGAGCACACGTGCAGCTGGGCCATGACTGCAGAAGGCAGCATTGCAGCAGCCCAAGCCCCACACTCACATTCATCCTCCATCCCTACTCCTGCCTCCATCCCAGCTATGGCTGGAACTGGGGGAAGGAAGGAGCAAAGAAAGGCAAGAGAGAAGGTTTACTGAATGTTTCCTTCCTGCCAGACCCTGTAACATGTTTTCTGTTCCTGAATTCTCTCCAAGATCCTTTGGGGATGCTAGTAACAGATGAGGAAACTGAGACTCAGGATGGCAACACGATAGCGAACTGTAGGATGCTCAGAAGGTGCTCCCCTATGCCGATAGGAGAGAAGGGGAAAAAGAAAGGGGCTTATCCTGCTCTGCAGGAAGCTATGTCACAACAGGACACTCAAAAACACAAGGGAGAGATGGGGAAACTGCTGGAGGAGACCCCATAGAGAAGCCAAAACCTGGGGTCCTTAAGCATTCAAAAGAGGATTGGCTGATCCAAATCCCCCAGACACCCAAGACTTGGGCAAGTGCTAGGGCAAGAGGCTACTCTTGGGGAACTTTGGTGCTGAAAGCTCTGGATTCCTTGGGAATGTGGGGATGGGGTTGAGGCTGAGAGACAATGCCTCAACCAACCCAGACTCCCGCAAGGAAAGCATCCTCGAGATGAGCAAGCACTGTGTTTCCTACCCTAGACAAGTTTGTACCAATGCAACACTCAAGCAGTGTGTTTCTAACCTTTCTAAACTGAGGCTTGGGTTAAGACACATGTTTCACATTGTGATCCCTGCCCCCCCACACACACACATTTCCTACAACCACACTTCACTTCGCTTTGCATGGTGTCTTAGCATTTTCTACTCTGTTTGCTTCTCTTCCTCTCCCCCTCCCCTCCCCTGCCTTCCTGGTTGAAGCCCACTAAATTGTTTTCGCAACCTGCAGCTTGATGGAGAAAACAGGTGCAGTTGGGGGAGACTTGAGTGCTCTGTGATGCGTTGCAGATTGTGTGAGCTACGTGGAGAGGACACAGATTAGAGAGGCTGCAGCAACCCAGGAAGGCAACCTGCTGAGGACTCATCTAGAGTTGACTTGGAAGGGTGGCTGATTATGTTCCATTTAACAAACTTTTATGGATCTGCTATGTGCCAGGCTCAGTACTTGGCCCCAGGAGACCAACTGGACGGGGCGCATGAATTGGACATCCAAGCCTGGGGCGGATGAGTCAAAGTGTGGGGGTGGGGGTGCTGTGGGGTCTGGGGGCCAGTGGTTTGCCCATCGTGTGGGAGGCGGGTGGCAAGGCTGCTTTCTAACAATCACACCTGTTGTTCACACAGACCCAGGGCCTTTTAGACACAGACACGTAACAGAACCATTTCTCTGCCACTCCCAGCAAAACGGTGAGGTGTCTGAAGTTGTTACGTCTACTGCACAGTGTGACCTGGGGACCTGGGGACTGGGCACAACAGCACCGAACAAGGCCCGGACGTTACATCTTCCACTCCAACACGTTCTAAACTCTTTCTAGACTTGAGATCCAGCCAGCCTGGTTTGAATCTTGGTGAGTTGTTTCACTCCCCGGGCCTCCATTTCCTCATTTGTGAAATAATAATAATAGAACCAACCACGGAAAGTTCTTGCGAGATTTGGTGAGTAAAATTTGTAAACCACTTAGACTGGTACCTGCCGCTGAACAGTGCTGTTTAAGTGTGAGCCACTGTTACTAAAGAAGGATCTATTCAGGGCAGGGCAGGTGTGGGGGTGGAGAAGGAGGGACATTGAACATACAATGACACCAATAATTGTAATTGTGGTAAATAGCGAAGAGGAAATGTACAGGATGTTATGAAGCAGGAAAACAAGGGTCCCTAAGGTAACCTCAGAGATCAGAGGAGGCTTTCCAGAGGAAGTAGCATTTAAGCTGCCTAAGGATGAGTGGGAGTGAGCCAGACTCGAAAGGCAGGCAGAGGGACCAGCATCTTCAGGAGCCAGTTTCAGGAGATTCACAGTGTTCGGAGGAGTGTTTACTCCCTTCTGCTCCAGCAGCCAAATTAAAATGCCAGAAAGTTTCATCTTCCCATCCTATGTCTCTATTACCTAGACGGTGCTCACGCAGTATGTGTTGAATCCCTCACTTTCAGGACATGGGGAGAGATTCCCTGTAGCTCACACACATCAGTGGGATGCCCAGCACAGCAACAGGGAATGTTTGTAAACGCAGAGGTGGATCCAGCTGGCGAGATGCCTGAGTATTGTCATCAGGCTAGTCGGGTCTGAAGGCAGGCCTTCAGCAAAGCATTCAACGTTCTCGTTTACCTGAGGGAGGGGGAGCACCCCACCTCGTTTGCTCTGGACAGTCCCGGGTTACTCCTGTGGCACCAGCGGGATTATTCAGCGTGACTTCGTTCCGTTCCCAAAGTGTCCCAGTTTGGACGATACATTCTATGTGTGTCTTAACTCTGGGGCACATAGAAATATAGCAGTAACATGACTGATGTATCCAACGATGACATTGTGTAATCTGATACTCCATTTAAAGAGTTCTCAGTTCCTTGGGGTGTATAGCCTCTCAGTTACTACCATAGTGTCCCTCCCTTTCCAGAGTCATTCCAGTTCTTTCAAGGGCAACTCACACTTACTTAAACTTAGTACACTTCAGCCTAGCTACAGGACCCTTCTTCTCCAGTACTCTACTCTTGGGCAGCACGGTAGAGGAGGGAGAGGACAGGGGGTGTCATGGAGATCTGAGTAACTTAGCCATGGTTCTGCTGTGCCTGGGTCACTGGCCTTAGGCAGGTCATTCTGTCCAGACTTGGGGCTTCCCTTTGTTAAGGGGGTAGTTAGCACCCCGCCCTGTTCCCCTGTGTTGGGAGGTAGAGATGCTCCACACAAAGGTAGGGGTGAAATGCTCCTCTGAGAGTGAAACCCTTGGCTAGAGTTTGGGATAACTAGCCCACTAATCAGGATGATAATAATGTTTTAAAACACCAGGACTGCCTCCTCGGGTGCTGTTCTCTGAGCTGGAGCCTGCACCTTCCTGCTCGTCCCCATGACCAGCGGAGCCAGGATGAAGCCAAATTGTCAGCAAAGAAGAAGAGGCAACCCGGTGTGCCCATAAAGCTGGGCGGTGTGGGCACCCAAGAGAACGTTACTCCAGCCGCTGCAGAAGGCATCAAGGATTCAGAATCCTGGTTGCCTCTGACTTTTTTTTTTTCTCTTCTTGGAAGCTGGAGATCCCCGTGCCAAGCCCTCCAAGCAGCCCCGACTTTCCGTGCAATAAAGCAGCAGTGAGAAAGGCTCAGAGTAATTAAGTGGCTGACGCACAGAAGAAGCCGTTACAAAGAATTGACTAAATTGCCCATTCATTAGCAGCTCGGCATGGAAGGAGAATTACAAATAGACAGCGGAGCCCGCAGTAATTCAATCTAACCTTGTACTTACAGAAAACAATGAGATAATGAACAGAAAAATTACCAGGCACATATTGTATTTTGTTAAAGGAGCGGGAGGGGGGCCGGGGGAGGTGGGGGGCGGGGGGGAGCGCAGGGACGGACTGGCACATGCAATGCTAATGGCCTCGCTCAAGCTGAGCAAACGTTTCTCCAACACAATCATAGTTCTCAGTCTAAGGGCCTCTGGGGAGCTGAGATGAGGCAAGATCGCGAACAAAAAAATGTAATTTATAAGGCGTCTGCGGACTGGAATTTATCATCGGATCCGCTCGCCGCCGCTCAATTGATATGTAGTTGATTTCAAACAACACCCCCCGGGCGCCCAGAGGGAACATTTTTTAGATTTTACGCTTGGATATATCTGTTTAACTCGCCATTTACCAAAACAACGGCTGATGACAGCACAAACCAGTCACTCTGGAGAAAACACGCGCACGCTCTCATACACACGCAGGCGCGCACACACACACACAGGCATCCAAGAGCAGCGGCAGCCATAATAACAGCAGATAGACCTGCTCAGCCCAAGAAGACTGCCTTGGATCTGGGAAGGGAGAAGGGAAGAAAACAATAAATCCAGAAGATCGAGCGTTTCTCTCAGGCTTCGCAGGACTGGGCGCATGCAGTTGGTGTTTATAGCTCATGCGTTGGTTTTCACGCCGGATACCTCCCAGGCTT
>NW_011494725.1:783136-806325 GCF_000754665.1 Bison bison bison
GGGGGGGTGGGGAAGAGGCTGCAGGCTGAAGCACCGCTGGCCTCTTCCTGGGGCTCTGGGGAGCCTCCAGATGTAGTGTTGGCAAAGCACGGGTTAGAAGGATGTGAATCAGTGACTCCTCACTCTAAGAGGTGATTCACAGTCTGGGTCAACAAGTCATCCACTTCTGAGGACAACGGTGTGACTGTCCCTTTGTCCCTAAATTGAGTTCAGAAGGTAGAACATCAGGTACATTTCTGGTGTTAAAGAAAAATAACTCAGCATCACTTGTCACCAACTGGAAGAAAATTTTTGTTCGAGACTGTGGCAATAGGCAAGAGAGACTAAGAGAGTGAAGTTGCCCAGTCATGTCCGACTTTTTTTGGACTGTGGCCTGCCAGGCTCCTCTGTCCTTGGGATTTTCCAGGCAAGATTACTGGATCAGGGTTGCGCATTTCCTTTTCCAGAGGATCTTCCCGACCCAGGGATTGAACCCCGGTCTCCCTCATTGCAGGCAGACTCTTTACCATCCTAGCCACCACAACTCCAAAAAGCACAGGGGCCAGTGAAGATTTCCAGCTAGGGGAAGGGTGAGAATGGAGAGAGAACCTGACCGAAGAGTAACCTGGTCAGGGTGGAGGGGAGGTCCAGACAGACTGGCTCAGCAGGATTCGTGGCTAAATCTTGGCTCTGCAGACCAGGGACAAGAGCTAGAGGAGAAGAGGGCTCAAAGGAGCCTGACTGAAGTTTGGCCGAGAAGGGCTGTCGCTGGACCAGGGCCAGGAAAGCTGTGCAGGTGACAAGTTAGCTACAGACTGAGGCCTCTTTTCCCAACGAGTGCCTGCACCTTAGACCAAGCACCTACCGCAGCACTTAGGAGGGACAGGTGGGGCAGTTCCCACCAACAGAATCTGATAAACGCTGCAGCTGCCGGAGTGGGAACCTGCTCCCTGACCACACACCTTCCACCAAAACCAGCAGATGCTCCGCAGCAGTGGCTTCCAAAGGACGCTTGTGACACTGAGCTATGTGGGTAGCTTTGCAACTTGTTACCAGCCCAAGCTGGGGTGAGGGTGGGGTGGGGGGTGGTGCTCTACTGGCTGCAACTGGCCAGTAGGGGGCAATCCAGCCCAATGGAAACAACACTGAAATGGACACCACCCCCTCACCTCCCAAATCTTGATTTTATTTCCATTTGACCCGTGATTCACTGTGAGTCCCTCAGTTCGTCATGACTTACAGTTTCTGGGCCCTCTTCTGTGCATTTATAAAACAATCCCAATACTGCCTGATCTTACCTCCACAGGAATGTTGTGAAATATCCAGGAAGTATCAAGCTAAGAGAAGTCTACATAAATATGAACTGTATCAAAGATTAGAGCAGGAGTCTTGAACCAGTGGGCTTTCCAGGTGGCTCAGTGGTAAAGAATCCACCTACCATGCAGGTGACAAAGTTTTAATCTCTGGGTCTGGAAGACCCCCTGGAGAAGGAAATAGCAACCCACACCAATATTCTTGCCTAGAAAATCCCACGGACAGAGGAGCCTAATGGTATACTGTCCATGGGGTTGCAAAAGAGTCAGACATGATTTAGTGACTAAAACAACAACTTGGACAGTTCTCAAAGTGTAGTCTGGGACCGGCAGCACCATCTGGGAACCCGGAAATGCAAACTCTCAGGACCCACCATGACCTAACCTACTGAACTGGAAACTCTGAGCTCAGCAGCGGAGATCTATTTTAACAAGCTCTCCAGATTCTGATGCACGTTCAAGTTTTAGAGCCACTGATCTAGGGAACACAAACTGTGTACCTTGATGAGAAGACAAAGGACAGCTAAGAAAAATGATTTGGGGGAATGGCAAATCCTTGTAGTCAATCAAAAGCTACTCCAGACACTATCATTCCCCCTATTAATGGAATATTAATGTTTGCATTTGAATAGTGTTATGGACATTTCAAAGCACTTTCAAGTACCCAACTTCATTTGAGTCTTCTGGGTAGGCAGGGCACAACATATTGTCCCAGGAAGCACAATGACTCAATGAAGGTTACTCAGGAACAGTTGTGGGTGTGGCAATGATGTGGCAAATAAACTCAGGACTTTTCATTAACCCACACTGCCTTTTCATCACAGCATCATGGTCCTTTAAATCTAGAAGAAACTTTCTAATTAGTTCATCTTTATATAGAAAAATTTCCATTTTCTCCCTTTCTTAAGTACACTCCCATTTATGACCATATTTCAGCTCACTAGTATCTGTGTGATTTCTCAACCCATGTGGAATTCCAGAGAGGTAGGAAAAGCAAGTGGAGTTTGTTCTTGATCCCAAGAAGACCTCAGACCCAGCAATATAGCCGGGTATTACTAAAGGTACTGTGTTATCTCCATGTTAGAGGTGAGCAAGCCAAGAACCAGGGGTTGAAGAAATGTGTTTAAGATTGCATGGCTGCTTAGAGACAGAACTGAGAGAAGCCAGGAATCCTCACTTCTGGATGAAACTACCTACAGGGAGGTGGAACACAGACTAGAAATTGCTACCTTCAAATTTTGATTGTTAAATATAGCCACCAAGTGCCTAGAGGACTTTTGGTATTGACTCAATCTCTATCTATCTTTGTATCTCCCAGAGACATGTCCACACGGCTGCTTGGGTTGTACTGCAAGAGTCATGGAATCTTAGAGAGCATATACCCAGTGGGCACTCAGAAACTCTTCCCGTACCTTCCTGGCGGGTCATTCCACCTCTTCTTGACCAGCTGCTGTGCTGGGGACTCACTGAAGCACACGGTGGTTGGGAGGTGCTGCATCAAGTCATCTGGTGAAGCTTTGGGGATGTTCTGCCAGTTACTCCCATCCTTCAGCTCTGCTTTAATGTGTTTCCTTCTTCCTGAAGCTCTTCGGGGGTGGGGAGTCCTTGGAAAGTGTTATCTTAAGTCATCATGAGCTGAATACCTGTCCACACTTTGAGAGGGAACCCAGGTTATTCCATGTCTGGAATTAGGAAATGGGTAGCAAGAGCCTGTGAGGAAGGAAGACTTGAGGTCAGGGTAGATGGAACCTTCCCATGACTCTCTGCTCACGTATTCCAAGCCAGCAGCTCTCTGCGCACCACTCAGGAATGCCTACATCCCATCCCTAAAGCTCTCAATGAGGAATAGTGTTTCAGGAAGCTTGGAGAATCAATGACGAGATGTGAAGGACTCACTCAAATCTACTCCAGAAGACACAGGAACTCATCCTAAAGACCACTCTCACTTTCTTAAATGTCCAGTCAACTTTATAATCTCTACCTGCCTATCCTTGCAATGGGACACACACAGACTCTAAACCGGTCTTCAGCCAGGGAAGCGGTTAGTACAACTGTCCGGCATTTCTAAGACCATGTTACCCATGAGAAGCCCAAACTAGCCCAGGTCTGTCTCAAAAAAGCTTATATACAGAATTAATTGGACTGCCTTTTTAAAGAAGCTCTCATCCCAGGCAAGGGATTATTTACTTACTTATTTACTTACCATAATTGACAGAGAGTTAAAGACACTTTTTTTAAAATTTTTAAATCAAGAGAAGATAACCAGTCTCACTCCAACCCCTTCATCAGCCAGCTTTCCTCACTCCCTCCATTTTGCACTCTGTCGGTTGAGTTAGGCTGCAGAAGCCGCGAAACAGAAGGGAGTATCTGAGCCCCCGACCCTGCACAACCTGAGCCCCTGATAGGCAGGGTTGGATCACAGAAGGACAATACTGGGATGACTGTATACACCAGCTAGCTTCATTTTCCAGGCTGAAGGAGCCCAAACTGTACATGAGGACCAGGTCCTACTTATGCAGCAATGCCTCACATACTCAGTCTTTCCAAAGCTGGAGCAGCTCCACAAATGAGTTTGCTCAAGACTGATATTTCAACTCTGATATATATTAAAATAATCACGGCTAAATATCTTTTCAAAATGTATTACCCGTTTTCTCATCCAGCAAATACTGTTTGCCAAGGATAATTTAACCATTTCTTACTGCAATTATCACCATTATGATCATGCATTAAGGTGCTGGATAAGACAAAAGATATTGAGGTATCTGAGGTTGTTTATCCCTGCCCTGGCCCCAGATTGTTAACATTTTGGTGTTTTGGGATCTGAATTTAGTAATTCTTTCTTTATTTACTTTCACCTGTTACTTTTTACTGTTATGAAGAGATACAGTGAAACAAAAAGGGTGTTTACCTAGTGCCTACTTTAGTGCTTGGGACATAGTAGGTGATCAGTAATGAATGAATGACTTACTAATGAATGAGTGACTTACTTTCTAATAAGTGGCTTTACTGCTTCCTAGTTGCATCATTTTGGGCCTGAGACTGAGTTTCCAAGTCTGCAAAATGGGAATAATATTTACATCTTATTTTTCAGGACTCTTGCAAGGATCAAATTTATTAAATAAAAGCATTGACATGAAGGTGTTTGTGGACAGTAACTTTGGCTTCCCCAGTGGCTCATCAGGTTAAGAATCTGCCTGCAATGCAGGAAAAACAGGAGATGCAGATTCCTTCCCTGTGTTGGGAAGATCCCCTGAAGAAGGAAATGGCTACCCACTCCAGTATTCTTCCCTGGGAAATCCAGTGGACAGAGGAGCCTGGCAGGCTGTAGTCCATGGGGTTGCAAAGAGTCGGACACGCATGAAGCTACCGAGCACGCACTGAGCATGCGGACAGTAAAGTGCTAAACAGAGCCCCTGTCTCATACCTAACAAGACTGTGATTGCATTATGTAGCACAGGATTCTGGGGAGTGATCTGCTCCTCTGGGGGCTGGTCTGGTATCAGCCTTCATTGATCTAGGCTGGGACTGAGGTCTAGCTGGCTCCATTATGGATGTAATGTGTGTTGTGTGGTCCAACTCTCTCCCAAGCAGCTCACCTTGGCTGGTGACATGTATCCCCGACAACTCTTCCCCTTCCACGAGGTCTGATCTCACCTCACCACTGGTCCCTCTTTTCAGGTCCCCAACGTGTCCCATCCTTTCAGTTTCACTGGATGCAAAGAACCCATCCAGGGCAAGGTGGCTGGGATTTCGTCTACAGTCCCTGGAGATTTGGAGTAGGATTGCTAAAACTAGAGATGTTCAGACCTCCTTCCTAATCAGAATTGACATGAATTTTGATCACGGACAGAGTATTTACTAGAAGTTTCCCAGTACCATCAGTTCCCCTAAAGAATGTTCAAAAGTAGGGAATGTATATTTTAAATAGGGAAAATGAAATGCTTAACCATCCAAAGTGAGTAGCTAACAGTGAAATTTCCAGGAAGCATCAGCAGATAGAGAATATAGGCCAATGGATGGACCAGACTCAAGAGCCAGGGATCTTGCCCATTAGTTCTTAAATCCCTCAGTGAAAAGGGCCTCTTATCTGGCCAGACCTTGTGCACAAAGCTCTAGGAGCCCTGAGTTCCTACAGAATCACATACCAAATGCCCAGCCTGTCTAGCTCACCTGGATCTCAAAAGAAGTTCAGATTCTTCCAGTTTGCGGTGAGTTCCCTGCTCACCCTAAGAAGCCAGTGCAAGAGGCCAACGCTAGTAGTCTGGGCACCTTATAACTAACTACGTCAAAGTCCTTATTGATGGTGTCTTCCAGGGGTCTTCAGGAAGATTCAGATGTTGGCTACAACCACTGCCAGCACGAACATCACCACCAAAACCACCATGACCGTCTACTCAACCAACACCAACACCACAGTTGTCAACACTGATGCAATTACCACTCACACTGCCAACACAATCATCCACGATCTCAGTATGGCCGACACAGCCATCAGCACCAACACCAATACCACACTCATCACCAGCAGCACCACCAACACATCACACAGTCACTGACACCATCGTCACTACCACCACAAGCTCCAGGACTGGGTTTGAATCAGAGCCCAGGCAGTTCTTAGATTTGGGACCTTCTGAAATTTATTTAAACTGTCTCGGTGTCCTGGTAACAGTAACTTCTGGAGTCATAAGAATTAGAAGCAACTCATGCCCAGGAGCATAGGCAGCCACCACAGATGTGGTTGTAACTGTTAGGAGGGTTGCATGGACCAAGAGAAGACAGACTTGTTTAACAGTTAATCATTTCAGAGGAAAAGGGAAGTTGTCACCCCCGAGCTTGGAGGCTCTTGGCCAACTTGAGCAAAGAATACATGCCCGTTGGGGTCTGGCTGTTGGTCCTGCCCCGTCCTGCCAGAGTGCGGGCTCTATTGCTCCCTCTGTTGGTTCTGAGCCTCCAGCCCTGGGGGACACACTGTTAGGGAAATAGTGAATTTGCTGGAGGAGATGCCTCAATTCTTCTTGCATCACTTGTTATAACGAATATGTACAAGATGACAGCCAGATCTACCCTGCCAAATTCCTGGAGCTCCAGGGCATTTTGAACAGAGAGATGCCAAAAGTGAGAGTCCCGTCCAGCTTCCTCGAAATCTTGTACCATCTTGGGAACTTGCTGGACAACGCTGACCTGGGAGTGACGAGGCACCGTCAAACACTATTGCTGAGTAGCGTTCTGCCCACCCTCCCCTCTCCTTATTACCCCCTTCTCCCTCCTCTTCCTCCTCTCTTCCTTCCTGCCTTGTCATTAGTCCACAGACCACTGCTGTGTCCATAGTGGCCTGTCCACATGCTCCCTCTCCACACGTATGATGGCACCTCTGCTCCCCGGCCCACCCCCGCCCTCTGGGAGGGCACAGCTCTCGGCAGACGATCTGTTGTGACCTGCCGGAGGCACCACCCCGCATCTGTGCCAAACACCCTCTCCTCCCCCTCCCGGCATGCCAGGCTCCTCTGACGAGGAAGGGTAAAGACCCTCCAGGGTTCTCAGGAACATCAATATGTTTTGTATTTAATGCGCTGGCTCTGTTACAGCAAATTAAAGTGAGGGGGCCTGGAAGAAGGGAACGCAGCCCGCCGCTCCTCCGTCCCTTGTTGGGCGGGAGGCTCTGGAAACGGCCCTCCAGTGCGGGAAGGGGTGCACATTACACCCCCCCTGCAGGAACAGAGCAGACATTAGACAAAGCCCTGAGCCTTAATGGGACGCATCCGGCAAACATCTGAGCTTGGGCCTTCAATCACAAACGCTGCAGGATTTAAAAATGAATAAACTTCACATTGTGTTTCTCTTATTTATCCTTTATGCAAATTGTCCCTGGGAGGACCCATTATGCGCTCTGCATGGGGACAGCAGAGGCCGGCTCCAGGCTTGGAGGACCACTTGCAAGCAATTCCTGGAACGCCAGGCCCGTCCTAGTGCTGTACAGAGGGAGAGAGAGTGATCATAAAAAGGAAATAAACAGATTCGGAATGGTTGGCTCAGGCAGAAAGCACAGGCGAGCGCACACACAATTACACGCCACGCACACGAGCACGCATGGACCACATTCAAACCGCACTGCTGACATGAGCAAGGCCTCTGTGTGGACAGCGGCCGTCATCTCCCCAGTTATTTGCTTCTCCTGCTGATGGGGGATGAGGGACCTTTTGTGAGGCTGAGTGAAGAGGTGGATGGAACAGTGAGGGGCTTCAAAAGGGTGAAGTCCTGGTGACATCCAGTGAGCCGGGCACTGCTCAAGAGCCACCCCAGCCCCTATGATGGCCCATGGGGCCCGTGGGGAGCTTCTTGACTTGGAGGGAGCCATGGCTCAGGGATTTGAGTCTGTGAGTCTGGATCAGGGGAGCCAAGAGTAATTGAAGTCAGGCCAGCACAGCCCTGGTCCGAAAGGTAGAGGGCCAAGTTCACAGACACCATGGGGCTCTTGGAAGGAGGACAGAAAGAAATGAAGAAAACAGACCACAGTGGAAGACACCCTTCACTCCCTGTTCTAATGGGAGCCTGCTCAGTCCGGGCCCCGTTTTCAGGCATCTGTGAGTTCAAAAATTCATCCCACTGGCAGCTCCTGATCCAGGAAAGGCTGTGGCAGTGCCTGCCCAGGGTCAGTCCTGTGGCCTCTGGGTCTAGATGGCCCAGTACTGGTGTCTGATGGATGCTTGTCCACTGAGAGAATGGCAGGTGAGCCCCGGGCTCTCTAACGGTCAAGCCAGCCAAGGAAGCTGACTGTGGAAACAGTCTGCTGATCTGGCATAAGGGACTCCAGGCACTCGAGACAGCTCTGGAAACAGACAGCGTGAGCTGAGATAGGTCACCTGGTGCCCAGGACCTCACCCGGGTGGCGCTCCTCTCATCTGCTGGGAGCACGTGGCTCTCAGGGAGGTTCTGCTCCTCCTCCTGCCTGTTCGGTCTGCTTCGAGCCTGGGGGGCATCTTCTCCTCTTTAAAGAGCATTGTGTGCAGATGGCACGAACTTTCCCTTCGGCGCCCCCCCACCACCCACTGCCCCCCACCCATTCCCACCTTCACTCTCTTCCACAAGCCATTGCTATTCTCTATCCTGGGATCAGAAGAGGCATCATACTTTCAGGGTGCAAAATCAGAAAGCCACAAACTACGTTTCCAATTTCTCCTGCTCTCCCACCCCACCCCCATGCCCCCGCACCCCATTCTATGGAGTTGCCAAAATCACCAATGCTTTTTCCACAGGGTCCCTGGGCTCATACTTTATCTTCCCATCCTCACTTCTGCTCCCCCTGCCAGCCCCTTGTCACCACCCATCTCTACTCAGCCTGGCTCTGATGCCCCCTGCAGCCTACCCCCAGCAGAGCTTCCTCACTGAGACCCTGCTTTGTCCATAAGTCCCCTCCCCAGGGTCTACCTACCTCCCTGGGATTATCACGCCCAGCCAGCATCTCTGCCTGCTTCTTGAGAGTCTTCATAATCCCCCATCACAATCTACACAGACCAGATCCAAAACCAACCGCCTACCCAAAAATTAAACTCCTCTCTTTAGTCACTCAGGAAACATTTATTGGGGGATGCCCCTGGTGGTTCCAATGGTAAAGAATCCGCCTGCAATGCAAGAGACCCAGGTTCTGTCCCTGGGTTGGGAAGATCCCCTGGAGAAGGGAATGGCTATCCACTCCAGTATTCTTTCCTGGAGGATTCCACAGACAGAAGAGCCTGGTGGGCTACCATCCATGGGTCGCAAACAGTCAGACATGACTGAGCAACTACTCTCCTTTTCTCACTGCATGCCAAGCTCTGTGTTTATCTGAAGAAATCCATAGGTGAAAAAAGCACAATAGTCCTCAAAATGAGCATAAAAGGGACTTCCCTGGTGGTCCAGTGGTGAAAACTCTGGGCTTCCACTGCAGGGGGCACAGGTTCAGCCCCTGGTTGGGGAAACCAAGATCCCACATGCCGCGTGGGATGGCCAAAAAGTGAATCAACTCTAATGAGATAACGTGAGCCTTTAAATTCTCAAGATGGTCGGAGGAGAGTTAAGAGAGGAACAAAAAAAGACAAGGCAGATGGAGGGAAAAATTATCTCCCAGGTTAATATACCTTGAGGATAATGTCTTTTAGGTTTTATATATATATATATATATATGATTTCCTATGACAGGGTGAAGGTACATTGAGACTAAAGTGAGCACAGATGAGAAGAAAAGGGAGACAGAGATTTAAATTCTTTTGACTTACCTACCTTGTGGCAGGCACCACACTGAGAACTTTATAAACTAATTTCATTGGTATAGAATTCTAGGAAGTTGGTGCTGAAAGGATTTGATAGTAGTAATAGTAGTATTCCTGGGTGATTATACAGTACCGGCAGCATCATAATTAAGATCTTGAGCTCTGGCACCAGATTCCTGGGTTCAAGTCCCATTCTGTTCCTTGTTGGCATCACTTCTCAGCCTTTTGGCTAAGATCAAGTGTCCCTTGTTGGCTATTGGACCGTTGGAAATTGACTTAACTTTTGACCTACCATCGGAGAAGGCGATGGCACCCCACTCCAGTACTCTTGCCTGGAAAATCCCATGGACGGAGGAGCCTGGTGGGCTGCAGTCCGTGGGGTCGCTAGGAGTCGGACACGACTGAGCGACTTCACTTTCACTTTTCACTTTCATGCGTTGGAGAAGGAAATGGCAACCCACTCCAGTGTTCTTGCCTGGAGAATCCCAAGGACGGGGGAGCCTGGTGGGCTGCCGTCTGTGGGGTCACACAGAGTCGGACACGACTGAAGCGACTTAGCAGCAGCAGCAGCTGACCTACCATTCCCTGTTGGTTCAATAAGGATGCTAGCTGCACCTGACTCAGGGCTGTTGTAAGGTTCATGTGAGGTATTATAAGTAAAGCACAGTGCCTGGCACAGAGCTAGTGTTAGTGTTCTAAGTGCTTTCAATGTCTGAATTCATTTAATCTTTACAATAATATTTTGAAGTATATATATGCCCATTTCACAGGTGGGGAAACTAAGGGACAGAGAGCTTAATCAGCCTTTCCAAGCTTATACAGTTGATAAGTGGAGGAACTACAACTTGAACCCAGGCAGTCTGCCTTCAAAGGCCACTGCTAAGTTCTCATGTAGGCAGGGGACATCCATAGAAGTACCAAAGGCTCTGGACATGGGCACCACTATCTAAGAAAAGGTCTGATTTAATATTAGTCATATATTGGCTTTTAAAAAAAAAGAAAGAAAGAAAAGCATTTATTGAAATAATTATGAAAGTGATACTAACAAAGATTTGGAAATCACCTATCTGAGTCTAGCTCACATTTCAGGCATGAATAGAGGTTGAGTGATGGGAAATGGTTCACACCAGGTGGCAGATTTTGTACAGGACTATGATCATACAATCACTTCTGGTCTTTCCTCTGGGCCATCTCCACCCCAATAGCTTCAAGAGCTCTTAGACAGGTTAACTATCTCCCCAAGTGTACAAAAAATCCCCCAAAGAAAGACAATGCCAAAGAATGTTCAAACTACCATACAATTGCACTAATTTCACATGCTAGCCAGGTAATGCTCAAAATCCTTTGAGCTAGGCTTCAGCAGTAAGTAAAACAAGAACTTCCAGATATAAAGCTGGATTTGTAAAAGTCAGAGGAACCAGAGATCAAATTGTCAACATTCGCTGGACCATAGAGAAAGCAAGGGAATTCCAAAAAAACATCAACTTCTGCTTCACTAACTACATAAAGCCTTTGACTGTGTAGATCACAAACAAGTGTGGAAAATTCTTAAAGAGTCGGGAATACCAGACCACATTACCTACCTCCTGAGAAACCTGTATGCAGGTCAAGAAGCAACATATAAAACTAGACATGGAACAACAGACTGGTTCAAAATTGGGAAAGGAGTACATCAAGGCTGTATGTTGTCACCCTGCTTATTTAACTTGTATACAGAATACATCATGTGAAATACTGGACTGGATGAATCACATACTGGAATCAAGGTTGCTGGGAGAAATATTAACAATTTCAGATATGCAGATAATAGCACTCTAATGGCAGAAACTGAAGAAGAACTAAAGAGCCTCTTGATAAGAGTGAAAGAGGAAAGTGAAAAAGTTGACTTAAAACTCAATACTCAGAAAACTAAGATCATGGCATCCAGCCCCATTACTTCATGGCAAATAGATGGGGAAGAAATGGAAATAGTGACAGATTTTATTTTCTTGGGCTCCAAATTCACTGCAGACAGTGACTGCAGCCATGAAATTAAAAGATACTTGCTCCTTGGAAGGAAAGCTATTACAAACCTAGACAGCATATTTAAAAGCAGAAACATCACTTTGCCAACAAAGGTCCCTATAGTCAAAGCTATGGCTTTTGCAGTAGTTGTATACGGATGTGAGAATCGGACCATAAAGAAGGCTGAGTGCCAAAGAATTGACACTTTCAAATTCTGGTGCTGAAGAAGACTCTTAAGAGTCCCTTAGACAGCAAGGAGATCAAACCAGTCAATCCTAAAGTAAATCAACCCTGAATACTCATTGGAAGGACTGATGCTGAAGCTCTAACACTTTGGCCACCTGATGTGAAGAGCTGACTCATTGTAAAAGACCCTGATGCTGGGAAAGATTGAGAGCAGGAGGAGAAGGAGGCAACAGAAGATGAGATGTTTGGATGGCATATCCAGCTCAATGAACATAAGTTTGAGCAAACTCCAGGAGATAATGAAGGACAGTGAAGACTGGGGTGCTGCAGTCCATGTGGGTGCAAAGAGTTGGACACAACTTAGCAACTGAGCAATAAAGTGTACAAGTCCACCAGAAATATTGCGGCCACAATGGGCAGGGCAGCTGTTGCTGCTACTTGGAAACCAGACCTCCCCCAAAGGAGTCAAGAGGAAGGCAAATGGACTTGGACTTGGAGTGAGCCTGCAGAGGCTGCCAAGGTGGCTGGGCCACCACTGATTTGTCTATGCAAATTCAGGGGAGCAATTTGCATAGGGAAAATGTAATTACCCAAATTGGAAAAGGGCCAGGATCTCAAGGCCTGGACAGGGGAAGTGGTGGAGGATTCTTCAGAATATAAAAGCTGCCTCCTTCTTCTCTCCCAACTCCCAGTCCCTCCTGGGACAGGTCAGAGCAGCCTCTGAAATGAGAACATTCTGAGTGAGACCCTGTGGACTGGTCCCCACCTCCCCCTGCTGATAGCCTCAGGGCTGGGACAGCAGGAGCCTGGAGTATCTCTGTAGAGACAGGGGAGCTAGATTTCTCTGTCCTTATACTCCTGCCTCTGTTATTTTGCAGTGACAGTATTTGAGCTCTCAACATGTTTGTTTTCTTTTGCTTTATACGTTGTCATTATACTGAAGACTCTCTGCTGCCTTCACTGGCAAGAGTTTTAAACAACTGACTTTGACCAAAAGAGAGAGTCAACAAACCCCAGTCCTTGAGGGCCGGCAGTAACTACCAGTGAAATAAATCTCTGGGAGAGGAACCTCAAACTTCCCTGGACGCATCCCTTCATCTTGAGGTTCCCATTCACAGATTGAGGAAGTTGAACATCATTATCCCCACGCTAGTGTTCTACTCTTCCTGAGTGAAGAACACCTCCTGAGCATTCCCTATGGGACTCATGAACAGATGACCTACACAAACACCTGTATGCCACATGATGAAGACCATCTCAGTCATACCTCCACCAGTAGAAGATGAATTGGACATTCCAAGAAGCTGTAACCCAATCACTCTGTGCCAAAAGACACAGAAGTGCATTCATCTACCTTCTTGTCCATCCCTCCACTCAGTCATTCCATCCCTGGAGTAAGAAATTCAATGAGCACACACTTAACTTATTGGGTATGGGTGAGGAAATACTGGCCAAGAAACTACAAATACAAATGTAATTAAGACCCACCTCTCCTGGAGTGTTCACCTTGAGTGGGGCCAATGAGGTTTCCTATGCCTGCCATTAGCATAACATTCTTGCAGGTGTTGTCCTGGGGTAAGCCAGCCCATAGCTATTCCTTTGCTGGTGGGGGAGTATTTTGTTTAAGTATTTTGTTTAATCCTGTTTGATTTCCAAAGCCAGCACAGGCTCTTACCAGGAAACTGTGGGGGACTACTCCATGATGGAGAAGTGCTTTTGCTCAGGGCAAAATCTGCTATTTGGTGAACTCTGCCTTGCCTTCCTGTCAGTATGATTTGAGGGAACCATTAAGCTTTAACAATGCAGAAAATAAATCCCCATTAAAATATATGCACCTTAAAGGAGCCAAGTTCTCAACCCAAGCTGTCCTCTCTGTCTCCACCTGTCACTAGCCTGACTACCCTTCAAGGCCAAATTGGAAGACCTCATATCCAACTGGGAACAGTCTCTCAATCACTTGAACACATTTGTTTATCAAACTCCTATGCAGAATTTGATTTGGATCTTAACCAGATTGGATGGCAGTATGGGCTACACAGAACTGCTATCCACGGCCTTCAGCTTTGTGTTCCCATTTTATATTACCGTGCCCCATTCCTGCACATAGCAGGAGCTCCCTAAATGTTCGCTGACTGAATAAACGAATTTGTTTGTTTGCAGAATCAGACACCTTCTTTCCTGGTCCTGCCTTGAAATCCATAGCACTCAAAATCTCTACAATGGCAACCTCCACTGAGCCCACAGGAAAACTTGGCTGGCCCCAGCTCCAGTCTGCTCTACTACTCAAGGATCCCAGGCCTCAGAAGGCCCTCCCTGGAGTCCTATCAAGGTGGCTAGTGCTCCCATTTGACCCCTACCTATACCTTATTGATCTCCAAGGTCAATTACCTACTGCTCTGCCATGTATTTGTCATCAGGTTATCATCTGTCTTTCTAGCTGGGGAATAAAGTCACTAAGAGATTTTATCTCACTGTCCTTTGTGGAAAAAGAATGTTGGTTGCCATATCAATAAACAAAGGATGTTGTAGCCATCAAGCCATCAGCCACTGAGGGGATTCAGGATGGAAAAAACAGGTTGCTGACCTAGATAGTTAGATGACTATTAAATGAATGATTTCAATGAGTCCAGACCCTTGCATTTTCCTATACACAAAAAGGTGCTAAATTCATTAACTTGGGATATCTGATTTTTCTTTAATTAACAGTAACAGTTTGATGTTCCAACGACCTGGTTTTTGTTGCAAAAATTCCTACATATCCTGGCTCCTCTCTTAGCTCTTGGCACAGTCCCTCAGATCTATCTGAGAGGCTGTCTCACAGGGTGAAGTCTTCAGTATGTTCACTGAATAAAACATAATTCTCAAATTTTAGGGTGTATATTTTTTTCAGTCAATACCCTTTTAGAGACTAGAATTGTGCCAAGTACAGATGGGTGCTTAACACACTATTGTCAAAGAATTGACCACCTCAGCTCATGATTTGGTCTAAACGTCTTCACAACAGGTAGACAGAGACTAACATTTTAGAGCTGAGATATTTCTTCAGTTACCCAAAGAAAAAAAGATATGGGACCAGGAAGGCATTGGGAGACATGCAGGAAGACCAGGCCACAAAGGTGTTTACAGAGGATTCCATTTCTCTGGGGTTAATCTATAGGGACAAGACCTGACCATGCCTCTGATCCTAGCAATCTCTAACCAGCTGTGGCTCCTTGAGCAAGTCATAACCTCACTTGGCCTATTTTCTCTTATGTCATTCCTCCTTTTCACATTAAATAACAGGTTCTGTCTTAGTTCCTGGAAAAACAAAAACAAACTGGAGACCATCCCAACCCTAATAAACAAGTTTCTAGTTAATGGCAAAGATATATGCTGAATCAGACAAATTACAGTGCAGTATGGTGCTGCGTAAAACAATATATGGAAACTCACTGAGACCACAGTCACTCCCTCCATCTGTGGTGGGAATTTAAGACGTGTTTCAGAATAGTTGGCATGGAACTTGAGGCAGCTGAGGAAGGGCCTTCCAAGCAGAGAGTATGGCAAGTATATGGGCATACCTGAGAGATACTGCAGGGTTAGTTCCAGACCATTTTTGTTATTCAGTCACTAAGCTGTGTCTGACTCTCTGCAATCCCATGGACTGCAGCACACCAGGCTTCCCTGTCCTTCCCTATCTCCCAAAGTTTTTTCAAACTCATGTCCTTGACTTGGTGATGCCATCCAACCTGACTCTTTGTGACCTCATGGACTGTAGCCCACCAGGCACCTCTGTCCATAGGATTCTCTAGGCAAAAATACTGGAGTAGGTAGTCATTCCCTTCTCCAGAGGATCTTCCCAACCCAGGGATCAAAGCTGGGTCTCCTGCATTGCAGGCAGATTCTTTACTGTCTGAGCCACTGGAGAATGATGGCAAGAAAGCAAATATTGCAATAAAGAGAGTTTTTTTTTGGTTTCTCAGTGCATATAAAAGCAATGTTTACACTATACTGTAGTCTGTTAAATGTGTGATAGTATTATGTATAAAAAAATGTACATACTTTAAATAAAAAATGCTTTATTGCTAAAAGTGCTAACCATTATCTGACCTTCAGTGAGTCCAGGTAGTGACATCAAAAATCACTGATCACCACAACAAATATAATACAGGGAAAGTTTGAAATACTATGGGAATAAACAAATGTGACACAGGGACTTGAAATGAGCAAATAGTGTTGGAAAAATGATGACTTTAGACTACCTTGATGCTGGATTGTCACAAACCTTCAATTAGTAAAAAACAATATCTGCAAAGTGCAATATACAAGATATACACCTGTATTAGTTTTCTATTGCTGCTGTAATAAATGGCTATACATTCAGTGGTTTAAAACAATAGCAGACTTATTGTTTTACAGTCCTGTAGGTCAGAAGTCTGATGTGGGTCTCACTGGACTGAAGTCAAGGTGTCTTCAGGGCTGTGATCTTTTCTGGAGGCTCTAAGGGAGGATATCTAGTAGCTGTCTGAATTACTTGACTCATAGACCCTTCCTCCATCCTCAAAGACAGCAGCAATGGGCTGAGTTCCTCACAAAATACATCACTCTGACCTCCTAGTCTGCCTCCCTCTTCCAATTACAGGGACACTTGTGATTATATTGGACCTACCCAGATAGTCCAGTTGATTTCCTCATTGCATGGCCAACTGATTGGCAACCTTAATTCCATTTTGCCATGTAGAGTAACATATTCACAGATCCCAGGAATTAGAACATGAACATCATTGCTGCTGCTGCTAAGTCACTTCAGTTGTGTCCGACTCTATGCGACCCCATAGACGGCAGCCCACCAGGCTCCCCCGTCCCTAGGATTCTCCAGGCAAGAACACTGGGGATTATTATTCTACCTGTCACAGAAGAAGCAAAGGTACAGAGATGTGTGAGGACCTGTTCTGTCTGGGGCCAGAGAAGGGTTCAGAAGTTAGTTTGGAGTTGTTGATGGGGAAGGAAGCAGATTATAAAGGTCCCCATATACCGAGCACAGTATTTATTTATTATTCTATCCACTGTGATTTTGAAGCAGGAAATGACCTTGTCTCTTATTTTCTGAATAGCAATGGGATGGCAAAACACTAGAGAGAAGCAGGCAGGGAGATTGGTTAGGAAGCTCCTGGAGCAGTTCCCATGGGAGATAAAGTCTGAACTCAGGCAGTGGCAAGAGCATGAATAGAAGGGGATGGGTTTGAAGCTATGTGAGGAATAACTGCCAGGATCTGAAGAATGCTAGCTGTGGAATATGACAAAGAGGCTGGGGCCAGGGATGGCCAAGGTGTCTAGCTTCTGGCCCCAGGTGGATGGTGGCTCAGTGAACTGAAACGGTGACTGTAAAGTACACACTGGGCACAGGTGATAAAGTCGACTTTCAGATTCTACGGGACATTCAGGTGAAGATATCCCGTGGACAGGTCATAACCTCAGGGAACAGAGAACCTCCCATCCAGGTCACAAGAGCATTGTAAAGACTGATGGGAAAGCATTCCCACCAGCGCAAGAACATGGGTAAACCTATCATCAGGCACCAGTTCATCACAGGCAAGGGCATATGTGGTCTCCTCTGAAGAAACCATCGTGAGGCTCATCAACCAACGCTTTACTGGTTTCTTCTGTGTGTGTGCACCAGTCTAGGTTCTGCGTGGAACCAAAGGTGTTCCCGCCCTTGAGAGGAACTGAGTATCACTAGGAAGACAGGACACAGCAGTAAGTAAGTCAAGAGAAATGTAATAACATAAACACCCAGGAAGCTGTCAGTTTGGCCCAAGCCTGGCTATGGCGTAGATGCCTCCTTGCCTCTTATCCTTCACATCCAGGGATCATTAAGCTCTTTTATCTTCTAAACACTTCTTGAGTCTGCTTTCCCTTCTGCTTTAAGCTCAAGCCTCTTTCATCCCTCATTTGAATTAGTAAAAAAAAAAAAAATCCTCTAAAGTAGACCCCTTGCCTCTAGCCTTGCTCCCCTCTCATCTGTCCTCTAAATAACAGTTGAGAATGATTTTTCTAACTTCAATCTTAACAAGACTCAACTTGAAATAATGTAATCGAACATAGGGAGAAAAATTAAAAAATATATTTTGACTATTCAAATTTGTCATTCTTTTCTTTTATGGATTGTCCGTTTTGTGTCCTATTTAGAAAGAAAGACAAATAGGTTAGACCTTTCTAAATAAGACACAAAACAGACAATCCATAAAAGAAAAGAATGACAAATTTAAATAGTCAAAATTAAAATTTTCTGCTTGAGAAAAAAAGTCATAAAGTTAAAAGACAAACAACAAATTAAGGAAAAAATATTCACAATATAAATAACAAGGCACTGATAGCCTAACTGTATAAATGGCATCTACAAATCAAGAAAACAAAAGCCTAACTATGTAATAAAAAATTGGCAAGAGAATATGAACAAAAATAAAATATAGATGGCTTTCAAACATATGCAAAGTAGCTGAAATTCACAATAAGAAAAACACCAATTTCCCTAAAATTAGATACTATGTGGTTTGTCATGTTAAAAAGTTCAATAATACACTGCATTGATGAGTTTGAGGAAAGAGCCACTTCAAGCACTATTGGTGGGAAACAGCTACCATTCAGAAACCTTACATATCGTCAATTATTCAAATGCATATGTTCTTTGAAATAGTACATCTACAAAATTATTCTATAAGCTCTGACAAAGTTTTGTTGTTGCTCAGTCACTGTCATGTCCAACTCTTTGCAACCCCGTGGACGGCAACATGTCAGGCTCCTGTCCTCCACTATCTCCCAGAGTTTGCTCAAATACATACTTTCACTGAGTCAGTGATACCATCCAACCATCTCATCCTCTGTCACCCCCTTCTCCTCCTGCCCTCAATCTTTCCCAGCATCAGGGTTTTTCCCAATGAGTTGGCTCTTCATATCAGATGGCCAAAGTATTGGAGCTTCAGCTTCAACAACAGACCATCCAATGAATATTCAGGATTGATTTCCTTTAGAATTGAGCGGTTTGAGCTCCTTGCAGTTAAAGGGACTCTCAAGAGTCTTCTCCAGGACCACAATTCAAAAGCATCAATGCTTCAGTGCTCAGCCTTCTTTATGGTTCAACTCTCTATGGGATTTTCCAGGGAAGAACACTAGAGTAGGTTGCCATTTCTTCCCCAGGGGAACTTCCCAACCCAGAAATTGAACCTGGGTCTCCTGCATTGGCAGGAGATTCTTTACCACCGAGCCACCTGGGAAGCCTATTCTGATAAAGTTCAGTTCAGTTAAGTTCAGTTGCTCAGTCGTATCCGACTCTTTGCGACCCCATGAATCACAGCATGCCAGGCCTCCCTGTCCATCACCAACTCCCGGAGTTCACTGAGACTCACGTCCATCGAGTCAGTGATGCCATCCAGCCATCTCATCCTCTGTTGTCCCCTTCTTATCCTGCCCCCAATCCCTCCCAGCATCAGAGTCTTTTCCAATGAGTCAACTCTTCGCATGAGGTGGCCAAAGTACTGGAGTTTCAGCTTTAGCATCATTCCCTCCAAAGAAATCCCAGGGCTGATCTCCTTCAGAATGGACTGGTTGGATCTCCTTGCAATCCAAGGGACTCTCAAGAGTCTTCTCCAACACCACATTTCAAAAGCATCAATTCTTTGGCGCTCAGCTTTTTTCACAGTCCAACTCTCACATCCATACATGACCACAGGAAAAACCATAGCCTTGACTAGATGGACCTTTGTTGGCAAAGTAATGTCTCTGCTTTTGAATATGCTATCTAAGTTGGTCATAACTTTCCTTCCAAGGAGTAAGCGTCTTTTAATTTCATGGCTGCAGTCACCATCTGCAGTGATTTTGGAGCCCCAAAAAATAAAGTCTGACACTGTTTCAATTGTTTCCACATCTATTTGCCATGAAGTGATGGGACCAGATGCCATGATCTTCATTTTCTGAATATTGAGTTTTAAGCCAACTTTTTCACTCTCCTCTTTCACCTTCATCAAGAGGCTTTTTAGTTCCTCTTCACTTTCTGCCATAAGGGTGGTGTCATCTGCATATCTGAGGTGATTGATATTTCTCCCGGCAATCTTGATTCCAGCTTGGGTTTCTTCCAGTCCAGCGTTTCTCATGATGTACTCTGCATATAAGTTAAATAAGCAGTTACGCATGCATATAAATACAAAACTACATTTAAGAATATCCTAAATGTCTTCAACACAGAATTGCTTTAATAAATCACTGTGAGTGCATGATACAGAATGAAGCAGAAAAAAACAATGAAGCAATGTTGCATACTTAGTACAGAGCCATCTTCAGGTTACAATAATCTCAATAAAAGAAATATAAAGCATCAACTATATGTCAGGGGCTAGTCTAGAAGCTTTATCTACTTATATAAAGTTTTGTATTTACAGTATATTTATATATATATTTAACTAATGTAATTCTTACAACAACCTTATAGTTACTATTACTATTATCATTATTATGATCATTTTACAGATGAGGAAACTGGGGCACATTAGAGTTAAATAATTTGTCCATTATGAGGATATATATATGTGTGTGTGTGTGTGATTATATTTAAAATATATGATACATAGTTTATATACATTAGCGTTAGTTGCTCTGTCTGTCATGTCTGACTCTTTGTGAGCTCATGGACTGTAGCCCACCAGGCTCCTCTGTCCATGGAATTCTCAAGGCAAGAATATGGGAGTGGGTTGCCATTCCCTTCTCCAGGGGATCTTCCTGACCCAGGAATCAAACCCAGTTCTCCTGCATTGCAGGCAGATTTCTTACTATCTGAGCCACCATTACATATATATATGTATATATGTATATTGACATGTATATATGTATATATTTTTTTTCTTTGTGTTTTAATGTGAATATTTACATCTACTATATTTTCCAGTTTCTAAATTTTTCTCTTCAGTCAGTAAATATAATTTATTGAGTTCTTAACTAATGTGGGTTTTTCCCCAGTTTTGGAATTTCCATTTCTTTAATTCTCTATTAAAACTATTGATCTTTTCTTTTAACTCTTTGAACCCATTATTCTTAGTGATTTTAATGTCCAAGTGATATCATTGTACTTCCTGGGTCTATTTCTAGTGTCTGTTGTTCACCTTGGTTTTTCAGTTATGTCTGTCATCTTCCATATATGCTTATGTTTGACAAGCATAAGACATGAAATATATGAAAATTATGGAGATACATGGGTCCTCTAGATGATGTTTTCTTCTAGAGAGGATTTACTTTTTCAGGGCTGCTAGGCAAGAAGCATAGCAATCTCAAATAAACTTTATTCCAATCAGAAACTGAGATAAATCAAGCTGTTCCTCAGTTTTTGTTAGAACTAGTATATTTGTGATTCATTCTTACTCCTAAGGTTTAGCCCTTTGGAGTCTTAACTCAAAGCCTGGTTATACATTAGGATCCTCTTTCTTAAGAAGATCTGAACTTTCTTTTTTTTTTTTCATAGTCCTGCGAGTCTATTGAAAGCTCTGTTCAGCCTCTTGGATTCTGAGTCACTTCTTAGAAACATTCATTAGCCTTGAGGTCAAAACTGGCTTCATCTACTAGCCTTACAGTCTTATCTCTCTGCTGTTCCCTTCTCCCCTAACTCTTGGCCTTGGAATTCCGCAGAACCTTGAAAACACTCCAGTACCTTCAAAGAGGTTTTTTGTTTTTTGTTAATTTTAATCCCTGATTTTTGTTATTTAAAAAAATATATATACTTCTTTTGAATTTTCTGGTTGTTCTCAGAGAAAGGGTTGGTTGAAAACAACTCAGCAGTCAAACAATTAGATACATTTTTAAGTGGAGGATAAAAAGAACAAATTAGAATTCAGTTAGGAACACTTCCCAACCCAGACAGTTCAATGGAAGAAACAGAGGAAAGTCATTTTAAATGAGTTGAATGAGCTGAAAGAGCAAACAGATGACCTGGAGATGAAGGACATCAGAGCTGGAGGAACAGAAGGGCACGAAATCACTGAGGTTCATAAACCACACTGCCTGTCCAGAGCTGGGACAATGGCCTGCCCAACAGAAGCTGGCAGCACAGAGGTACAGGGGGCCAGGGGCCCTGCTCAGTGGGGAGGAGGCAGAGAGGAACCAGTACCCTGAGTATCTCCTCCTCCTGCCTTTCAATTGCTTGCCAGTGACTCTTTTTTGTGTGCAAATATGTGAAAAAAATTTATTCTGAAATACAGTTGGTGCCAAATAAACTCCCCTAGATATTTCAGATCAACGTGCGTCTAGAAACAAACAGCTTGGCAGAAAGAAAACAAGTTTCTTGGCAGAAGGGCATAGGGCTGGAGTGTTTGACAATTGGATGATAAAGTGAACTGACTAGGTCTAAAAAAATCAAGGGTTACAGGGTGGAGAAGCTATCTGACTTTTACTGAATACATGAGAAGTCTCTAGCTAAACCCAGTCCTTCATTTTGAGAGGACCCAGACTGGAACTTTTAAGGATGACATAGTTTTCTCTACAGTGATGAACAGCAATACCTAAACTACTATGAATGAAGTAGATAACTAAGGAGAATCCAGTGCCTCTTATTGACCAAACTTCACAAAAGGCAGTGGCCAGAGCACCCCGGGAAAAACAGAGGAAGACAGGGTGTGAATCTGAGACCAAGTAGGCAAACTACAGGCCACCATGCCCTCTTGGAAAGACTCTAGTAACAGTGGTTGCTTCTGGGGTGGGGCAGGATGGCGGACTGGTGGGCAGGGGAAACGGGATTGAGAGACACTTACCATATGCTTGTATTGCATATTAAAGGTAAACACACAACCATGAAAAGTCAAATCAAACCCTTCGGTGGCTCCCATCCGCCACAGCAGCATGTCTCAAACTTCGGGGTATGCTGAAATTACCCATCGTCCTGGAGAGAATGCAGATCCTGTGAACCAGTGGCTCTGGGTCGCCTCTCAGAAAACTGCATTTAAACAACCCTCTCAGGTGATGTGATTCTGATGTGGTTGGTCCACATCAGAGAAATGAGAAACAGTGGCCAGCAGGACAGAATTCCGGCTCCTTCAGAATGACCATGAGTCCTTCATGACATGCATGATCACTTCCTCTTTGAACCTTTCCATATCAGCAAGGGCAGAGGCTGGCTGTCTCTTGTCTCCTGCCTTCTGTCCTTGGTCATCCCAGTTCTCCCTGCATTTGGTTCTGATAATGAGTTTGTGTGTCTGCTTTCTTCATTAGCACCCAAGGACAGAGGACTTCTCTTATTTATATTAAATCCTAGAAATGACTAGCATTGTACTTGGCACATAGGGTGTTCCCAATGTGTATAGGTTACATGGACTGACAGACAGTTCTCAGAAAGGAGGCATCTTGGTCTGCTGATGTGCCCAGAAATGGTTTCCTCAGAGGAGAGGTTGCCTTAGACAACAGAGTGGAAGGGAAAATGCATTCCAGGCTGGGGAAAGGG
>NW_011494725.1:806425-859305 GCF_000754665.1 Bison bison bison
CCAAAGGCACACAGGCTCATTTCTATTAGTGAGCAACCCTGGCGATGAATATAAAGTGCTTTGGTATGTTTCTTTTTTTTTAGACAAATTCCCTAAAACCACACTCGGTAGGTCGCGTATCCCCCCTATCTGGGGCCATAACTTCCCCAGATGTTAATGAGTACTTCCAGCATTGATCAAGGGGAGAGAGACCCCTACGGGTTTATAAAACATGCAGATGACTGGTTTTTAACGAATGCAAAATGTCAAACAAAAGCAGCAGCACAAGCCAGTTACTCATGCATAGTGAAGTTCCCAGGGAAAAAGGAGCAAATAAATACGAAAAAAAATACCTTGGCTGGAACTGTTCCTAATAGGCAATGGACAATTGGGAACAGCAGGGGGATGCAGGGACACGGGAGCAAATAGCAAATACATTTGGAAGATATCTGCGCAAGTGAGATCAAGGCAGCACCAAATGGCCCTCTGGCTTTTGTTTCTCCGAGGAGATGGGGCCGTGTTCAGCATGCCCTGATATAAATGTATAGGGCGAAGCTTTTGTCTGTTGGGTGGGTGGGTGGGGGAGGTGATGAAACAGGCAGACTTGGGCGAACCTATAGCAATAATACAGCAATTCTAGACCTGGGGGTGTTCCAATGGGACTTTCACGTGTCCCGTTTGGAGCTAGAAGGCCGTCTGGACCTGGACTTTGCCTTCTTTGTATGTGGATAGGACTTGGCCTGACCCAGATCTTGTATTTTCACATAAACCAAATGTAAGCTTTTCACAATATTTCCAAATGTGATCCTACGTATACAAAGTCATGGTATTTGTGTATGTAGGAGTGTGTATTCAAGGGGATAATCTGTGACATGTAAACACTTTTATAACCTTGTTTTAGCATGCCTTCATTTTTTTAATATACCCGGAGTTTCAAAATGAACGTAACCTGGGCCTCTTTCAATCCTTCTCTGTCTGCTGGAGCAGCTTTCTGCTCGGGTGGTGCAGATGGAGTGATCTCGGAAGCACTGGGAGGGCCCTCGACCCCCTCCAGCCCCTACAATCCTCACACACCTGCTTAATGATGCTTGGAATCCCTTTGTTAGAGCGCACTATCTCCCAAACTAGGAAATGAGCCTTAAGTTGCAAACACCCCAGGGAGAGAAGCCCCAAGACCTTAGGTTCACTTGGAGGTGTCAGTGGCATCTCTGAGCTGCTTTGGGGAGCAGGTTTCCTTGTGGCAGCTCTCCTCACACATTTCACCAAAGCGGCCCTCGAGTCAGTGGCAGGGAAGGTAGAGCCTGCCTGCAGGCTTCTGCAGAAAGGACACAATAGGTGGGAAATGTCTGTGAAGTCTCATGTTTTATCTTAAAATTTCCTGCACAGGTTGAACTCATCTTCATAAACTCATGTTTCTTTGAATATGAACCGGTGTCTGTAGGCTACATGTTGATGCTTCCCCTAAATGCTCTAGTGAAGACTGACGTACTCACTGTCCAGCTGTCAGGAACATCAGCTGTTGACAGTTCACAGCTGTGTGGCTTGCTGAGCACTGACCTAGGCTTCAGGGACCTGCCATGCCCAAGGATATCCCCCTCCCAAGGGGTGGTCCATTGCTAATGATGGGCTGATCAGAAATACAAAAGCCCAGCCCTCTTGCCTCAACTTGGGACAACTCTGAAAGGCCATTTCTAGAGGATCACCTGACACTTCCCTTCTTGCCACCACCTTGAGCACCAGCTGCTCCCTTTAGGTGATCCTGCCTTCCTTACTTGTCCTGAGAGCATCCCCCAATCAGATACCAGCATGCCACTCCCCATCTCAGTCTGGTTCCAGGGACCCCATTCTACGACAAGGGCACCAGCTGTAATCCTCAAGATCAGACTCCAAGATAGGGATTTGGAGGTGATCGGCTGGCAATGAGAACCCCCACCCCTGCTGGTCAATGGAGTACAGATATCCCCAGGCATGCTGTGTGCTTAGTCGCTCTGTCATGTCTGACTCTTTGCCACCCCATGGACTGTAGCCCACCAGGCTCCTTTGTCCATGGGGATTCTCCAGGAAAGAATACTGGAGTGGGTTTCCATGCCCCACTCCAGGGAATCTTCCCAACCCAGGGATCGAACCCAGGTCTCCCACATTGCAGGTGGATTCTTTGCCATCTGAGCCACCAGGGAAGCAGGGCAATTGCTGAGACATGTAACAGTGGTGAACTGGTACAGGATCCCAATGTAAGAGGAAAGATGGACCAGAATAAAAGCTGATGCTGGAGAAGGATGCATAAAAGTAACCACAAGGACTACGGAAGAGGGTGGCTGTTGCTAAGAACCATTAGCCAATTGATGAGGCTCGGGGTGACTGATCACCTATCCTAAGTGAAGTGTGAAGACAACAGGGCCTTGGCAGCATTAAGGAATCCATGAACTCCTGCAGCCAGAGCAGAGGTTACAGGCGCAGCCCTGAATTGTAAGAGTAGGTGAGCTTCAGAGAAGATGGAACGCTCAGCCCAACCAGCCTACATCCTGGTCAGGGTCCCAAATCATAAGGAGTGGGACCCTGAGACTGGAAAAGGGACGTCTAGGTAGATGCCACTAAGAACCTTGAATTCTCAGACTCCGCTGAACTGCAGGCCTTGCAGCAGTTTCTTACTTCCCTCCTTTTACAAAATCTGGGAGATAGTGGTTTTCTGAACCTGCTCAGGCTGAAGTTTCAAATGACACAGGTGTCCCCTGGGACAATGATTGCCTTCATTAGGTCTACCTTCCTCCCCTCCTGTAATCAGACCAGTCACAAGGGCCACATCCTGACCCCGCCAGACTGAGTAAATACTGGACGTAGTAAATACTATGACGGCAGGAGATAGACAACCAGGCTAAAAAATGCCACTGGAAACAGGGAAAATACTGGGCCTGGAGTGATGGGCAGTGGGCCACAGAGTTTAGCAATAGGGGAATAATCTCCCATTTGTTATCCAGGAGTTAACACCCCAGCAAGAACTCAGGAGACAGTGCTCACATGCAGCCAGGATGGTTCTCGAAGCATAGAAAAAGTGATAGCCCACAGCTGGCTCTGCCAGAATTCCCATGTCAGATGGTAGAGGAAGGGGTCAAAATACTCAGATAAATGAGAGTGTATATTCATTCATTTCCTAGGGCTGCCAAAGCAAAATATCAGACACCGGGTGACTTACAACAACAGAAAGGTATTGTCTCCCGGTTTAGAAGGTCCATAGTCTGAAATCAGCATCTTGGAGGGCCATGCCCCTCTGAAGGCTCCAGGGAGGGTCTGTCCCTGGCCCCTCTCGTGCTTCTGTCAGCTCTCTCACTTGTGGCAGCATAACTCCAGTCTTCACGTGACTTTCTCCCTCTGTTCGTATTCCTCTCTCTGTTCGTGTCTGCCTCTAGGTCCAGATTTTCTTTATAAAGACACCAGTTGTATTGCATTAGGGTCCAACATAATGACCTCACTTCAATCTCATCTTCAAAGACCCCATTTGAAGGGTCTCCTTATGTCTCCTGCATTGGCAGCTGGGTTTGGGAAGGTAGCAAAAGGAGAAAAGCTAATACTGACAAAGGGTTTCCCTTGTGGCTCAGTAGTAAAGAATCCACCTGCCAATGCAGGGGGCGTGAGTTCCATCCCTGAGTCGGGAAGATCCCTTAGAGAAGGAAGTGGCTATCCACTCCTGTATTCTTGTGTGGGTAATCCCATGGACAAGGAGTCTGGTGGGCTACAGTCCATGGAATTGCAAAAGAATCAGACATGACTTAGTGACAAAACACCACCAATAATAATACCAACAAACTCCAGGAAGACGTATACCACTTGTATCAGTGACATCACAGGCTCCATATGGGTCTGCTGCCCCTCATCTCCGATGTTATAAAAAGAAGGACCCTAAGCATCTTCAGGCTATGTCTGTATCAGGGGACAGCCAGGTGGCTTAGACATTGCTTAACAAGTGTTGATGGAAAAAATTGATGTAAATCTAAGAAAGAAATGGAAAATTTTATTCGAGCCAAATTGAGGATTATAACCTGGGGAGCAGCCTTTCAGAAATCTCTAAGGATTACTCTGCCTGCTAGAAGTCAAAGCACAGGTACACTGTTTTGAGACAGACGGTTGTACATTAAATCACATTTTATTGGCAGTTTACATGATCCAGGTTTACATGAACAACACAGATGGTGGGTCATCATGTCCCCGACAAGACTAAGAAAGAAAGTTTTCTCTTAAGGAGGTCTGGTTAAAGCAGAAGCACAACTCACATGAATGAGGAGGATCAAGGCCCAAAGAGGCAAAGAAAAATGTGGTTTCAATTTTTCTCATCTTGCCACAAAATATGACTTTTATTTCATCACAAGGAAGAAAGGTTTAGAGGAAGGAGTTGGACGGAGTGACTTGGACCCTAGTTGACAAAAGAACATTTTCCTGAGAAAACGCTACTGCACATATGCCTTCGTGGTTTTCTTCCCTCTTTTGTTAGGTCTACATGGACATGAAGGCCAGAGGGCTGGGGCGGACAAGATGCCCTGGAGGAGAGCAGTGCAGGGCGTGAGGATGCTTGTCTGGGAGCAGCTGGATTAATAAGAAGAGACAAAGTGAGGTCAGTGCTCAGATAGAGAAAGCACTGCATTATAAAGGCTGTTGAAGTCAAAATGGGGGTGAAGAAGCACACTGAAGTGGCTTTTTTTTTCATTCGAAATTGTTGCAACCTGGTCCAGGCTTATAGAGCAGTTTCTGGTTTGGGGCTCACCACTTAGTGATTGCTTCCCTTGTAGCTCAGTCGGTAAAGAATCTGCCTGCAATGCAGAAGACCTGGGTTCAATTCCTGGGTTGGGAGGATCCCCTGGAAAAGGAAATGGCAACCCACTCCAGTATGCTTGCCTGGAAAATCCCATGGACACAGGAGTCTGGAAGGTTACAGTCTATGGGGTCGAAAGAGTCAGACATGACTGAGCGACTAAGCACACACACACACACTTGGTGATTATAAGCTCAAGGTTCCTGATGCCGAACAGTCCATAAGTGTTTTTCAAGCCCTGCGCTCAAGGCACTAGGCACCCCATTGCTCTTACAGATGTCCCTGCCTCTCCTGAGCCCTCTGCTCTGCTTCACACAGGAGGGCATCCCTCCTCTGGTATGTTGCTTCTGCACTGGGGAATTGGTCAGAGCAAGCTCAAGACGAGACAGGGGGAAACAGGCTCAAGGGCCCACCGCCTGCAACCTGCCTGGTATTGCCAAGGCCGGGGTCTGCCCCAGGCCTGCTCTCCCCGTCACGTTTCACTCTGCTGCCTTGAGGGGGTCTATTCCATCTGTAAATGTCAACCATGTACATTTCTTAGCAGCAGAAAAGCTCCAGATGCAATTGGCAGACAGTGGCTGTGCAGCCTGCATGAGGAAGCTGCAGGAAGTGGGCGAGCCCTGGCATGCAGCAATGTCCATCTTCTCCTGGTCATCCTTGCCTGGGCCACAGGTTCTAGTCTTCAGTGCAGTTAGGGGTGGTGGCCAGGTGATTGGTCCTGACCAGTGGAATGTGGCAGGAGATGTAAGGTGCCACTTCTACAATTGGCCCATTAGAACACCCCCACCCACAACCTCATCCCCACCTCCATCCCCGCTCCAAGATTCTTGTTCTATTTCCTGTTTAGTAGCCTGGAGACAGGTGGTGGATGACCTGGTGGAGGTTCCTATCCACAAGATGGAGGGATCAGAGTTCCTGAAGGACCACTCTGCAGAGCAAAGAAATGTCCCCTCCCAACATCCCCCCCACCTGCTGACACCCTCTGACCAGAACAAATGAACTTATTATCTTAAGCCATCAACTTTTGTGTTTGTGAGACCTGTGAGCCAGCCTTGACTAGAGACGATTCTAGAGGGAGAAGAGGACAGGGCCAGTGTGCTTAGGGGGCTGAAATAGGTGATTAAAGAATTTGATATTTTCCTATGAGAAAAATGGGTCTTGAAGGTTTTCAAGCAAAGGAGAAACCTATGTGCCATCAAACCTTCACCCTGGCCTGGAGTGGGGATGAGAAGGAGCAAGGCTGGAGGCAAGAGGTGCTAAAATAGTGGGAAGCTAGAGTGGTCCTGCAGGGGAAGATGAGCCCTGTTCCAAAGCTGAGGCAGGAGAAATGGGCTTGGAAACAAGAAAGCCAAGAGGTGAAGCAGGAAGGATCTGCAGGACCCGAGATCCGATGCATGTAGCATCAAGGGAAGTTTGGGGGGCCTTGAGGAGGACTGAGCATCTCGGGAGAAGCCAGCTTGGGAAAAAGAAGATGACTTCGTGTTTGAACAGATGGACTTGAGTGGGTCAGCGCCATGGGAGGAGGTGTCCAGCTCCTACGGGGAATGTTACCGTGAAGCTGCGGACAGGGTCAGAAGTGACACTGTCTGAAATGGAGGCATCTCTGAGACCCCTTAGGAGGAGACAGACTCCGAATATTCTGACTCCAGGCCCTGGCCTGCACTCCAGTGTAAATCCAACTTCCTTGTTCAACATTCTCTGGGGTAGAAATGTGCCAAAAGACAATCAGTGTTACCATGAAGATGTTTGATGGTGATCGTGGAGGTGGCTCTTATTGAACACTGAACAGAACCTGGGCTCGGTGTTCATGTTTCCCACAGGAACGAGGGATTGGAGGGGGGAGGCTGGAGGGTAGACCCGTCCCAGCACGTAGGTACTGCAGGGTGGTGGCAGTTCACCAACAGAAGGGAATATGATCCTGGCCCTGAGAAGAACAGCGAAAATTTCTCGATTCCGGATGAAGCAAGACATCAAAACAAAGCCCTATGTCAATGCCATTAGTGCTTTCACAGTGATAAAATGAAATAAAATAAAACTTTTAAAATAAATGAAGTGCTACTAAATAAACGAATCACTTGAAAATGTACCTGTGAGATAGCTAAGATAAATTAAAAAACAGATTAACGTAACATCTGTATATTAACATCATCATAAAATGGAACGGTAATGGGGGGAGTGTGTGAGGTATTATAAAACAATAATCAGAAACATTATGTCAATTATTGAAAACCCCGTCACTGGCTGAGAGGTGTTACTTAGTCTGCAGCACTTTCATTCCCCCAACTGGTTCTACAGGAAGGGCCTATTCAATGCCTGATAGACACCCTCAAGTGCCATCACAGTATAATCCATCCTCAGGTATACCACGGGTATAATTGATTCTTACTGCCATCGGTAATAACAGATCACATGATTGGAGAGACATCTAATGGTTAAATACCCGTGTTCAACATGGCCAAAACCATTAGAAGGCAATATTCAATTTCTTGCAGTATTAATTGCAAAAGTAGCAGTTAGCAATTTTACATCTGTAGACCAATGTTTTGAAAACTCTTTGAACCCACTTTCCCATCTGAACCTCATGGGAGACCTGGGAAGTTGGAGAAAACAAGCATACAGGGACAGAGAAGCTCAGTGGTTGCCAGGTGGGGAGGGGTTGACTCCAAAGGGAAATTGTGGAGGTGTGAGGCACCTGGTCTCTATGTTGATGTGGTTACCCAAACTCCAGGCATTTGTGAAAACTCAGAGCTGTATATCAACAGAATGAATTTTACTTTATGCAAAGCAAAAACAAATACAAATTTAATAGCACATGGAAATAAACTAGCTTCTAACATTATTGAAATGTACCAAATTAAAAAACAAGAACAAACAAAAAAATTGACCACACAGAAAGTCAGTGTTTATTAATGGTTGCTTGGGAGAGCTATATATTACCTTCTTCAGCACCATTAATTCCTTAATTCATGACTAGTTACTCATATGACTAGAAAGACTAGCAGATCCTTAAGGGATGGGGACAGTGTATAGATGAGGTTCAGTGGGGCAGAGTAAAGGTGAGGCAGTCCGGAACAAGAAGCACTTCTATTTAGGAAAGACCTGGATATTTTCAACGCTCCTGAGGATCTAGCATTTCATCTACTGTTCCCTTCCAGATCCTGGGTTCCTTTTTTTTCTTTTTAAGCATTTGTCAAAAACAATAGGACCCCAACCACACATTCGCTGTTGATTCAAACAACAGCACATGGTAGGTATTATTATTACTATTTCACAGATAGGAAAACTAAAGCCAGAAAGACTGACAAGAATCATTGCCTCATTAAGGGCTAATCTTTGCTAAGAACCTGGTCCCCTAACACCAAAGTCCATGCAGCTGGAACAAGGCAGGAGGCATTCCAAGAGTCCAGAAGAGCTTTTTCACTTTCCAGTTTGCCTGTTAATCAGGATAGCTGTGTGAACAGAACTGAACTTCTGAATTCAACAAGAAGCTGGGTATAGACTGTAAGAGAGGAACTTGGAGTCAGAGACCATCTTGGCTTTCTTTGAGTTGTTGTAGAGAATCATTCAGCCTTGGGCGGGCAGAGGTGGGAAGTGTAGGATTAGACAGAATACAAGGCACAGCTCACCCTATCACGGTATTGTTTCTGCTCCCCCCTTCCCAGAGCCCTGCCTTCCTACTCAAGCAAAGACGGGAATTAATGAAATGGCAAGAATTTAAGCCTCTGTGATTGACTAGTGGAGATGTCGTACACCATCTCTAAAATAAATCATACAAATTAGAAACATCCAAAACACAGGTATTCAGTCTCTGAAGACCCCCAAGTGGGCTGCATCTGACAAACCTCCTAGGCCCCTCATTCACTCGCTCATTTAGTCAGCCAGTGTTTTAGTTGATCCACCAGCAAACTTATTAAGTGCCCAATACGTGCCACTCAGCCTAGAGGACCACGGAAACCAGGCTCCACTATTAACATTGGAGGGGATACACTGGCAGTGACTTGGGGCAGGATAAACCAGTGCCAACAGTTTATCACCTACCTCCGAGGTTATTACTAAACTAGGTGTTTCTTGAAAAGGAATCCTAATTCTTACGTACCTCACAAACATGTCAGGAGGATCAATCAGCTGGTGTTCATTTGAGACCGAACAAAGAAATGGAAAAATGAGAAGCTCTATAAATGAGCCTCTTCTCTGTTATTAACAATGCTATCATCATCACCATCATCATTATTTCTGCTGAGTACACTGCTTCATAAAACTATTCCTACATTTTTAATCAGGGGAGAATCAGCCTGAATGGAGCCTGTAAATTAAGGAATTAGGAGATACTCCTCTAAGTGTGGAGGGTTTCTTGGTTAACCATCAAATCATCCCTAAAACTTCACATTTCTGCCACTGAGTCTATTCGACCCTGAGAGCGGCCTAACATGAAAGTGGAATTTGAGATAAATTCTTGCAATGTATCCCCTTTCTTGTAATCCACCTCCAAATCTTCAAACAGCTACACTGATCCTATCTTTTCTCCTTTTATATCTTTAAATTCTCCAGTCATTCATGAAAATTTCCACCAAAGCACCATCAGCAGAGACTGCAGCTGAAATGGTCAAGGATTAGGTGAAAGTACCTATGCCCTCTGCCCTGTTGGCACAAATGTCAAAAGGCACCAAAAGTCTGCTCCAGGAAGATGTGGAGGGAAAAGGATGACCCAGAGCGAAGAGATGGCAATGAGGCTGAATGACAGCTGGGAGAGCTGTCCAAGGTACCACACAGTGGCTCAGCTGGGAACGTGCGCTAGGTGATGAAGCCTGGAAAGAAAGCTGTAGGATGGTGGCCCTCAGGGGGAAAGATCTCGCTGTCCCTTTTCTCTGGGACAGTGACATCCTATAATAGTCACAGCCACAATGTGTCAAGAGGAGACCTGAGAGAGCATAACGTCCAATCCTGGTGTTAAAGGGTTAGGTGAAAGAGTAATTGCCCAAGGACACATAAGATAGGACTCTGAAAGTATTTCCAAGCCCCTCCTCTTCCAAGAAGCCCCTCCTGACTTGATTGCTCCTTCTTCTTCACACCTGCAGTTACTTATTCAGAGACTATCTTCCGTTAAAGTTGGTAAGCTCCATAAGGGCAGGTATGGTGCCTATTGGTTTAGCAATAGACAAACCAGTGCCTAAAGTAGGGAGTGACTCCGTGCATATGTGTGTGTCTTTCGTGTGTCTCTGACTGGGTGCAAAAGTGGTGCATGTACCATCAACTTTCACGTGTTCATGCCTTGTCTCCTTTCTTGGAAAACACAGCAGCCTTCCCATCTCCCTCCCTGTGTCCTCAGTACAGCATTTTGTTTAGAGTGATCATTTGCTCTACACGTGATGACAATTTGTTGATTTCAAAAGAAGTTACAACAAAGCAGTGATAATCATACCTAAATCGGTCTAGTACTATTTAATTTTAAATGCCTTTGCACGAGTGAAAATTAATTGTTCATTTTTACCACATTGCACATTTCAAAGCTCTCTTAAATGCACATTAGTTAGCACATAAATTACGTTGGCAGGCATTTTTGTCTCTTATAGGAAAACGGGAAGACAGTGCACTTAGTGGAGAGGGACTTTTCATCAGGCTCAATCTCAGGAAGCCTGTCACTCCTCCTTCTAACAGGGTACAAGAGGAAGAGAGAGTTGAGATAGAATTTAAGCACTGTCACCTGTCACTCCTCCTTCTAACAGAGTACAAGAGGAAGAGAGAGTTGAGATAGAATTTAAGCACTGTCACCTACTCGCTGGCTCCCCGAAGAAGCTTCATAAATTCCATCTGATTCCTTATCCAGAAAAGTAGCATAATAATTCCACTTTCCCACCTGGTGGTGAAAATTAGGCACACAACCTGGGCTGGCCTAGCACACAGAGGCCATTCAGTAAACGTCAGCTCTCTTCTTGGCTGGAAAAAGCCTCTTGGAAGAGCCAAGGCTTAAAACTCTTCTGAGTGTGGAGACCAGACCCAGACACTGGCCTGGTGCTTGTCCCCTGGCTTGTAGATCCCCTCTGCCCGACTTCCTCCTCTTGGGAAAGTTAAACAACACCAAGGCCAGCTTTGTACCAACTTTCTGCAGCACACTGGCTTGTTCTCCCCCTGCCTTCCCATTTCTCCCATTTTAAACTCTTGAAAAAAATAATCCCTCCATCTGTCTCTATTTACGTCTGTTTTTCTAAAATACCTCTTGTGAAATGCAAAGTTTTCATAACAGGAAAACGATCATTTGGTGGCTTACAGAGCAGTAAAATCTAGGTGGGAAGTTGCACAGCCACCAAAATACCGGGCTCATTTGACTCTTATAGTGAAGAAATGAAATATTTAATAAGCGAAAACTTCAGGAAATGTAAATTAGGTTTTCCCTTCCCTTCCTTCTCCAACAGAAATTAAACAACTTTTACACACCACGTAGTCTTCAGTCGAGGAAGCTAATGATGTCCCCGATGCCCTCTTCATCTGATCAAACTTCATTGTCTGTGTCAGGTTGCCAATTAAGGCATGGCTCTCTTATCGCACAAACTACCCAAGCCACCCTAAAGGTTAATTGAATCATGTAAGGGCGACGCTCTGGTGGACAGAAGGCTTTAGAATTCCCTCCAGTAACTGGACCAGTTGGAAGAACAAATGAGAAAACACTGTGATTGCTGTGCAGCCAAAGTGGAAGCTCCTGGTAGAGAAGTGAGAGAACCTGTCTTCCTGCCTCAGCCTTGTGCCTCTCCTGTTCAGCTTTTTCCTGCCACTTTCAAGTTCTCAGAAGCCTCTTCCGTTTCTACTCCTCTCTATGTAATGTTTGCTGAGAAAGACAGAAGTTGTTTGAGGCAGCTCCGTCCTGGGGATTAAGTCTGACCCAGAGGGCCAGCTGTAGCCTAGCTTCCAGAGCAAGCCTTCCACCAAAAACTTGCCATTTCCAATGCACTTTTTAAAAATGAACATCATACTGCACAGAGGATAGTCTCTAAGATAATTTATTTATGTGTTTGTAGACCTCCTTTAGGCTAGAAATTATGATCCAGACACAGAACAAACTGCGGTTTTCAGGATTTGCTGAATAAGTAACTAGATCATAGAATCATGGACTCTTGGAGCTGGGAAGGTCCCTAGAGATCTTTCACTCTGTCCTCAGACCTCAGATGAGGACTCTGGGGTCAGAGAGGAAGCATGGCTTTCCCGAGTGCGTAAGGACATGAAGGAAAAGAAACTGTTATAGAAGCCCGGTCTCCTGAATGAGGTAAATTCTATAGACAGGACTAGATTATTCAAGCCTTCTTGTGAATAAGCTTTAAGCTCAGTCACCTCGGGGACATCTATTTGTATACAAACACTGAATATACTATGGAGAACTTTATGAATTCATTAAATGAGATCCCTAAGGGCCCCCCCTCAATGGCATCCTTAGTCCCCAGTAATGTCTTATAAAACAATTTGCTCTTTTAGATTTTGTTCAGACTGCATTTCCCACAATTCATCTAAATGGATAATGTCCAGTGGTTAACAAGACTGACAATTTAGATGAGGCTTAAATTATGGCTGCTCTCAAGAAGACAGTTTTCTGGAGGGTGTGCCGAGAAAACTGTGGTAAGGAGATTAAAAGTGAAGACTACATTATAGGCTCAGAGTCAGAGATCTCAGCAATGAATGGTCCTTAAAGGCTGGAGTGTGTTGTCATTTCCTTCTCCAGGAGATCTTCCTGACCCAGGGATCAAACTCGGGTCTCACTCATTGTAGGCAGACTCCTAACTGTCTGAGCCACCAGGGAAGGCCCCTCAAAGGCCACCTTATCCAACTAACACCCAGCAGAGTTTCTGGGCCTCAATGGATAACTGGTGAAAACAAAAATAGATGGATAGATAGTTGAATGTATGTACATATGTGTATATGTATGGATGGATGGTTGAGTTCCCCAATCCCCACCCTCCAAGGGCCAAAATGTGATTCGTTACTCTTCACAGTGGCATGAGATTACCAACTGGAGCTGGCCTGGACAACTTGTCAACTCTGACTGTTGGAAATCTCATTCTTAGTGAAGCCCAACACTGTTAACGGCTTACAGTGTCTGCGGTATCATCTCTGCTTTGAAGGACAACCCAGAGTGAATACATCTCTCTTCCTTACAACAGTCCCTTACTTATTTAAAAACAGTCACCAGATATACCCAAATTTTCTCTTCTCTAAGTTAAATGGTCTAATTCAACTGTTCATCTAAGGACATATCTTTCTTGTGAGATTATCTTAAACATTAAATTAGATGCCTACTAAGTGTCTGGCATATAGTAAGTGCTCAGTAAAAAAGTAAACATTATTATCATTGTTATAAGACCCCTGATCCCAAAATGCCCCAATATGATAAAGTAAGCTCAGTCCCTCCTGACATTCTGCATAAGGTTTAGTTGCTAAATAGACCAGCCTGAGCTGATACGGAGCATAAAGACCACAGGCAGACACAAGGAGCATTGTGTCAAGGCCCTGGAGCTCTACCACTTGGATCAGAATAGGATTATTCAAAACAGGGAGGGACAGGAATCCATGAAATGAATATTCTGAAACTCTGTCTTGGATGAAGCATAGCTTTGTGCAGCAAATTTTAATAAGGTTGGCCAGTAAACTTTGGAGTCTCTTCAGTTCAGTTCAGTTCAGTTGCTCAGTCGTGTCCGACTCTTTGTGACCCCATGGGCTGCAGCATGTCAGGTTTCCCTGTCCATTTTGCTCAGTCTCATGTCCATTGAGTCGGTGATGCCATCCAACCTTCTCAGCCTCTGTCGTCCCCTTCTCCTCCTGCCAGGAAGAGAGGAAGGCAGGATGAGAAGGCAGAGGAGAAGGGAGTCTCTTAACAAATCCATTTTAAGCGGGAGGCTCAATCACGATGACTCTGACAGTGTCTCAGTTCCAGAGTGGTTGGTCTTCTCTGGATGTGCTCTTGTTTGTCATTCTCCTTTTCAAAAGGACCAGACCAAGATGCAAACTTCCTGCACGGCCAACCTGGTCTCTTTGACAGAGATCACTGGCTGTTGACCAACATCCAGCGTCCCTGTTTTCTATTTAGGTTCACGGCTGACTCTGTTTCCCAACCTTTTTCTGCAGGTAGGTACGGCCGTATGGAAGTTTTATCCAATGAAATGTGATAGGATGTTGATATATTTCACTTCTAAGTTTTTAAGAGAGGAGATATCATTTCTTTCCTCCATGCCTTCTATCAGCTGTTCCAGATGATGACCTAAGTTCTTAGGATTTGACAGGCTCTCAAGAGGTAAGATGCCTGAATCCCTGAGTCACCGTGTGGAGCAGAGCTGCCCAGTGGCCAGTAACATCAAACTTGCACTGTTACTTCCCCAAGAATAAACTTCCATTGTGGTTAATGCCTTGAAGTAGGTGCTGTCATCTTAAAACCCTAAAAATATGGCATTGCCTTAAGGGTCTAGGGATGAACACTAGAGAAACAAACACTAGAGGCAGGAAAGAGGCAGATCTGTGCTAAGCAGCTGCAAAATGTATGCTAGAACTGTCACAGTCAGTAACTTGGAAGTCAGATAAAGTGCTCATAAGACCTGCAGCAAGAAGGAAAGAACCTGAAAAAGAGCTCGAAGGATGGGCTTCGTGTATCTAAGTAATAAAATAAAAGCATGAGTTCTGGCGTTTAAGATCAGGGATGGAAGGGAATATAAAGAGCTCAGAAATCTGAGAGTTCACATTGTTTGAAAAATCAACTGCTCCTGAACCGGAAACTGCAAGAGATAAGCTTCTGCCTTCCACTGAAGACTATTGTGGAGATGTCTTTGATATAGCCCCCACTAATCTGGGAAAAAGAAGCACAGAAACGGGTCTAAGAACTCTGTCCAGTGTAGAAGTTTGGTTGTGATTCCTAGTCTGCAAAGTTGAATGGACGTAAGCAGACCAGAAGTTTTAAGAAAACAGTACTGTCACAAAGCCATTGACTGTATGAATCCTATAATAGGGTCTCCAAACTGGCATTATCAGAAAGAGGGCTACGAAAGTTGGGTAGCATCCAAGGGATGCATTCACACCATGCTCACTTCATAAGTGATCATGGGGCATAATGGACAAGAAGGAAAATCTTAGAAAGCAAAGTCAGGGACCACAGAGAACACTGGACAAAGAAGAAAAATCAACCCAGTCAGGGAAATTCTTCCAGGAAAAGGCCCTTCTCCAGGCCCACCTCGCAGGACACCCCTATTGCCACAGATGAGGGGCTGCCTGAGAAGCAGAATGCTGCCAATTTTCCCCTCTCAGAATGGAAGTTTCTATTGTACTCTGCTCTTTATTGTATTTTGTGAGTTTGTAAGTGGGGAGTAGAGATGATTTGTCATTAGCCTAGAACAATCACATCTAGACATGTGGCAAGGACTATCCATCACACAGAGGTGCTAGTCTTCAGTTTGGATTCAATAACTGGATAGGATTTGGGGTTGTCTCACCAGGAGAGGGTGGTGCTTATGCATGGGAAAAGGAATATCTAAAGATAATTGGTGGCCAGAAAGGCAGACCACTACCTAGCCTGGCCTCACAAGGTCATTCTCCTTTGAACCTGTGCACATCTGTAAATTCTCCTGGACAAAGATGCAACACTTTCCACGTGATCTGACCAAGGCCCTCAACTTGCTATTTCCACTCTTGTGGAAGCTCAGTGAAATTGTAGATGCTCACAGGCCTCCCTTCCTCTCTTTGGAGATCATTTCCAGCCACAGAAATGACCAAGCCCACCTACTTCCATGCCCCACCTAAGGCACCTGGGACATAGTTACGTCCACACCAGTTTAGGTCCCTTCCCCTTCCAGTGGATACGGAGGGCCAGTGGCTGTACATCCTCATAAACACTTGATATTGTCAGTCTTTTTACTTTAGCCATCTATAGGTTCACAGTGATATCTTATGCTTTTAATTTGAATTTCTAAGTGACTTCTGACTCTTTTGGAAAAATCACAGCCACCTTAAAAAACAAGAAAACTGAAGCTATTTGGTGACTGTGCCCAGTCTGATAGGAATTCCCAAAGAAGATTCTTGTCACACAGAGCCAAGTCCACACAGCGGGAATGTGCCTAAAGCCTTCCAATGGGCCACTGTGAAGAGCAACATCCATTTGAACTGCAGTATTTTGGATTAATTGTTTTAAAATTTTGACTCTGTTATAATTACTTCATAGCAGAATCTCTGGCTGTAGAACTTGGTGATTCATAGCAGACTCTAGGCTCAGATGGCCTGAGTTCATGCCATACTTTGACCTCAGCTTCCACATCTGTAAGAATTAAAGAATTAATAAATGTCAAAACTTAGAAAGTGCCTGGTATACATTAAGTATTGGGTTTAGACAAGACAGAAGCCCCAGAGATCAAATTGCCAACATCCATTGGATCATAGAGAAAGCAAGGGATTTTCAGAAAAACATCTATTTCTGCTTCATTGACTACACTAAAGCCTTTAACTGTGTGCATCGCAACAAACTGTGGAATATTCTTAATGAGATGGGAATACCAGACCAAATTACCTGTCTCCTGAAAAAACTGTATGCAGGACAAGAAGCAACAGTTAAAACTGGACATGGAACAATGGACTGGTTTAAAATTGGTAAAGGAGTACATCAAGGCTGAATGCTGTCACCCTGCTTACTTAACTTCTATGCAGAGTACATCGTGTGAAATGCAAGGCTGGATGAAGCACAAGCTGGAATCAGCCAAGCCAGGAGAAATATCAACAACTTTAGATATGCAGATGATACCACTCTAATGGCAGAAACTGAAGAGAAACTAAAGAGCCTCTTGATGAGGCTGAAAGAGGAGAGGGTGAAAAAGCTGGCTTAAAGCACAACATTCAAAACACTAAGATCAGGGCATTCGGTCCTATCACTTCATGCCAAATAGATGGGGAACAAGTGGAAAGAGTGGCAGGTTTTATTTTCTTGGGCTCAAAAATCACTGTGGACAGTGACTGCAGCACAAGATTAAAACATGCTTGCTCTGGAAAGATGGAGAAGGCAATGGCCACCCACTCCAGTACTCTTGCCTGGAAAATCCCATGGATGGAGGAGCCTGGTGGGCTGCAGTCCATGGGGTCGCTAAGAGTCGGACACGACTGAAGGACTTCACTTTCACTTTTCACTTTCATGCATTAGAGAAGGAAATGGCAACCCACCCTGGTGTTCTTGCCTGGAGAATCCCAGGGACGGGGGAGCCTGGTGGGCTGCTGTCTCTGGGGTTGCACAGAGTCGGACATGACTGAAGCGACTTAGCAGCAGCAGCTCTTGAAAGAAAAGCTATGACAAACCTAGACAATATATTAAAAAGCAGAGGTGTCAACAAAGGTGTGTATAGTCAAAGCTATGTTTTTTCCAGTAGTCATATATGGATGTGAGAGTTGGACCATAAAGAGGGCTGAGTGCCAAAGAATTGATGCTTTCAAACTATAGTGTTGGAGAAGACTCTTGAGAGTTCCTTGGACAGCAAGGAGATCAAACCAGTCAACCCTAAAGGAAATCAACCCTGAATATTCATTGGAAGGACTGATGCTAAAGCTGAAGCTCCAATAGTTTGGCCAACTGCTTTGAAGAGCCAGCTCATTTGAAAAGACCCTGGTGCTGGGAAAGATTGAAGGCAGGAGGGGAAGGGGGTGACAGAGGATGAGATGGTTAGATGGCATCATTGACATAATGGAAATGAGCCTAAGGAAACTCCAGGAGATAGTGAAGGACAGGGAGGTCTAGTGTGCTGCAGCCCATGGGGTCGCAAAGAGTCAGACATGACTTAGCGACTGAACAGCAACTTCAACAGCAACAACAACGGTGACAGTATCATTTATCCTCCAAAACAGGACACTTTTGAGGTTAAAAGAAAGCCTTTCAATTAAGGCAGCAGGTATAAACTGATTGTCCCAGATAAACCACAGTGTATAATCTCCCTAAAAAAATGTGCCAGAATTTTAAGAATAAAATTCTTAAATATTTTATTTAATTAATGAATTGACCATATCCATATAAGAGTAAATGTCATTATTCTTATTTCACATCTGGGAAAATCAGCTTCATGAGAGGTTAATTAATTTGCCCCTCAAATCACATCGCTGTTGGTAAGCAGGAGAGCTGGGATTCAGACACAGGTTTCTGATCGCGAGGCATCTGCCCTCACCATTGATCTTTCTGCTGTCAAACCCTCAAGACATCTCCCCATATGAATATCTTTTGCTTCTTTGCTTCTCTTTCTTTTTAAAAAAAGTATTAATAAAATTTTTCAGGCCTCAAAAAGTTATAGAGGTCATGAAGGCTCATACACCACCATCCAACTTGGAAATAAAATATGGCAAAACGATTTGCAATTCTCTGTATGTTGCTCTTAAACCTCATTTGCCTCTGTCCTCCAGAGAAGCGGGACTCATCCTAAACTAGGCTTTATAATTCCCATGTGAATCTTTATACTATTAATGCATGTGCCCACAAGGGCATACAGTTCAGTTTTGCAGGTTTTGAACTCGTATAAATGGCGATATGCTGTTCCAAACTCTTTTCCCTCACTCAATAGTGGTAAAGCACTGATTCATCTGTAGGATTTCACCTACAAGACATGCACTTCCACAAGTGCATATACAGCAGTTTATTCCCTCTTGGTGAATAATTACACTTGTGATCTTTCACTATTATAATCCGTGCTCCCAGGAAGCTTCTTGTACATTTGACCTCACGTACAATCTGCAATAGGTTCTGTAGAGAGTAGACGTAGGAGTGGGGTTACTGGGTATAAGTGTTTGCATATCTTCAGCTTTACTGGGTATTTCCAGATTGTTCTCCAGAGTGGTGCTGGCAATTTACCCTCTCATTGTTGCAGCTGCTGCTGCTGCTGCTAAGTCGCTTCAGTCGTGTCCAACTCTGTGCGACCCCATAGACAGCAGTTCACCAGGCTCCATTGTCCCTGGGATTCTCCAGGCAAGAGTACTGGAGTGGGTTGCCATTGCCTTCTCCACACTGTTACAGAGAAGGAGCCAATTCTGACTCCATGTTGGAAACTGTTTCTTTGATTTGTTTTTAATTGCTTCTGTTATTATAATCATTCATAATGGCTTGCTTAAAAGGACTTTGACCCTCTGCCAGGCTGTTAAACTGAAGTGCTTTGTTCAGAACCCTGTCCACCTGTAGATGGCAGGCAGGAAGAAATTAACACATCCCCTGCCTGAGGCTTGCCATTCTAGGGGATGTTTGCAAGATAGATGGCTTTTTTATTTGCTTCCTCACCCCCCCCTACCTCTGACCTATAAAAGAATCTGGCATCCAGACCCCTATAAGATGGTTATTTTGAGGCACTAGCGTGCCATCTTCTCTGTCAGCTGCTTTCTGAATAAAGTTGTTTTCCTTGCCTCAATACCTCGTCTCTCAGATTCATTGGCCTATCGTGGGGTGAGAAGAGCAAGCTTGGACTCATTAATACCACTAGCCATATAGTAATGAGTTAGTATTGCTTCATATTCTCATCAAACACTCTGATGAGACTTCTCTCTTTCTGAAGAAGTATATTCTGAAAAATAATATACTGAAATAGTGTCAAAATAGTTTTAATTTTAATTCCCAGCATTTCTCTGATTACTAGAAATACCAATTTTCTTTTCATAGGTTTCCTCCTCTATGTAGTAGCAACTTTCCCTTTTCATCTCACTGGACCTCTAGCCTCCTGAGCTTGTCTTCTCTTAAGAAGGCTGCCTTTGCAGGAGAAAGCCGTTATTCCTTCTCCCCTCCCCACTGCAAGAGTCATATCCTCTTTCAGCTTAAGATTTGTATGTCATTACTCTGGAGAAAGTGGCAAGAGATGATATAAATAACAGAGGGATTATGAATTTCCCATAATCTTGCAAAATTCTTACTTTCAAAATCTTTACCTCTGGAAAAAATTTCCCATCCTGAGATCTTTAGACCAGGACTGTGGATGTGAACATAAAAAGTCCTAAACTTCTCTAGGAGAAAAATGTAAATTCATGTCTTCATTTTGTACATAATCGTAAAATTGTATTAACATAAGAATTTTCTGGGCCAGTTTTTTAGTACTGCTGTGTGATTAGAGTGCCTACCTTTCTGATTTTATAAATATCTTGGTGCCAAAATGAGACAACTGAACAGATGTAGACCTACAGTTAAGATAATAAGGCTCACAAAACATGATTCTGTGATTGATACATAACAATGGCTTTAAAAAGAAATTTACTCTCTTATGTCAAACTGGAAATAGGTGGTTTCAGGGATGGTTCAGAGATTCGAGGATATTGTGAAGGTTCCACGTTCTTTCTCTCTTTCTGCTCTGCTGCCTGGTACATAGGGGCTTTCCAAACCCCTTTTATTGCCTTATTGTCTCAAAAGAAGGAGAAGGCAATGGCAGCCCGCTCCAGTACTCTTGCCTGGAAAATCCCATGGATGGAGGAGCCTGGTGGGCTGCAGTCCACGGGGTCGCGAAGAGTCTGACATGACTGAGCAACTTTTATTTTCATTTCAGCCTCTGTCAATCTTATAGAAAGAGAAGAGGGTGGCTCTGGGTAAGTAAACTTGTATCAAGTTAAAGCTACATTCTGTCAACACACACTAGGAAAAAAAGTTTTGCAGTGAAACAAGAAGAGAAAACTGTGAACAGAATTCAGTCATCACTCAGGAACTGCTGCCACAGACAGTTCAGTACAGTTCAGTCGCTCAGTCGTGTTCGACTTTTTGCAATCCCAATGACTGCAGCATACCAGGCTTCCCTGTCCATTACCAACTCCTGGAGCTTGCTCAAACTCATGTCCATTGAGTCGTGATGCCATCCAACCATCTCATCCTCTGTCGTCCCCTTCTCCTCCTGCTTTCAATCTTTCCCAGCATCAGGGTCTTTTCTCAGTCAGTTCTTTGCATCAAGTGGCCAAAGTACTGGAGCTTCAGCTTCAGCATCAATTCAAAACACTGTGCATGCATTCAATTAAGCAACATTGTCTCTTGTTTCTCTGTTCCCCCACCTGCACACACATTTACCCTTTGTAGCATATAAAATCCGGTATGCAGTCCAAGTTTGTGCTTTGAATACTTAAAAAAAATATATTGTTACTACCTCTTTCCTCCTATCTTTCCTGAGGCCCCTCAGCTTAATTCCCTGAACTCTTCATCTCCGGTTTGTTATTGAACACAAACATGAACTTTCTTCCAGCAAACCTGGCTCTCACCTGGCTTTCAATTGCTTTTAAGGTATTTCTTCCTGAGGATTTCATAAATGAAAGTCCCTGGAAGACTGCATTTCATTATAAGGATAGGATTGCACAGGAGAAAGAGCATAAACTTTGGAGTCCAACAGAATTGTGTTAAAATTCTGGCTCCAATATTATAGACATCAATAGAATAATAGGAAGATGTTAAGAGTAACTTGGTACCAATAAATTCAACAGCTTAGATAGAATAGACAAATTATTTGAAAGACACAAATGATTAAAATTTACTGAAAAATGATAAAATGAACTTACATACAGAACAGAAATAGGCCCACTGACATAGAAAACAAACTATGATCAGCAAAAGGGAAAGGAAGGGAGGGATAAATTAGGAGCTTGAGATTAACATACACACACTACTGTTTATAAAATAGATAACCTACTGTATAGCACAGGGAACTGTATTCAACATTTTGTAATAACCTATGAGGGAAAAGAAATTGAGAAAAATAAATATGTATATCTGTATGTATGACTAAATCACTTTGGTGTATACCTGAAACTAACACAATACTGTAAATCAACTATATGTCAATAAAAAATTAAAGTTAAATTTTAAAAAGTTTACTGTAGAAGAAATAAAAAAATATAAAAAATTCTTATATCTATTAAAGAGATTGAATTACCAATATAAAAATAATAACTTTCTCACAAAGAAATTATCAGGAAGAAATAATACCAATCCTCCATAAACTCTTTCAGAAAATAAGGAGGAAAAAATACTTTTCAAATCATTTTATGAAGAGAGAATTATCCTGACACCAAAACCAAAGACACTACAAAAAAAGAGAATACAATAGGCAATACAATATCCCTCATGAACATAGTCATAAAAATCCTTAGCACACTATTAGTAAATTCCATACAATAGCATAACACAAAAAGCCTTTTTAAAAAAGGATAGTACCTAAAGACCAAGTGGGATTTTTGCCAGAAATGTACAGCTATTTCAACACCAAACACCAATCAATATAATTCGTCATATTAACAGAATAAAGACAGAATACCATATGCTTATCTAAGCAGATGTAGAAAATGTAGAAAATACATACGATAAAATTCAATTCCTCCATGCATGATTTGGGAAAAAAAAAAAAACTTAGCAAACTAGAAATGAAAGGGAGATCCTTAATCTGATAAAGGATATCTATGAAAAATGTATAGTTAACATCATACTTAGCAGTAAAACATTGAATAGTTTTCTCCTAATATTGTAAACATTGCAAGCAGCCATTCACATCATCCCTATTCAACACTATATTGGAGGTCTTGGCTAATGCAATAAAGCAAGAAAAAGAAATAAAAGGGAGAGGGATCAGGAGAGCAGAGTAGGAAGACCCTGAACTTACTTCCTCCAACAGGCACACCAAATTACAAGTACACACAGGAAAACTGTCTATTAAAATGACCTGAAGGCAAGTGGAAAACATTTTCTCAACTTAAAGATATAAAGAAAGATCCACAGGTAGAAGGAGAGGAGATGCAATAGAGTCAGGACCCACATTCCCAAGTGAGACTCACCAACAGGAGGGATATCATAACTGCAGAGGTCCTTACTGAGAAGTGAGGTGTTCAAGCTCCGTATTGAGCTCCCCATCCCAGGGGTCTTGTACCAGGAAAACAAGTCCCCAGAAAGTTGGAATTTGAGAACCAGTGGTACTTACATTCAAGAGAGATGTAGGAAACAGAGACTTTATTCTTAGAGTGCAGGCAAAATCTCATATGCTCTGATCCCAGTGCAGAGGCAGGAGTTTAAAAGGCACCCGAGTAAGACCTGTACAGGTTTCTCAGGAGACAGGTAAGATGGTCTGGTGATATTCCCATCTCTTTTAAGAATTTCCCACAGTTTGTTATGACCCACACAGTCAAAGGCTTTAGCATAGTCAATGAAACAGAGGGAGATGTTTTCCTGGAATTCCCTTGCTTTCTCTGTGATTCAGCAAATGTTGACAATTTGATCTCTGGCTCCTCTGCTTTTTCTAAACCCAGCTCGAACATTTGGAAGTTCTTGGTTCACATAAAATGTTAAAGAACTTCTCTAAGTAGAAAAGAAAAGGCCATAACTAGAAATATAGAAGTTATGAAAGGAAAAATTTCACTGGTAAAAGCAAATATATAGCAAAGGTAGTTAATCAACCACTTATAAAGTGAATGGGAAGATTAAAAGACAAAAGTGGCAAAGCCATCTATATCTACAATAAAAATAGTTATGGAATACTCAGAGATATAAAATACAATGTCAAAACATAAATGTGTTGGGGAAGGGAGTAAATATTAAGGATAAAAATCATACAATCATCTTAGTAGATGCAGGAAAAAACCTCTGACAAAATTCAACAAAATTCAATTTATGATAAAAACTCTCAACAAAATTGTTAGAGAGAGGCAACACATAATAAAGGCTACATATGACAAAACCATAGCCAATATCATATCAATGGTGAAAAGCTGAAAATATTTCCTCTAAGATTAGGAACAAGACAAGAATATTCAGTCTCACTACTTTTATTCAACATAGTATTGGAAGTCTTAATCCCAGGAATCAGACAAGAAAAAGAAATAAAAGGCATCCAAACTGCAAAGGAAGAAGTAAAACTGTCACTGCTTACAGATGACATGATACTGTATACAATAATTCTAAAGTTTCCTCTAAAAAATTCTATTAAAAGTAATAAATGAATTTATTAAAGTTTCAGGATATAAAATTTATATGCTGAAATCTGTTGCATTTCTATACACTAATAACAAGCTATCATAAAAAGAAATTAGGAAAACAAACTCCTTTACAATTGGATCAAAAATAATAAAATGCTTTGCAATAAATCTAACCTAGGAGGGGAAAGACCTATACTCTTGTAAGACATTGATGAAAGAAATTGAAGATGACAGAAAAAGATGGAAAGATATACCATACTCATGGACTGGAAGAACTAATACAGATAGTCCCTTACATATGAATCCTCAAGTTGTGAACTTTCAAAAATGCAAACATATGTTTGCAGGTCATATGTTTGTAAGTTCATGTGTCTGTACACATGTACATTTTAAAGTGCATATATCCTCTACAGGTGGTTGTGCTTTTGTGTACAAGTTGGAGCTAGATCTTCAGGAGAACGACTTCATTGAATTCCTTGCTATGCAACACGTGGAGCTTACTAATGAAGACTTGATGGAATTGGAAGCCCAGAGAAAGGATGAAGAGAGACACAAGGAGGAAGAAGTAACTAAAGAACTGAAAAGATTCACGATGCAGGAAATGGCAAGGGGATTCTGTTTATTTGAGAAGGCGCTGTTAGTGTTTTGAGGCTCAGGACCTGAATGTAGAATGGATGAGAAGGCTGCAACAACAGCTTTTCAAAATGCAATTCAGTGCTACCATGTCATCTAGGATGAGACACCACAGGATCTCTTTTTCAAGAGGATAGATAGAATCGAATCCAGCCAGGAACCAGAACCTGTGCCATCAACATCAGGCATGAGCAAAATTGCAGCTAACACTCCATCTCCTATTGCTGGCAAGCCTTCAGCTCTACCACTTCCCACCTCCTCTCCCTCCTCCTGTCAGTACTTCTTCCCGCCTGTTCACTCGATGCCAGTTCTTGTGTGCCAGCTGTGGTATGGTACTACTGCACTTTTCAAGGCACTGTAGTGTTAGATTTAAAATGTTTTATTTTGTGTGTTTGTTTTTATGTATTATTTGTGTGAAAATATTACAAACCTGCTATAGTACAGTACTATATAGCTTATTGTGTTAGTTGGGTACCTAGGCTGACTTTGTTGGACGTACAAACAAATTGGACCACGAACACACGCTAGGAATGAAACGTGTTCATATGTAGGGATTTATTGTATTGTTAAAACGATCATACTCCCCAAGGCAATACACATACTCAGTGCAATCCCTATCAAAATACTAATAGCATTTTTCACAAAACTAGAATGGATAACCCCAAAATTTGTATGAAACCACAAAAGACCCAATAGCTAAAACAATCTTGAGAAAAAAGTTGGAGGTATCATGGTCCCTGACTTCAGACCATGCTACTGAGCCACAGTAATCAAATCAGTATGGTACTGACCCAGAAACAGACAAATAGATTAATGGAACAAAATGGAGAGATCAGAAATAAATCTGTGCTTGAATGATCAATTAATCTACAACATAGGAGGCAAGAATATACAATGGGGAGAAGACTTTCTTTAATACCTGATGTTGGGAAAATTGGATAGCTATATGCAAAGAATTGAAACTGGACCATTTTTTCACATCACATAAAAAAAAAAAAAAAACTCAGTATGGATTCTGCACCTAAGTGTAAGACCTGAAATTTTAAAACTTCTAGAATAGAACTCAGGCAGTATACTCTTCGACATTGATCTAAGCAATATTTTTTGAATCTATCAGGCAAAGGAAACAAAACAAAAAATAAAAAATACGACTAAATTGAACCAAAAACCTTTTGCAAGGTGAAAGAAACCATCAACATAATTTTAAAAAGGCAGCCTAATGAATGGGAGAGGATATTTGCAAATGACATATCCAAAAGATGTTAATATCTAAAATATAAGAAGAACAACTCAATATCAAAAAATTTTAATGTACAGAAGACATAACTAGATCTTTTCCAAAGAAGGCACACAGATGGTTAACAGATACATGAAAAGGTGCTCAAAATCATTAATCATGAAGGAAATGCAAATCAAAACCACAATGAGATGTCACCTCTCACTTGTCAGAATGAGTACCATCAAAGAGACAGGTAACGAGTGTTGCCAAAGATGTGAAGAGAAAGAGAACTCTTGTGGACTGTTTAGTGGGATCATAAATTGGTACAAACCCTATGGAAAACAACATAGAGTTTCCTTAGAAATTAAAAATAGAAGCCCCATATGATTCAGCAATTTCATTTCTGAGTATTTACCCAAAGAAATAAAAAGCACTAATTCAAAAAGATATATGCACCCCTACATTTACTGCAGAATTATTTACAACAGCCAAGATACTGAAGCAACCCAAAGGTCCATTCCATGGATAGATAAATGGATTAAAAAAGCAGAATATCACTCAGACATAAAAAAAGAATGAAATCTTTTCACCTGTGACAACACAGATGGATCTAGAGGGTATTATGTTGAGTGAAATAAGTCAGACAGGGAAAGATGGATATATACCATATGATTACTTATATGTGGAATGTAAAAAAAAAAAAAAACAAGCAAAGCAAAATGTAAAGAGACTCATAGATACAGAGAACAAATGAATGGTTGCCAGAGTGGAAGAGGTGGAGGAATGGGTAAAATTGGTAAAGGGAATTAAGATGTACAAGCTTCCAGTTACAAAATAAATTAGTCACAAGAATGTAATATACATTGATAATGCTCTAATAACTTTGTATGGGGGCAGATGGCTTACTAGACTTATCACGGTGATCATTTTGTAATGTTTAAATGTTGAATCACTATATTGTACACCTGAAACTAACATAATATTATACATCAACTACATTTCAAATTTAAAAAAGAAATAAAAGTTTGCTATCATTATGTAAGTGTGATGGTAATCAATCTAAGTACACTCTTTGGGACGGAGTGATTGAATGCTTGATAAGAACTAACTTATCAATAAGTGATATCTGAAGACTCAAAGAAATAAATCTCTAATGGTGGAATTTCAGATATGACATGAAGTGTGGCAGATACTTTAAGGCAGGAACTCTTGGTTAGTGCTCCTCACAGTAGCCATTTTTTCCTAATTTCTCCCAGATCTGGAATTGAAATGATATGATCTTATATTTTAAAGCAACTTGCTTTCATTTGACTCCCGAAACCATCTTTGGAAGTAGATCATGAACCATAAGACTCTAGAAAGTGGAGGAAGTGAAGGGACTTGCCCAAGGTCACACAGCTCACCCAAGCCTAAAGCCCAATGACTGAAAGTAGCCCAACAGATCATCCAGGGAAGACAAAGGAGAAGGATGGGGAGGGGAGGTCTATTTTTGCAGAACCTCAGAGGAATCACTCTGTTTAAAACACTTTACTTCAGAGATGAAGTGGCATGCCCAGGGTCATAGACAAAATTAGCCGCAGATTAGACATTCCCTGAATCTCAGCCTGGGGTTTTCTTCCTGCATCCCCTGGCTCGCCCTCTCCCTTGGAAACAGTGATAGACCTGGTATGTTCTCTTGATCTCAAACAAGGCTGAGCTGCGCAAGATGCTCTCCTCCCGTGTATTTGTTCCCTCGCCTTTTCTGGCAGTGTGGTCCTGTCTCCTCTGTATACTCTTGCCAGGATAAATAGCTAGAAACGATGAAGGTCAGTGGCCTGTCGGCCCAGCTGTTCCGGCCAAGGACCATGCCCTACTTCTGACTGCCAGGGAGCAGGAGGGACGGAGTAATTAATTTCTATGCATATCATTGCCAGGATCACTTACTGATCCGAGGAGGGAGATTAGAGATGTCACCCTGTAAATTGAGTCAGAGCCTTCACCTCGGTGCTTGGCTGGCAATTTTACACAGTGCTTGACACGGTAACAAACACAGGGTACTAAAAGGCAGCAACTCCCCCGGGTGATGGACGGGGGGAATTGGCCCAATAAATTGTTCCCTGTAAAAAGCCATGTTTCCCTCATTAAAAGGCAGTGAATTCTCTATTGCTTTTCATTAGCTCTGGCCTTGCTAGACATGAGGTGTAATTGACAGTGTGGTTACAGGAGGTGGGCCCTGAGGTGAGGAAGACAAAGAGGCTGAAAAGAGATTCTTATTTATTAAGGTAGAGGTGACAGGCGGCTGCTTAATAAGTTTTTGGCGAGGGGGGCAGGAGGTAGGAGAGTGATGGGAACCTCTGAGGGTTGCTCCAAGGGCATTGCACCCAGGAGAGTCAAGAGCTGGCCAGACTCGGGGGAGAAGAAGGGGCTGCTGCCCTGCCAGGGCAGAGGCACACCAAGGACTGGGTGGGTGGAGGCCCCTCGTGGTCTTCCGCCCAGCCTAAGGAGTCCTGAGCACTGGCCTAGGGCCTGGTCCTGGGTGAGTCACAGACAAGACCAGTCAGCCTCTTAGGAAAGTTACTCCATCTTTCTAGTCTCCGTGTCGTCATCTGAAAAATGGGCAGAATGGGATCAAGTGAGAGATCCTGTCCGTGAAAGCAGTTGAGGGAAAAGTTGAAAATATTACAGACTTACCTGATTTCTGCAACTGCCTGTCTTCTTAGCATAAGCATGGACGAAGCAGTTCTTTTTTCCTTCCATGGGTTTTACTTTGTCCCTTTCACTATTCATTCATGCTCACATGAAGGCCCCAGGAGCCTTCACCCTGTCTCTTCTCACATGTGGCCTTCATTCTTAGAGACTTTCCCTATCTTCTGGCACAGCCTGAGGCTCCAGACTCATCTTACAGTACTCTCCTTCCCATACCCTTGAGCCTCCAGGGAAGCTGCTGACTGAAAGTGAAAGTGAAGTCGCTCAGTCATGTCCGACTCCGTGCGACCTCATGGACTGTAGCCCACCAGGCTCCTCTGTCCATAGGGATTCTCCAGGCAAGAATACTGGAGTGGGTTGCCATGCCCTCCTCCAGGGGATCCTCCCAACCCAGGGATCAAATCCAGGTCTGCCACATTGTAGGCAGATTCTTTACCGCCTGAAACACCAGGGAAGCCCCAAGCCCCTTTTAGTGGGAAAAAAAAGCAAAACAAACTGAACAGGAGCTATTCTTCCATGTTGAAAAGTGAGGTGCAGACCACCTATGTGGAATTCAGCCTAATACACTTCAAGTGTATTAAAGGGCTGAAGGCAAAGTCACAAAGGGTTTTTGGCAAAGAGGGCTGTGGGTGTGTTACGGGTCCTGCATCTTGTGGGAAAGGCAGGAGGTAGCCTCCCCTTCACCTCTGGCCCATTGAGAGGGGACTTGGGAGAGATGCCCGGAAAGCATGCTGGGTGTCCAGGAGCTGGAGGCAGTCTTGGCTGGGTGTGACAGGGCCGGAGGAATTGCAAAGCCAGCGGCTCTGGCTCCTGGCCTGAGGGAACAGGGGTGAGAAGGCCATCTTGCCGCACTGGCGCCCCCTTGAGGCAAAGCAAGCCAAAGAGGAGCTGGACCCTGGAGACCTAGCGCTACCCGGAAGGTATTCACGGCTCACCTCACCACCGTCACCACTTCCGCAAATGCGCTACCCTTTGCAGAAGTGCCGTCAAGAGTTCCCTGTAGAAACCTTCAGGGAAGTGTCCCTGAGGAGAATAATCAGTTCAGAACAGCAGCCAACACAGAGAAAGTCAGTATGAGTTACCAGTTTCCAGATGGGAAAAAATCAAAGTCAGGCTGTGTAAGGCCCTCCCTTCTCTCTCCATTCTTACAAGGGATCGGTCCATGCCTGTGGGGCCGGGGCAGAGGCAGGGAGGAGAAATGGAGAAAAAGCCGATTCTAACCCACTCGGCCACCAGCCCCGCCGATCCAGGCTGCCAGAGAATCCTGGGCTATGGGAGGGGCAAAATTTTACATTTAGACATTATTTTATCAGACATTTAATTACTAATGTGAGGTTATTCTTCTGGCTGGATGGGCCTTGAAGAACATTCATTATCTGAGGGCCAAACAGACAGGCTATGGGTTTCCTCCAGGGGCAACTGAGGCTCAAGACCCACGGAGAGGGTTTGGTGGGCCTGTGATGGGGTGAAGGTGGGATGGAGAATATAATTGTTTCCTAATTGAACCCTAGTGAATTAGTTTCCTTGGGCTGCTTTGTAAAGTACCACAGACTGGGTGGCTTAAACAAGAGAAATGTATTCTCTCACAATTCTAGAGGCTGGAAGTTCAAAATCGAGGTGCTGGCAGGGCTTTGTTCTCTGAGAAGGTGCCAGCAAAGATCTGTTCTAGGCTTCTCTCCTAACTTCTGGTTGCTGTTGTCATTCAGCCACTGAGTCGTGTCCAACTCTTTGAGACCCATGGACTGCAGCACACCAGGCTCCCCTGTCCTTCACCAGCTCCTGGAGCTTGCTCAAACTCATGTCCATTGCGTCGGTGATGCCATCCAACCATCTCATCCTCAGTTCAAAAGCATAAATTCTTCTATTGGTTTCTTTTTTCTTTGAATTGTTCACTTAGGAAGGCTTTCTTCTCTCTCCTTGCTATTCTTTGCAACTCTGAATTCAGATGGGTATCTCTTTCTTTTTATCCTTTGCCTTTCACGTCTCTTGTTTTCTCAGTTATTTGTAAGGCCTCCTCAGACAACCATTTTGCCTTTTTGTATTTCTTTTTCTTAGGGATGGTTTTGATCACCCCCTCCCATATAGTGTTATGAACCTCCCTCCATAGTTCTTCAGGCACTCTGTCTATCAGATCTAATCCCTGGAATCTAGCTTCCAGTAGCCTCAGGTGTTCGTAGATGGCCACTTCTCCCCAAGTCTCTTCACCTTCACTCTGTGCATCTCTGTATCCAGATTCACCCCCCCCCCCTTTTTTTTTTATAAGGATACCAGTTGTTTTGGATGAGGGTCTACCCTAATGACCTCATTTTAACTTGATCATCGGAAGAGACCTTATCTCCAGATAAGATCACATTCAAAGTTAGGACTTCTACATCTTTGGGGGGACACAACCCAACTCATAACACCTAGGATCCTTGCTCGTTTGATGAATCCTTCTTTCTGGAGTGCCCCTGTGTGTCAGACGCTGTGCTGAGCACTAAGGGTGTTCAGTGCATCGCCTGGAGAGAATCACAGTTGGGGGGAGCACAGGACAGTAGTGTCCACCCCGGCAGAGGGGACCTCTCCTGCACCCGGGAGGGGATGTCTCTCTAGAGGAAGTCTTGAATTTCAAGTTAACAGCAGCTTGGCAGACTTGGGATGGGTGAGCCAGGCTAGGGGAAGGGTTAGGGTGACCCAGCTTGCCCAGGACCAAGACAGTTCCTGAGATCTGGGATTTTCAGTGCCAAAGTCAGAAGCATCCCAGGCGAAACAGGAAGAGTTGGCCACCCTAGAAGGGGAGACACCTGACTGCACAGCAGAGACAGGCAATCAGACAGAGTGAAATCAAAGGTGAGACGCAGTAAAGCTTGTGTGAAGGCTCTCTGTGCACTGCTGGCTGAAATGTCTTGGGAAGACTGTGACGGGGAAGTGGAGCTGAAGTTGAGCTCTAGAGGATGGAAGGTTTGGACATGGGGGATAGCGCCTCTTCAGGTGGAAGAATCAGAGGAGCAAGGTACTCGGGAGGAGGGAGTTGTACCTGTAAGGACTTCAGATGAAAGAGAAAGTACAGTTCCTGCCCCTGGAGCTTAGAAGCTTGTGGAAGGAAGACAGAATCATGTCCACGTGTAGAGGCACTGTGAGGAAGGCCAGTGGTCAAGCCAGACCAGCCAGCAGGGACCCCAGGAAGCCAGACTTTCATAGGGAAAGGCTGGAAATGACAGGCCACCAAGGGAGCGGTCCTAACCTTCCCAGACTCCTCCTGGGGGAAACTCTGCTCATTCCAGGATTCTGACGAGGCTGGGTCTCAAGGGCTAAAAACACTTTGGCAAATGAGAAAGGCCCTTTTCTTCCCTTCCTTCCTGTTGACTTCACTCATCTTTCCTTCCATCCATCCAAGAAATACTAAGTGCCCATTCCATTCCTTCCATGTCCTGGAGGCTAGGTGGGTGACCTTCACAGCAGTGAGTGGAAACAGAAATGGCCTCTATGCTCACGGAAACTACAGTTCAGAGGGAGGAGACAGACATTTATTAAATAGACAGGAAATCGCAACAAGGATCAGTGCAATGAAGATGAAACCGAGGGTCCTCTGAGTGTCGTGACAGGGCTGAGATGACCTGGAAACCCAAGCAGCAGGGAGAGGTCCGACCATTCACCAGAACTCCCCAGGATGGCACGGAGGAGGAGCTCAATCAATGAAAAAATTAAGCAGTGAATCTGAGACCTGCTGAGGAGTTGGGAGAAGGTGCAGGATGGTAAGAACCCAGGTCTTGCCTGTTCAGGAAAAGAATTATAGCAGGTAAAACCTGAGGACTCTTGAGACAGAGTAACCTGTAATTCATCAGACTTTTTTTCCTCGTCAATTTGACCTGCTCCCACTTTGCTACCCAGATAACTGGATATCTGAATAAACTGAAGAAATTGTATCAGAGTTCTTTTCCCCATAGTAAAGAGCATGGTTCTCTCTACGTACATTCCTCCTTGAGTTTTTAATTCTCCTCCTTTCCTTCGTCTTTCTCCCCCTCAGGGATACTCAAGGAGGACCAGCCTAGATGCCTGGCACTCCACGCCTTGTTGTCCCCAGAAGAAATACTGGCAAAATGGGAGCCTTAAAATTAAATACATGGACTGTCCAATAATTAATTTGATTTTATACCCATTGTTTATTTAATACAACTTTAAGACTACATTAAGAAGGCAGAACTGCGCAGCGTAGCATGAAAACGAGCTGGAAGCTTTCCAAGTGGAGGCCAGGAATTAGCAAACTGGTCAGACGTGCAGGATGGCTCCCTGTAAGATGTAATCAAGAAACCACACTTCTGATGTTTCTTCAGCAAGCTATACTATCCAAAAGCATTCTAAGTCCTGCTCCCCCGGCTGTAGAATGGCCTGGGACCGCCTAACCAGAGCAAGTGGAGTCGGTATCAGCCATAGGCCTCCAAGGAGACTATGCTGAGCATCTCCAAACCCCGGGATCTGTGCTGCTCCCCAGGGAGACAGTCCATTTTAAGTGTCAATTTGAGTGGACTGGGGGTGCCCAGGTATTGGTTAAACATTATTCTGGATGTGTCTGTGAGGGTGTTTCCAGAAGAGATTAGTGTTTGAATCAGAGGATTGAATGAAGTGGATTGCCTTCCCTAATATGGGTGGTCCCCATCAAATCCGCTGAGGGGCTGAATGGAATAAAAATGTGGCAGAAGGAAGGACTCACTCTGGCTCTGTTTGACTGAGCTAGGATATCAGCTTCCTGCTCTTGTTCCTCCTGGTTCTCAGAGCTTCGGACTTGAACAGGAATCTGTACCATTGGCTGTTCACTCTCAGGCCTTTAAACGATATCCCTGGCTTTCCCGGGTCTCCAGCTCGCAGAAGGCAGATCATGAGACAGCTCAGCCTCCAAAATCACGTAAGCCAATTTCTTAGAGTAAATCTTTTTCTACTGGTTATGTTTCTCTGGAGAAGCCTGACTAATACACTCCTATCCAGATGCCATTTGCTTCAGATTGCTTCCTTCTATCTGAAAGAAGGACCTTAAAAAGCCTCCCTGGGCTTGGTTTCTGCCACCTTGAAAGGGAAATTGGATAAATTAGGAGGTCTGGACACGAGAAGCACAGCCATCTCAGTTAGCACGGGCTAACTGGACCTTGGTGCCTATTTCCGGCCCGTTGTCTGACAGTCTCTTGCCTGCTTGGTTTTTGAGGCTTCCTTGGGTTTGACCATCTGCTAAGCTTACTGATCACTCTCTCACTTGAACCATAAACAGAGCCTTTGCTTGCCTCCAGGACTTCTGGGAGCCTGACCACAAACCCAGGTCTTCGCGCCATCCTACCCAGTCTTCTTCAGATGTCCAATCACCATCTACGGTTCCTTGACCTTCGATGCCTGCTCTAACATTTTTGCCTACCGTGGGTGTTAGCACCTGTCTTGGTTGGATGGAATCTGACTCACTGCCCACCCACACAATTCAAAGGCCTCAGCTCCACCTCTGCCCCCAGTCTCCAGTCTCTCCCTGCCCCATCTTGAGCTCATGTTCTGGCCTTTTGCCTTCCCCCATCTCCTCTCTGCTGGTTCCTCCTCTGTTTTCACAACTCATGGCCCCTTGGACCTGCTGTGGTCAGCGTCTGCCTGGAGCGGTCACACCTTTCTCCATCCTCTAACTGGGTCATTTGATGACATACCTCCTTTCTTGCCACATTCAACCTGAAGCCAGGCTGTCTTCAGTCCAAATGCATTAACTGAGGAGTCCAGATGCCCTGGCCCAGGTTAGCCCAGCTGTTGGTGTCTGGAAGACCTTGGGGGTAATGGATCACACTTTATTCCTGAGGCTCAGTTGCATTTTGTGCCCCAGTTTGAGTAACTGGGCCCTTTTTTGTTCTCCTGACTCAGTCCCAATAACTGACCAGAATCTTAGTTTTTCTAGTCCTGCCTTGGTCCTACCAGCCCCACTCAGGGGCCTAGATCCAGCTGAAGGCTTACTCAGGGCCCTACTATTTCCCAACAGGGCTTCCTGCAGCTGCATCTTCTGTTGCTCAGCAACCAGGTAAGACCCCTCCAGTATCCCATCCACTCCTGCACTTCTCTGGCACAGACTAGCCTACAACTCTTCCATATGCACTTTTGATGCTGGCTTCTTCACACTGGCTGCAATCAGTGCCATTCCCTGGCTCAGAGTCCCTCTCCGAGATGGTGGGGTGGGGTACCATGGTATGCCTCAATGTCCACAGGCTTGATTCAATCTTGACCACCAACCTGGCCACCAAAGTCAAACAGTCTTTTCTAACAACAAGTTTCTACCCCATCAACTAATAAGGCCCTAGTATTGACCTAAACCAATGGAAAACATCATCGCAAACACTTGGTCAATTGATTTTTTCTACCTGTGTTACAGAAAGCAATAGAAACTCACATATTGCCAAAGGCTAGATGGTGTGTTAAGGCCTCTGACTGCAAAAGAGTTAAAGGAAGGAAGGGAGACTTCAGTGCAGGCTGGATGAGACAGAGGCCGTTTAAGAGATCTTTGGGGCTTTCACTTGCTGTGCAATTAGAGACAGGAGACCTAGTCTATATTTTCTCACACCTAAAATAAGACTAACAATACTGACTCACACAAGAATATGAAACCAAAGGAATTTCATACAAGTTTATTTATCAATTCATCAATCATTTAAACATTTATTGAATGCCCTCTAGGTCTCAGGCAGGGTATTGGGCACTGGGGATATAAGATGAGTAAGACACAGTAGCTCAAAGAATTCACCATCTAGAGAGGAAGAGAGCTACTTGAACAAACATTTGTATTCAGTGTTGTGAAACAGACATGCCAGCAAGTAGTTGCGAGTGGGAGAGTGGGGAACAGAGATGAGACAGGAGGGCTTCCTGGAGGTGACAATGATGAGTCAAAAGAAGAAGTGTGGGTACCTCCTGGGCTGTCCAGTGGTTAAGACTCCACACTTCCAGTGCCTGAGGTGTGGGTTCAATCCCTAGTCAGGGAACTGAGATCTCACATGCTGTGTGGTACAGCAAAAATAAATAAATACTGATTAAAAAATAATACATTGAAAATATATTATTTTTTTAAAAAAGAATAAGTGTGGCTCCATCAGACAAAGGGGATAGAAGAGCTTTTCAGACAGAAAGAGCAGCATAAACAAAGATGTGTGGTAGAAGATCAACTTGGGGAGCGTGTGTGTGTGTGTGTGTGTGTGTGCTCAGGGACATGGGAGAACTAGAAACTGATCAAAGTTCTTAGAGCACAAGGCAGATCAGTAGAGGCTTAAATCCCATGTTAGGAAGCTGGAATATATCTACCTATAGGAAACAGGAAATCACTCAATATTTTAAACAGAGGAGAGGGAGAGTCAGATTTGGCACTAGAAGGCTCAAAAGGCTAGAGAATGGAGGAATGGATTCAAGAATAGCAAGCCTTGAAGCAGGAAGACTAGCACAAGGGCTTAGTTAGCAGGGATGCACGTGAGGGGTCATGAGGGCCTGGGGGCCTGGTTATAGGTTAGACACTAGCATGGGAAGGTGAAAGGATGAGGAATACAGGGACGAGCACAGGAGCCATTTGGCACAGGGTGACAAAATTACCTTCACTGGAGCTGGTGTGCCAGAGCTGAGAAAATCCATAAAGCAGCAGGAGGAAAAAGAAATATTACCTTCAAAGAGCAAGAGTAAGACTTATAGCAACTTAGAGCCAACCCCTCAACAGAAATCACGGAAGCCAGAAGACAGGGACTAATATATCCAAAGTCCTAAAGAAAACAACTGCCCACATAAAATTCCTACAATGAATATATCCTTCAAAAGCAAAGATGAAAAGAATTTCTGCTTCCTGGTGGGATACAGTAGCTTAAGGCAGACCAGCATTCCTGCCAAGAACAAGTCGAAGAGCCAGATAAATAGAGAAATCATTCATTTGAAGTCATTGGAGGTCCACGAGGAAATGCTAACTGGAGGGACTGAGACCCTGGCGAGGAAGCAAACAGAGAGGTGAGCTGACCTCTGCAGCCATAAGGAGTCTGAGGATGGGGCTTTTCACCAATGAAAGGCTGTTGGGGACCAGAGAAACCAGCAGAGCTTCTAGTGGAAATTTGAGGATGCTGGATCTCACGGCTTAGTTTTCTTTCAAGTAAATTCCTCTAACCAAGCACTGACTTGGCTTCCTTATCCTTATCATGATGCCAGATGTCATGGCCCAGGTAAGGATGGGGCTGGATTCTGTCCTCTGTCCTGGCTGCTTTCCATGGAGCTCAGATGGATAGCATTAGTCCTGGAAAGCCTTCAAGGTAGCAGAGCTATTCTGTTGAATGAGAAAGTGAGGGTCAGAGCCAAGACTGGGAGGCCAAGAGGAGAGTTCAGTGCAGAAATGGGCCGCACCTGGGCCAGGTATTGGATGCCTTGATTAAGAGAAAAATCCAGAAACCTGAAACCTCACTTGTTATTCCCAGACTGCACTTTTCTTGGCTTCCCTCATAGGCATGAGAGTTTCCGTTCTGTTTCTTCCTGCCTGGAGTACCCTCCAAATGGCTCCACCCTTCTCTAGTTACCCATCATTTCTCCCACGGGTCCTACTTCCAACCTGAGGCCATCCACATCCCACCCAGAGCCCTCCCTCCTCAACACCCTCAGACCACTTAACACTGGCCACAATCCCCCTCTATGGTGGCTATTCAAACCCTCCATGGACAGCTCCCAACTACTCTCTAGCCTTAGGTTCTTTGTTGCCTAGGAACTGGCAGAGCCACCTCACTCTTGCTACTAAGTGTCTAGGCTAAATAATGCCCCCCAAAGATATCCAGGCCCTAATTTCTAGGACTTGCTCATGTTACCTTATATGACAAAATGCACTTTGTAGGTGTGATTAACGGTCTTTACCCTAAAGATGTTTAAGATATGATTATCACAAGTTTAAGGGCTTCAAACAACACAAATACATTATTACTTTGCCGTGTTGTAGGTCAGAAAGTCAACATTCAGGCGTTTGCAGGGCTAAGTTCTGTCTGGAGGTTCTGAGAGAATCTGTTTCCATGCTTTTTCCAGCTTCTAAAGGCCGCCTGCTTTCCTTGGCTGGTGGCCCTAGCATTCAACCAGCAATATTGGCCCGAGTCCTTCTCAAGCTGCCATTTCTCTAATTTTCCTTTTGATTCCTTCTTTCACTTTTAAGGATCCTTGTGATTACACTGGGTTCAAAGAGATATAGCAGGATCTTCTCCCTGTCTTAAGGTCAGCTTTAGCAAGCTTAATTCCCCTTTGCTACCTAACTTTCACAGGTTCTGGGGATTAGAACACAGACATTTTGGGCCAGGGGGCGGGGATTATTCTGCCTACAACAGAAGGAGATGACAAGAACCTTCCAGGTGGGATGGAAAAGTATAAGCCAATGTCTGGAAGAAGGAATGTGTAATGTAGGTTTGAGGGACAATGAGGAGACTCATGGGCAAAGAAACTAGGGTTCCAGAGGTGATTTGTGAGAATAAGACTAAAGAGCTAGTTTGGAGCTAGATGGTGGGTGAAAGGCTTTGAATGCCAGGATGGTGAAGAGCTTTGCTGTACAAACAAGAGGGAGTAGGGGATATCTTAATGGAAGTGTGGTTTACTAGTTATTACGGGGATGTGGTAAGAGGTAAGACCACAGAGAGGTTTTGGCGTTTATTTCCTTGACCTTATTTCCATCATGATCCTGAGAATTGAGGAGAAGGGGTGATCCTGGCATAACGTGACATAGAGGTAGGAGTAATGCAAGCAAAACAGCAGGACACGAAAACACAGAGAAGGTGGGAGAGAGAGAAGGAAGAGACAGGGTGGAGAACGGGGTAGAGTTTAACCCATTCACAACCTGCCCCCGCCTTTTAATGCCCATTGAACAGGCCTGATTCTGTTTTGATAGAAAACACACCCAGCGCATGGTTCAGAAGGCTATAGAATTGAGAGCTATTAAATACTAAAAAGACAAGGTGAGAAACAATTTGCAAAATCTCCTCTTTTTATAGACTGCAGCGATTGAGAAAAATTGAGTAAATTCCCCAGCTGCCTCAACTGCAGTCTGTTTCAAGATTCCATCAATTTTTTACGGTACAATCAATATTTATGAATCCCCAAAGAAATGTCTCGAAGAGAAACCCAGCGCAACATTTTCTCAGTGGTTTGCAGAGATGTAACAGGGGGACCTAAATAACTTTTAAAATAATCTCAATGACAATCAAAGACTCTTCCATAGCCAATATGGTTTAATGTCAGTGTTTATATTAGTGCTGTTCTGCCCAGGGTGGGGGCGGGGAGGGAAAGTGCTTGGAGTTTAATCTGTCCAAAAGATGACACGTGGCAATAATAAGTCCACCATAATATGGTACTTAAAAATTCAAAGGAAGTGCTGTATTAAAAAGTCCCTGTTTTTTTTTTTTTTTAATGCATTAAAATATCCTCCATTGGTTAAGCAATGGATTTTTTCAGTCAGCTGGAAAAGAAGATTTCTGGGGGAAAAAAAAAACAGACAAACAAATCCACACTGCTTTAATGGCTACTTTAGGTTTAATATCTAAACTTATTTAAATAACTCTGAGCCCTCCTGCTGAGAAATATTGAAACTAATGGATTCCTTTGTGCGTAATCTCCATTTAAATGTAGAGTTTAATTTCCCTTTCGGCTAAACCTGTGTGAAACTAGTCTAGAAATGTCCCTCTAAAAAAAGAGAAAGCCCCATATAGAATATTTAGGGGGATTCCTTTATTTTATTTAAAATTGGTTTGGGGCATTAAAAGTAAATAGCCAGCCAACAGTGAGCCCACAGACCGCCTGAGTTTATACCTGGGGCTCCAGAGGTGGGGGGTGGGGGCGGGGCTGCGGGGCCTGGGGTCCAGATGTCCACGTGAGCAATGGGAACACCTTGGCCTGGCACCGACCAAGCGCCACCCGTGAGATATGCTTTCAGGGCCACCTGGCAGACGTTGGCACAGGGCCATCTGTGCCAACAGCACGCTGTCTGCATCCTTCCCATATTGAGAAAGCCAGAAATTCCCCTACTGGAGCTTCATCTCTGTGGCTTACGGCTTTGATTTCTGTTCCATGCAAATTGCCTCAGCCAGGGTCGCACTTCCCGTGCGGCTGAAGGCCATTTCGTGTGCATGAATATTCATAGCGTCCCGTGAGGTCAGAGTACAAGCCAGGGCCAAGAAATTGATCTACGGTGCCCTTTTATTCAACAGGTAGCAAAACCGTGGCCCAGAGAGAGTAAGATCTCCCTGGTCAGTGTCAGAGGTGGAACGAGAGCCCAGGTGTCCTGATTTTCTAGCCACCAGGCTCCCTTTGCAGGGGTACGCTCTACATGGACAGACTCTGGGTGCCCATGACTTCTACATCCTGGCGTTAATCCACGTGATTTTTCATCCTTGCCACATAACTGAGAATTTAAACAGCATGTGTGAATGTGTCTAAAATTGAGCATAGGGGTTTAAATCCAGTGTGTTTCTTATAACCAGTCCAAACTGTATGGCATGAGAACAGTAGAGTTCTCACCAAAGGATTCCTTTAGCCATCTTCTCAGTTGTATAAGCAAAAGCCAGGTTATAAAGATACAATTCATATATAAATCTTTTCATGGCACCCATGGAGAGGGCAATGGCACCCCACTCCGGTACTCTTGCCTGGAAAATCCCTGGTCAGAGGAGCCTGGTAGGCTGCAGTCCATGGGGTCGCTAAGAGTTGGACACAACTGAACGACTTCACCTTCACTTTTCACTTTCATGCATTGGAGAAGGAAATGGCAACCCACTCCAGTGTTCTTGCCTGGAGAATCCCAGGGACGGCGGAGCCTGGTGGGCTGCTGTCTATGGGGTCGCACAGAGTCGGACAGGACTGAAGCGACTTAGCAGCAGCAGCAACTGTGTGAAACAAGCTACACTGGCCAGGACAATTCACAGGCAAGGGCAGGTACTAATGGTTTAAATCTGAGAGCGAGAATGAGATGAAAGTCTTTAATACAACATCTCTGTGACTGAGAAGAGTCCTATGACAGAAGCAAGGTTCCTGGATTCTGGTCCCAATTTCTTCTCTTAGAGCTGTGAGAATGAGGCAGTCTTGCATGCCTGCTGAGCATCACTTGCCGCATCTTTCTGATAGGGATGATGAGAACAATAACTTAGCAGGCCCAAAGGCAGGACCCTGGACCATATGATTTGGGGGGATTCTTCAAGCTATAGGATTTGATTATATTGCATTACAACACTGCCAGCAAGTATAAGACAAAGAATGCTTGAGGTACACACACACACACACACACCAGCTCTGAAGTCAAAATCCACTTCACAGACTTGCATAATGTAGATGACTTAGAAAACATGAGGGTCAGCCATGAAACACAGCCTAAGGTGGTTGTGCTGGTATAAAGCTGTGTGTCTGTCCTGTCTCTTGGCCTCTCCAAGACCACTTGCAGAACATCCTTGTATGTCAAATGGCTAGGCAGTGTAATCTGAGGGATACCAAGCTATGACAAATCTTTTTAATAAAAGCAAAGACATCACTTTGCTGACAAAGGTCTGCCATCTGTATAGTTAAAGCTTTGGCTTTTCTAGTAGTCATGTATGAATGTGAAAGGTGGACCATAAAGAAAGCTGAGCATTCAAGAATTGATGCTTTTTAACTGTGGTGCTGGAGAAGACTCTTGAGAGTCCCTTGGACAGCAAGGAGATCAAAACAGTCAATCCTAAAAGAAATCAACCCTGAATATTCATTGGAAGGACTGAAGCTGAAGCTACAACACTTTGGCCACCTGACGCAAAGAACTGACTGATTGGAAAAAAACCCAATACTGGGAAAGATTGAGGGCAGAGGGAGAAGGGGACGAAAAAGATTAGATGGCATCATTGACTCAATGGACATGAGTTTGAGCAAACTCTGGGAGATAGTGAAGGACAGGGAATCCTGGCATGCTGCAGTCCATGGGGTCGCAAAGAGTCAGACATGACTGAGGGACTGAACAACAATGAAGTCCATGCTCTGAAAATATCATACCCAGCAGCCTGCATCAGGGATCACCATGCCTAGTCACTTCTGTCCTTGAGAACATTGAAAACTTCGGTTCAAATGCAGAATTAGACCAGGGGGAGACATTGCTGTTACTAGCCGTTAACATGTTAGCTAGAAATCAATTCTGTCACCTAACAGAGCTTTGAAGATTGCAGAAATTTACATCAGAAGAGAGGAAAGCATAGGACAGATCTCAGCTACTGCCCAGGAGAGCAAAGGCTAGTCTAGATGACAGCTGGAGTCAGTGGAAGACAGGGCAGTGTGGGGAAGGTGCTTGGCGGGGTGGAAAGAAAGCCTGAAGGTGAGCTGTTCACGTCAGAGTGTCTGCGGGCAGCACTGGTACCACGACTGCCTGGGCACCATACCCAGCTGCTGTGCTGACGTCTGAGCAACAGAAGAAACAGCTCCTGCTCTTAAGAAACTTGTAGTCCAGCTGGGGAGACAAAACATTACAGAATCCAGCTCACAACTAGAAGCAGACGGAAACTCAGAGCACTGTGGGGAATTACAGGAGAGACTTGGCTGCTTGGGCAGGTGGGAAAGTCTTCAGAGAGAAGAGGACAGGTGGAAAAAAGCCATCAAGGATTGGTCAGACAGAGGTGGGCAGGAGGAAAAGCCAGGGGAACAATGGAGAAGATGCCAAGCTCATGAGCGTGGCTCCAGAAAGTGGCATCAGTCACAGGGCCTCACTTTGAGCTGAAGGGCTATGTGGGTCATAGGTCAAGACTCAGACTCCACCCACGGGAGAAGGAGTCCAAACCCTAGGCCAGGAGATGGGAAACCTATCTATCTGACCCAGCCCTCAGGGCCCATGACTGCGTCTAGTGCCAAGTGGTGGCACTCACTTGCCTGATGGGAGTGCACTACAGGGTATATGGAAAATGAGGTGGCTGCAGGAAAAGGGGAAGAACTGGAAGCGTCACTGCAACCTACCACTCATGGCTTATTTCCCTCAAAGCTATTACATGCTGCCCAGGGCTGTGTCCTGTTCATCTCTGTAAGCTAATCCTTACCACGGCGCCTGGTATAGAGGAAGTGGCTGAATTGGTTGACGTGTGTCCTCACTAAACTGCAAAGCAGAGTCAGGCTGAGTTCCTGTGTTTCAGCCCTGCCAGGGAACCGACTGATAACGGGCAATGATTCATCAAGGCGGGCAGAACTGACTCAAATAAATTTCAAGGTGCTATGCTTTCGTATGGCGCCTTCATTCAGTGTGCCTCTAGCCTTCTGGTGGTGCCGCTGGACTCCTCCTACAGGGTGCTCCTGCTGTGCCCAAACCGTGAACATTCCCCCCAACCACATGATGCTCTAGCCGGTTCCCACCTAGTTCGGTCAGACCCAAAACGACTGGTGTCTTTACTACAGAACTGCTGGTCTGCTGGTTCTGTAGGCACAAAATGTTAGGGGAGCAATCGAATTAACCTGTTTGTATATACTTGAACATTATTTTCTTATCTTGGCAGCTCTGTGTTTACCCTCACCCCCTCCACCTACCAGGCTGTGCCCACATCCATGCACACCCTTCCCCATTTCTGGTCCCCTGCTCCAGTCATTTCTGACCTCCTGAGGTGGACTTTTCTATTTCTACTTAGCCCTTAAGAGAGGAATTCTACTTCTTTAAAAAAAAAAAGTTGAAGTTTAATTTATAATATTGTGTTGGTTTCAAGTATATAGCAAAGTGATTCAGATATACATACATTTTCCACTATAGTTTATTGTAATATATTGAATATAATTCCCTATGCTATACAGTGGGCTTCCCAGGTGGCGCCGTGGTAAAGAATCCACCTGGCGATGCAGGAGACACAAGAGGCTCTGGTTTGATCCCTGGGTCAGGAAAATCCTCTAGAGTAGAAATTGGCAACCCACTCCAGTATTCTTGCCTGGAAAATTCTGTGGACAGCGAACCCTGGTGGGCTATCGTCCAGGGGGTTGCAAAGAGTTGGACACTACTGAGCAAGTGAGCACATCCACTATTCAGTAGGACCTTGTTGTCTATGTTGTATCCAGTAACTTCTGTCTGTGAATTCCAAACTCCTACTTTATCCCTCTGCGTCCTTTCCCCCTTGGTAATGATAAGTTTGGAGATTCCTTAAAAACTAAAAATGGAGTTACCATATGATCCAGCAATCCCACTCCTGGGCATGTATCTGGAGGACACTCTAATTTAAAAAAGCACATGCATCCCTATGTTCACAGCAGCACCAGTCACAACAACAAGACATGGAAGCAGCCTAAGTGTCCACTGACTGAAGAATGGATAAAGAAAATGTGGTACGTATGTATATCTTATTGACCATCCAGCTTCCCCCAGGGAATGGGGCTGGAAATTATCAAGGGCAAATTAAAGGAGGGGCTTTAGTTCATACATACATGTTACCTTCAAGGAAGGTGGCCATCCAGTCTCTTTGTCGCAAAGCATTAGGAGAACTCCTACAGCTCAACAGTGGGCAGACCACCCTGACTACTCTGACCAGAGCTAAGCTGATTCTGGTCCAGGGCACAACCTGGAGCAACCACATAAGACTAGGCATTTGGTAACCCTAGAGTAGACTGACATACTCTGACATGTAGAATGCTGCAAATCAGCCCACCCAAACCTTCTTTTGGGGAAGAATGAATATTGACTGAACAAAGAGAAGACAGATGGCAGAATGTGTGCCTTCCTGAGGGGTACTGAACTCCTTTTTCATTTCTCCGTAAAGCATGATGCACAACATCTACGTCTTAGAAGAGCTGCTGAGTCTTGGGAGAACTATGGCTACTAAGGACATATCTGGAGCAATTCCACATTCCAGGATATCCTTCAACACACAGCTCCAAAACATACATCTCTTCCCTAGAAGTACTAAGGAATCTGGTGGTAGAGAAAGGGAAGGGTCACAAAATGTTGTTTCTACCCTAGATCTATGTCCACCCACAGGTAATTTCATAAATCTGGTATTGACTACATTAAAAAAACAAAAGTTAATTCATTTTATTGATGTCACTGATTAGCTTACCATTGGTTCTTAATTATTACAGTTCAGTAACAGTACCTTCAGGTTAACTCAGTGTGTTTTATGTAATTGTAACAGCAAACTCCTCTCTTTAGCCTTCTGCTTTTCCAGCTGGTTGGCCAGAACCAACTGTAACACGGTCATCGCCCGTAACACAGAGCACTCAGAGGGCACTCAAAATGAGGGTGAGTGGCTCATCTCGTTATCCTTGTTGATCTGGCCCAGAGTTAGAATCCCTGCTGGTGATATTACTTTTCAATATATGGGGCCTGGGTTCATGCTGATGGAATGTCTCTTAATTAAGAATCTTTTTTTGTCCTATGCATAAATTAATCAAGGTAATTATTGCAGCATTATTATTATTACATTGTACTTATAGAGCACTTACCTCCAAGGTGCTCAAAGCAGTTTATAGATTTTTTTTAATCTAATGAACTCTAGCAGCCTCTAGGCAAGATGGAGAGCAGAGCAGGGATTATTAGAGCCACACTCTAGTTGGAGAAAATGGGTCAGGCCAGAAGTAGGGGTGGTTGCTGGTTGCTGCAAAAATAACTCACTTAGATTCACTTATATGCTCGTGTCCATGTTCCCCCTGTCAGTGGAGGTATGGGGTGGGGGGTGCCTGCTGTTGGCTGTGGTAGAAGGTGTTCCTTCTTTATCTGCAGAAGCTATAATCAGACAGCACCTCTGGATCCCGGAGAGCCCCTCAAGTAGGGCTTGGCTTAGAAAGCAGACCAGGAATATTCATTTCTCCTCCCCCTCTTCCCCTTTTTGCTGCCTGCCCTTCCCTGAACTGGTGCTTCTTTGCGGAGCTGGAAGCAAAGGGTGCAAGGAGAGAGGAGGAGCCTTCCTCAGTGCCTGGCATCGGCACACCTCCGTTTACCATGGCCCTGACTTCAGTCATCATGATTTCATATCTTCCTCTGAGGACCCTAGTTCCTTGGGAATACTGGGATGGCACAGAGCAGAGCCTGAAGGGGTCTGGGGGCGATCCAAGTGCTGATGAAGATGGGGTAGGATGGGGCATTTCCAGTCCACTCGTCCCTGTCTAGGGGGCAGCATCGTGTAAGAGCCTTGAGCTAAAAGTTCCTGTATTCAGTACTGTGTGTGTGTGCGCGTGCGCGCGCGTTACATCACTTCAATCGTGTCTGACTCTGTGCGACCCCATGGACTGCAGCCCCCCAGGTTCCTCTGTCCATGGGATTCTCCAGACAAGAATACTGGAGTGGGTTGCCATTTCCTTCTCCAGGATTCAGTACTGTAGGTAATAGTAACAACAAATAATATCAAGGAGGCAATCATGCAGATGAATTTCCATGTACAGATAAAAGGTTTTTCTCCCCTCTCACAAGATTTCTGGGCCATGCTTGGCTGTCAGCATACACGTTGTTTTAACCCAGCAGAATACAGTGGCTACTCATCAGAATGTAAGAAAATCATGGTGCCCGCAGGGTAAACAATTGGTAACTGACAATGAGCAAAGAACATCTAGTGAGGTATTCAGTAACTGTAGAGTCTCTGCCTCCAGGAGACCCTCATTCATTTCATTAAGCAGATGTAATTCACAGCAATCCACGTGTTCCCTCAACAGAGAAAAGTTCTTCCCTTTCCTCTCCTCTGTCTGGCTTAGTCAAGACTCAAATCAGATAGCACTTGTTCATTTCACAGTTATTTTTGACAGTAATCCATTTACCTTAAGGATCAGGCACTGTCCCTGGCACTGGGGTAGAGAAGTGATAAAACAGATTTTTAAAAAATCCTTGCTCTCACAGGGCAGGGAAGTAGGGAGGACAGAAAATATGGAAATAACAAATTATCCAACAAGCTAGAAAGCTATAAGTGCCATGGATAAGCATTAAAGGAGGGAAAAGTTAATAGAGCATCCTGATATATATTGTTGTTCAGTCGCTCAGTCATGTCCAGCTCTGCAGCCCCATAGACTGCAGCACACCAGGCTTCCCTGTCCTTCACCATCTCCTGAAGCTTGCTCAAACTCATGTCCATAGAGTCAGTGATGCCATCCAACCATCTCATCCTCTGTCATCCCCTTCTCCTCCCGCCCTCAATCTTTCCCAACATCAGGGTCTTTTCCAATGAGTCAGTTCTTCGCATCAGGTAGCCAAAGTATTGGAGTTTCAGCTTCAGCATCAGTCCTTCCAATGAATATTCAGGACTGATTTCCTTTAGGATGGACTGGTTGGATCTCCTGGCAGTCCAAGGGACTCTCAAAAGTCTTCTCCAACACCACAGTTGAATAATTTTAATAGGATATTTATTGAAGACTTCGGAGCAAAAATTTGAAGGAGATGGAAACGTGAACCTTGCAGGTGTAAGAAAATATTGCAACTAAAGGGAAAGGAAGTGCAAGGCACCAAGACCAGAGGATGACTGACTCCTCCAAGGAAAAGCAAGAAGTGGAGAGACTGTCCAAAATAAATATTTAACAAGTGTTGGCAAGGACATGGAGAAATTGGAATCCTTGTTCATAGCTGGTGGGAATGTAAAATGATACTATTGCTGTGGAAAACATTTTGGCAGTTCCTCAAAAGTTAAACATAAAATTACCATATGAACCATCAATTCCACTCCTAGAGACATACCCAAAGGAATTGAGAGCAGTAACTTAACCAGATACCTGTATGCCAATGTTTATTGGTGGAAACAACCCAAATGCCCATCAATAGATGAATTTTACAACAAATGTGGTCTATCCATATGGTGGAATATTATGCAACAGATCTCCAAAAGGGCCTTGGCTTGGACTCTAGGATGGTAGTCATGTGGGGGAAGGGGAAGGAGCTGAGGAGTAACCTGATAAGAACATTTTAGCAGGTTTCTATGTTAAGAGTCAATAAAAGAGGAGCCAAGATGAAAGCAGAGAAACAAATAAAGAGGAGGCCATGGCCATACTCTGGGTAGGAGATGGCATGGTCTGGTGGTGGCATTGGAGGTGATAGGAAGAGATGATGTTCTAGATGTAATTTTCAGGTGAACATAAACATAGTTGCTAATGAATATTGGATATGAGAGAAAGAAAAGTGATAAGATAATCCAAAAGTTTTTTGACCTGAGCGACTGGAAGGATGCTGTTAGTTACCATTAACTGAATAAAAAGAATATCATCCTGCTATGCAGGTTGGGGGATTAGGAGATCAATAACTCATACAAGACATGGAAAGTTTGAAATGGAAACTTTCCAAGTAGAGATATCTAGAAGGTAGATGAATATATAAACCTTGAATTGAGAAATTCAGACTAGAGTTAAAATTTTTAGGGACTTTAGCATATAGTTAAGCCCACCAAAGGAGGGAGTGTAGATAGAGAACGAGAGCTCCAAGAACTGAGCCCCAGAGGGCCCAAGGTCAAGTGGTCAATGCGATGAGAAGGCGGAGAAGCAGCCGCCGGTACAAAGGGAGAAAACCAGAAGCATGGGGTCCCCTGGCAACCAAGAGTAGAAAGTATTTTTTGGAGAAAGTGTCACCAACTGTGTTCAATACTGCTGCGAGTTTGAACAAATGAGGACTGAGAACTGGCTATTAGATCTAGAAATTTTATGACTTGACAAGAATAGTTTCAGTGGGAGGAGGAGGTAAAAGCCTAAGTGGGGCAAGTTCAAGTGAGAATGGAAGGGGAGGAATTGGAGACAGCAAGTAGAGAGAAGACTTTTAAGAGTCTTGCTGAACAGCGGGCCAGAGAAAGGGGGCGGTAGATGGAGAAGTGGAGGGGCCTCATTCTCTCTGGTTTCTCCACTGCCGCTCTTTGCGTTCACACTCCTACCTCCCCAATAGACTGTGAGCTCCTGGAGGGCAGGAAGTGTATCTCATGCCTCGCTGCGTCCCTATCAGCAAATGTTTGCTATATTGAAATACAGACTTGAGTATAGCCATCTTGATTTCCCGAGGAGTAAAATTTGGTGGGGAAAAGAATGAATGTATAGCAGGGTGTCTGCTCTGTACTAAAGCCTGCACCATGCATCAACTCAGTTAACCCCTCTCAACACCTTTATGAAATGTATTCTGTTGCTGACCCCATTTTCCAGATGAGAAAAATTAAAGGACTTAGCATTTAGGTTAACTGGTAAGACTATGGAGCATATGAGGAGCGGTGTGGCTCTGAACCCCATGCTGACCCTGCTTCCTCCTCTTCTAAGAGTCTCAGGATTTTAGGAAAAGGCAAAAAAAACTTGCTTTTACTCCCATTTGATGTGCTGGTGTTCTCTGTGTAAGGATCCACTCAGCTGGAAGGAAAGAACCAGTTCCTGGTTCCACCTTTGAAACTAAAGAACTATTCTTCAGGAGGTTGTACAGCCATCATGTGCATCCTTAGACGAGTCATTAACACACAACAATGTGGACTTTGGTTGCAGTGCGTGCATGCTCTAGTTGGGGCACACGGGCTCCAGAGCATGAGGGCTCAGTAGTTGGTATGGGGGCTCAGTTGCCCCACTGTTGTGGGATCTTAGTTCCCCAGCCAGGGATCAAGCCTGAGTCCCCTGCATTGGAAGGTGGATTCTTAACCATTAGAGCACCAGGGAACTCCCACAACGGCCACTTTCTTGACTCCACCAAACTGCACAAGGGCTTGCTTTGTGACCATGTCATCCTGGGATATTATCACTTATCTTTCCAGGAGGCTCCCACTATGACCTGTACTCTAATCCCAGGGTAGAAAGTAGCTTACACAGCCTTTACTGTTTCGTGTGCCCATAGACATATACAGGCATGCTTCATTTCCTGCCTCTCTGGAAGGTGCTGATCCCAGGCAGGCACCAACATCTCTTTGGTTACATCCATCAAATGGAATCTTCCTCAAACAGTTTAGGCCTCCCTGCCTTCTTTAGAGAGTAAACTGAATACGAGCTGGGCTTTTAATTCTGCAGCACCTGCAAACAGACTTGAGAATGTAGAGTGCCCAGGGTGGACTTTCCGTGTGAATGCTCAGTCAATACTGATGCAACAATAAAGCCAGAACACCATAGACTGTTCCTAACTTAGTGCCCCATTTTCTCACAGCTGGCATGTTTGGTACTTAAATGTTCTTTGAATGAAAGAATGAAGAGATGACTCTGTACTGAGCTGCAATGCACTAATTCCCTCAAAAAGCTAAGCAAGTCCTTAGGGCTCCTTGCCCATCTCTGCACACACACATGCACCCTTCACTCTCAGTTCAAGTCTCCAGTCCCTTCCCGCCTTCAGGGCTTTCACTGTCATGTTTCACTATGGTCAGTGCCTACCTCTGGCAGCAGCTTCCCATCTCACTCCAGCAGTTCTGATCTATTAATCATCCAAAAACCAGATAATTGATCTCCCTTCAGCAGTACCCAGGTAAAGGAAAAGTTCCTGGACTCTGAGATGGAGCCTCAGAAGCTCTCCCACTGATAAAAGGCTTGAGTTTCTGTGTATCAATAGGTGAAGCCTACTTTGGCTAGGACTTATCATTTACTTATTCATTAATTCAAAACATATTTGGGACCACTGGGTAGCCAAGTTTCAAAAAAAAAAAAAATGAAATGTCACCCTAAAAGTGATGTAGGTGCTGTAATAGTCTAAAATAACCAGTACTGACATCCTTGCTGTGGTTTTCAGCTTCAAAATTATAATTTATTGAGGTTTTTAGTCCTTGGAATTTCTTTAATGCTAATAGCTTCTGAGGAGTAAATCGAACCTGCCCTTGGATTTTCCTCACCTGCATCAAGCAAGGACTGAGGCTTAATTAACATTTCTTGGTATCGACACTTCTAATCAAGGCACACCACAGGACTCAAGCCAACAGCATGTGTTCTCCATACACCAATTGTTAACAAGGCCTAGGTTGGAGGATTTTCTTCCCCAGGTCTTTCAACCTGAGCTTCTGATGGCATGTGTCCCCAAGTTACTGAGGAAGCCAGTCTCATCACTTAGACTCAGTTGTCCTCTGCTTCAGGGTCTGCTGGCCCTCTGTGACACCCTGATGTCTAAATATATACATGTGCAATGACAGTTAACTAGGACTTATTTGTGCCTTGGGAATTAAAAAAAAAGTAATTAACTGGTATTTTTAACGCATTTTCTCTTTACAGGGTGATCTAGTTAAATGGTTCAGTTATAAGATCAGGGAATTTGGTACCTTTTGAAATAGCCCATCCAAAGTTACCTTAATGGGCTGGTAACTTGTGCTTTGTCTCCTGGAGAAGCTAAAGTGGAGAGCAGACCTGATCCGAGGAGCAAGTGGAGACAGATCCAAGCGCACCCAGCACGGGAGGGTCGCTGTCAACATCCCCGTGGTCAAGCTAAAGGAAGCAATTCACTCCCTGAGCTCAAGAAGATATTTATAGTATTATTGTAGACTGAGAAAATCCTTTCTTCCTATCACCAAAGTATTTACAATACTCACTGCCACATTTAAGAAACAGAATTCTCTCTAATCTCTTCAGACATCAAGCTCCAAATTCTACATTTGGATCCATTGGTCAGAACACATTGTTAGCTTAGAGGTCAGAAAATTGGAGCTGTGGCTAACATGTGCTGCCCACCAACATTTGTGGAAAAATGTGCATGTTAACACCACCCTGGCAAAAAACAGAAAGCACTATGTCGTAGAGACTGGCTACCAAAGGTGGTCCCCAGTGATCCTGCTTCCTGTACGCACACTTTCATGTCCCCTCCTTTATTATACCAGGGGTTGGTCCTTATTACCAATAGAATATGGCAGAAGTGATGGTATGGAGCTCCTCCAGATTCGTTTATAAAAAACTCTGTAACTTCTGTCTTGTGCTCTCCCTCTCTCTTCATCTCTATCTCTCCTGTCTCTCTTTCTCTCTGTGTCTCCTCCTGCCAACAACCATGTGGGTCTTCTGGGGATTTCCCTGGTGGCCCAGTGATTAAGACTTTGCCTTCTAATGCAGGGGATGAGGGTTCAAACTCTAGTCGGAGAGCTAAGATGCCACATGCCCCAGGGCCAAAAAACCAAAACATAAAACAGAAGCAATACTGTATCAAGTTCAATACAAATTTTTTAAAATAGTCCAAAAAAACAAAAAATGAATCTTCCATCCGTGCCAAGCTTTCAGATGAGGGGGGCACCTCCACCAGCACCCTGACTGCAACCTCCCTGATCAAAACCACCCGGGGCACCTGCTTCTAGATTTCCTGACCCTCAGAAACCGTGTGCTATTATAAATGCCTGTTATGTTAAGCCAGTCCATCTGGGATATTGTCTTACACAGCAATATGTAAGTAATTCAAAATATGAATATATGTCAAACTCTGAATCAGAACACAATTGCGTAGACATGGTATTAAGTGTAATGGTCCACATAGGTCATTTCTGCCCTCTCATAGCCTAGAGTAATAATACCCTTAAGGCCTCTACTTCCTTCCCCTCCCTGAAAATTTTGCTTAGGGCATGGCCTTCCACAAAGCTTATCACAGCGCTTTGCTTTTCAGTGGCTTTATTTATGGGGTCCAGCGTGTTTGGCAGCTTTGGAGATCAGTTCTCTGGACAGGAGAGGCCCTGGGGCTTAAAGGACCTCTCACTTTCTAGCACATGGTGGTTGCTGGGCCTTTGACTTTGTGCACATGTGTATGAAGAATTATAATTGTTTGGGGCAATATGGGACAGAAACTGTTTACTAAAGAAGCAACAGTAACCAGGATCCCATCCCACTGCCCTCTCCTGCTGCTGTTTTGGGATCATATGTTGGTTCTGACACATGTGAGCTGTCACAAAGAGTGAAGCAACACCCCACAGATGGGGGAGGCAGCGCTCTGAAGATGGCAAACATTTCCTGGATACAGGAGACAAGGGATCCAAGACAGGGAAGCAGGTTTCAGGCAAGGACACAGGAGCATCAGCTGAAGTTCATGTGGGAAACAAAAGTCATTCCATTTATATGAAGCAGAAAATGGTTTAACACGAGAAACTGGTCCTTACAAAGTTAGTGGGAAGGCTGAAGGAGTGTGCTGCAGCCTAGCCCTCCAGGAAGGACACTCTGAGCGTCCACAACCAAGCCAAACTGACCAGACCACAGGAGGTGCGAATCTTGAGCCCCCCAGGGACCTACTGAATTGAAGCACATCCTCCCACAGTGTGAGCCAGAGGCGGCGAGGCCATTGCTGCTCTCATCGAAGCTGCCCCTCAGCACCCTCAGAACTAATGTTTGTACCCAAAACTCTGCTACAGAAACCCAAGGTGTTTACACCAAGCTTCTCTGCAGCACTAGCCAAATTCTCAGGAAAACTGCCCTGGCCTCATTCTCCCATCTAAATCTTACACAAAGTATCTAGTATATCTAGTGGAAATAATTTAATTCTCTGCCAGAGCTTTAGCTGCAAGGAAGTTTTAAAAGTATGGGTTTTATTAAAAACAGAGAGAGTTGCCATATCATCTAATAATCCCACTCCTGAGCACATATGCAGACAAAACTATAATTCAAAAAAGATATATGCACCCCAATATTCATAGCAGCACTAGTCATGATAGCCAAGACATGGAAACAACTAAATGCCCATCAACAGATGAATGGACAAAGAAGATGTTGTGTATTTATTCAATGGAATATTAGTCAGCCATTAAAAAGGATGAACAATGCCATTTGCAGCAACATAGATCTAGAGATGATCATACTAAGTGCAGTAAGTCAAAAAGAGAAAGACAAATACCTTATGATATCACTTATATGTGGAATCTAAAA
>NW_011494725.1:859405-877439 GCF_000754665.1 Bison bison bison
GAACATATGTTCTTGCCTGGAGAATCCCAGAGATGGAGGAGCCGTCTATGGGGTCGCACAGAGTAGGACACGACTGAAGTGGCTTAGCAGCAGCAGCAGCACAAAACAAAGACAGACTCACAGACACAGAACAGACTTGTGGTTGCCAAGGGGGAGGGGGAGGAGGGAGGGAAGGGCTGGGAGTTTGGGATTAGCAGACACAAACTATCATATACAGGATGGGTGAACAACAGGGTCCTACTGTAGAGCACAGGGAGCTCTATTCAGATTCCTCTGATAAACCAAAATAGAAAAGAATATGAAAAAGAATATATATATGTATAACTGAATCACTTTGCTGTACAGCAGAAATTAAATACAACATTGCGAATCAACTATACTTTAATAAAAACAATTTTTAAGTGTAGATTTTAGCTTTCCAAGACTCCAAAATTCAGATTGGCCCATTACAAGCAGATCCCAAGTGAAGATGAATGAGACGAGCCTTTGTATCTACAAGATCTTATTTTTGTTTTCTTCTTCCCTTTTTGTTATCCATGTGCCTTTAATAAAGTTTCATCTAAATACTCCAACTGGACTCACCTGGAATTTAGAAAAGATTTGTGTGACTGAACTAGGAGCAAAGCCTAAAAAGAGAAATAGGATGGTCACAACAGTGACTATCGTGACAGCTTCTCAAAAGGAAGTGAGCCTTGCTGAACAAGGGTGGCCACATGCATCTTGGAGAGACCCTTCCTCTATGCCAGTGGGGCTCCTGACAGCTGGAACTCCACCCGTCAGCCCTATTCTGATGTAGGAAGTTAAGCGAGTTTCTTAACATGGCTGAGCCCTGGCTGCCCTGTCCCCAGAGGTCCTGGACTGGACCAGGATTGCTCTCCCATTCTTCCCGCCTCTACTACCCATGAGCCCAGGCTCTGTGCTTTTATCAGTGGAATAACCAGCTAAGGCTGGCTGGCACCGATGCCTCTTACCACCTCCCTTGCTGCTGAATGGCCACGGCCAGGACTAGGGAGACTGAGTAAGGAGCCTAGGGCACAAGTTGATGGTGGAGCTCACTCTCAGGGTCCTGCAAAGGCCGACCTGGCATTTTCTTCAATTTTGCACCCCCGGTACCTCACTCTCTTCACACCAGACCCAGCCGATAAAGGGGTAACTGGAGACGTAAGGCTGCCATTTTGAATAAATCAAATAGGATCACAGAGACTGGGGTGTGAACTGAAGGGTGAAGGCCCTCTTGTCCAAACATTACTCCCATCTCCCAACTGCCACACTAGGGCAGAGGAGCTGGCCACCCATGAGCTTGATGTGTTTGGCTAGTGCCAGCTCATGAGTCTTCAGCTCCCTGTGAACACTGGCAGCCACCAGCCAGCACGTGGTGGAGAGTAGTCATCTGAGGGGTGAGCAGTGGGGCAGCCTTGGGCTCCTCAGGGGAGTCCTACAGGGTACGAGAGATTCTGAAAGGGATCAAAGACCAAACATGACGCTTCACAGTTGGGGCCATGTCAGTACGGGTTTCCCAGTGGATACGTCCTGATCTAGGATGAGAGAGCAGAAGAAGGCAGATCTCATACAGTCACTGGGAGGACTCCTGACCCCCATCGCAGGAAGGCCAGTGGGCCCAGCAACCGACATTTTTCAGGGTTAAGTTCACCCGGGCCACTCCCAGTGGAGGAGAAGCCCTCTGGGGACAGGTACTCACTTGGCTCTTTTTAAGCTCTGTCTCCAAGGACAAAGTCAGTCCTCCACACTCAGAGCATGAAAGAGAAAACCCCAGACTCCCTCCAACCCTCTCTGCAAAGACATCCACTGGTGTATAACATCAGTTTAAATAGGAGAAGGAAGAAGGGGAGAAAAGTTAATTTAAGGGGAAAATTATTTCTCTTCTCTGTTAATGGAACCTGTAAATTAGGGCATTTAATTACCTAAAACAATTTGTTCATTTTGGATGTTAATATTTACATTAGCAACTGCTTTGAAAGCATGAAATCTGATGAATTGGCAAAACATTTTTACTTTTTCCCCAAATTAATCAAATAAACTGTGATCAGGCTATTTATAAGTCTAGTTAAGTATATCTCCCTAGTGAGGGCTTTTTTTTTTCTTCCTACCTCCTTCACATTTTTGAGCTCTCACAGATATTCAGCTTTTCACCTAGATACTTGGTACCAGAGGATCTCAGTGGGAAGGTGTTTGATCTATTTCTATATTTAATGACACATTTCATCATAGCAGAACAGAGCACTGTGCCACCTTTGTTGAAATTATATTTCCATGATGATCCCTTCCATTTGTATAACCCTGAGTGACTTCCAAGGGGCTCTTATGGACATGAGCTCATCTCCAATACCCACTGACAAAAGACCCCCTTCAGATTCTGATATTGATGGCTGGTATATTTAATGGGCCATCCCCCTAAAAACAAAGAAATAGATAAGAAAGGGAGAGGAAGAGGCAGATGGGTGGATCCAAGATGGACACCTGACACCATCTCCTCTGATGCTGGTCATTCTGGTCTTAGAAGAGCTTCTCACCCCAGCTATTGACCTTGACGCCAGCCTGCATTATTCTGACCGCTACTCTGGCTCATTCAATCCTCAAAAGATCCCCCTCCTCAGTCCAGTAGCATCAAGGGGGATGGCAGAGACATTAGCCCCATTGTCCTCTCATCCAACTATTCTGCTGCTATAAACACTGAGCTTGAAATGGATCTTCCACCTGGGAGAAAACTGGGGTGATCATCTGGTTCAGCCCGTTGACGTTTGAGGACAAGGCAGCCAGAGCCCAAGATGTTAAGTCTGGAGGTGTGTCATGAAGGAGCACGGAGGGAATTCAATCTGGGCTTGGTGACAGAGCTCTTTGACCTTTACAACCCTTCCTCCAGCCCTTAGAAGACCCACCTTGAGGCAAAACTGTTCATTGTTCTCCCTGGTCCCCAGTAAATGGATATAGGGAAAGACTATAGAGGTTGGCTTTGAGAGGAGACTGAATGTTAAGAGGGGTGATGAAGGATGGAAGCAGGGTTACTAGAGTCCCTGACCTGGCCACATGGGATCTCTGTAAAATGTCCTCATTGATTAAAAATAAAAACAAACTGAAAAACCTCCCAATGATCAAAAACTCAAGAGATATACATGTACTGAGAACCTACTATGTATGTAGACTATTCTAGGTGTGAGTAAGGAGGTGAAGGAAGCAGGCACATGGCTTGTCCTTAAAACATGACAGTCCCCTTTGGGAGAAGAGAGAAGTGTGACAAGTTAGCTAACCAAGTGGGCCCAGACATGGCAAGAGGTACAGAGGGTACACTCTGGGCCAGGGGTCCAGGGTGGATTGAGATTCCTTGGGGAAGCAGGTGTATCAGTCAGGATAGGCTGAGTTCTGCCGAGGTCACAAATGACCCTGAACTGTTCATGTCTCACAGTAGCAACAGTTTTTACCTGACCTGTTTCTCTCTCCATGTGGCAAGCTGCACTGCTTCATGGCATCTTTATTCTGAAACCCAGGCTGGGGCAGCAGTCTCTGCCTAGGACATTTCTGTTCATGATGGCAACTGGAAAGGAGAGAACTAGCTGATAAAGATTCCGCTTGGATGTGATACTTGTCATTTCCATTCACATTTCATAAAGTTCTACACTGAACATCATTCCATTCACATTATGACCAAAGCAAGCCACATGGTCACGGCCACGATCAAATGGGAGAGAGGGATACAACCTTGCCTAGGGAAACAGAAGGTATTTATGAATAATAATATGGTCTCCTACATCAGAGAAAACTTCCTGGCAAAGAAACAATGGATGTGGGTCTTGAAAGACAAATACAATTTAAAGAAGAAGGAAAAGAAAACATTAATTCAGAAAGGCAGCATATTCTAAGTAAGAAGAGTGGGCTCAGGAGGCAGACTGCCCTGGATTAAGCTCTCTTTGCCTCTATTTCCTCAACAGTGATATAGTAATACCCTTAAGACACACTTAATAGGATTGCTGTGAAGCTAAATGAATTCGAGCAAATAAATTGAGGGGAAGGACCCAGAGTCCTGACTAAATATATACATAAATATGTACTAAATATGTAAATATATACTAGATATATACTGAATATATACTAAATAAATAATATACTAAATATGTAAAAAATATGTATTTATATATATTAAATATATACTAGTCTATTAATATATACTAAATAATATACTAAATAAATATGCTAAATATACACTAAATACATATATACTAAATATACTAAAATATATACTAAATAAATACTAAATATATATTAAATAAAGATTATAATTATTATTTCAGATTTTATATTAGCCCAAAGGAATGAAGATTTAAGATGTGTTTGGAGAACAAAGCAGTGGAAAATATTTTTATAGATGTAAAAGAGTTATGGTAAGATGAGACTAGCAGACAAGCCTAAGAATAGGGTACAGTGGAGCCCAATCATGGAGAACCATGGATGCCAAGTTGGGAGGCTTGAACTTGATGATCTATGAATGTACTCATTGAAGAGCCCTTCTCAGTGGTCACTTGGAAAAATTATGGTGGTTCCCATTAAAGCCAGACCAATCCTTCTGTTGCCACAAGGAAATGGCACTCTAAGTGGCAGTGACGTGGTGCCATGCTGTGTCCCAACTCGTTCTCAGTCTGACTGGGTGACCCTGGACACGTTCCTTCACATCTCAGAGTCCTAAATCTCCTCTCCGGTGAAAGGAGAGGTGGACTCGAGGGTCTGCAGGGAATCTTCTGGTTCCCTATCAGCTGTCCCATCCGTCGTCTGACCTTGATGCTCCACTCTTCCTCCTAATCCACATTGGGCCCAGGGTTTTCAAATGTTCCTTAACAACTCAACCTTTTTCTACTCCCTCCCAACCCCTCAGACAACTCAGTCTTCTTGTTTCCCAGGAAACCCCATTTTGCCAACGGCACCCAGAGCTCAAAAATGCAACCCAAGCAGTCCAAGTGAGCTGCACCCCCTGTCTCCACACAGTGGAGCACGGAGGAGCTGGCCGGTATTTAATTAGCTTGCAATATTACATATCTTTTAAATCTTTTAATCCATTTAATAAAAAAAGTTAAAACACACACACACGACTAACCAACTAACAATGGCCCCAATTTGTGTTTTGTCTGACAGGGAGTAATATTCATGTCTACATGAGGATGGCATGTAATTAACATGTCATAATCAAAATGACTAAGTTTGACACATTATAATCACTGCATGGAGATTATAGCATAGCCAGGGGCGATCCACACAGCCTATCTTAATATCATTTGCATAATGAAAGCATGGTGGCAGTAATAGCTTTTTTCTCTTGTTATCATAATTTCACCCAGGGCTGCAAGGGGCTCCCGCACTGTCAGATGTTGCCTGTTTAAAGTCATTGTGACTTGGAGGAAGGCAGCAAAAGTGACCCAGAGGCTTCCTCTTGGAACAATAGCTCAACGGCTGGCCTCTGATGAGCAGAGTTGGGTAATACAGGGGATGCGCCCCCAGAAAAGTCTCCTGTGAACCCATGCCCAGCAGACATCTGAACAATCTGCTCTCCCCAGGCCCCTTGCTTGCAGTGGATTTGAGATAGCCTTCTGATGGACGGCAAGCACTGAAGTCCTTAGACTCCAGGCAAATGTGACCAGATGTGCATATCTCCCAAAACAGATCCTTTGTGGGTTTGCCTAAATGGGATGCCTGGCCACTGGGGCCATGATGTCGACCACGGGGTCAAAGTCATGGACTGAAGAGTCATATAAGCCAACCAACCAGCCTCCCCTTCAAGGCCACAGACTACATCTCCAACCTGGGTGAATGTCTCATGGAACCAGGTGGCAGGAGAGAATGAGGGGACATTCATTCACATGGTATCCTCTCTTCCCTTAATTTGCACAGGTCCCAGTTAAACCTACTATCCTTAACTTCCCGAAGCACTTTGAACAATGATTACAGTTTAATCTCAGAGACTCTTATTCCTTAGGACAGGAAGAATTTTTTTGATTAGAATCTAGATTTTTAAATCATAAACCCCCCAAAATTTAAAGCATAAAAAAACAAACACACTTACCTCTAACAAACAGAAAGAGGGAAGTAGCAACTTTCCAGTGGACAAACCTGGCAGATATCACCCCAACTGAGTGATGAAGGTTACCATCATCAGTGATAATGCATGTTGATATTATGTACCCCTGATGTCATACTATGAAAAGGGTGCTTCACCCCTGTGGCATTTTTCCCCAAACCCAAAACCCCAGGCTGATCATGAGAAAACAGAAAAATCCACATTGAGGGACATTCCTCAAAATATATGACCAGAACCATTCAAAAGTATCAAGGTCATGGAGGAAAAAAAGACAGAAATTGTCATAGACCAGAAGACACCAAGAGGAAGAATGACTACATATACCATAGTATCCTGATTAAGTCCTACATCCAAAAAGATTGTATAAAAACTAGAGAGATTCAGGTGAAGCCTATAGTTTATAATATCATACAAATATTAATTTCTCAGTTTTGATAAGTGTACCATAGTTACATAAAATGTCAACATTAGGTCAAACTTGGATGAAGGGTATCAAAGAGCTCTATGTACTCTCTTGGCAGCATTTTAATTTAGACTTTATTAAAATAAAAAGTTTTAGAAATACATTTGCAAAAATTCTCAAAAAATTCTGAAACCACAGAATTATCACAAGTTTTTGGCAAACAGCCACAGAATCCCATCGTTCTTCTCAACCTCAGTTGCCCATGACTTAGCAAATTCTGCTTTCTGGGCTGCAACGATGCTTGTGATGCCAAATCTAAGTACATCTTGGGTTGTATATGAGACTGTGAGAATCTGGATCTATTATTGTCAACCACCCCAAAATATGGAGGTTTCTCTTTCCATGGAAGCCTGTTAACCAAACAGCAAACGATCTTGTTCCCCACCGGTCTTGCTGATCCAGTTCACAGCACCAACTGTCTGACTATCTCACCGCGCACTGTTCGATGGACACACGGTAGGCGAGGTGCGAGCTAAGAGGCTGGAAGAAAGTGCGAGGAGCCGTAGGAACTGCAGACGCGCTTATTCTCTGCTGGCTAGCGCAAGAGCCGTAGCAGCAGACGTAACATAACACAACGACCCACACACAACCCTCAGGGCTTTTCCTGGTGGAGCTTATATATACTTACGGAAGGAAAGTAGCCCGTTGCCAAGCGAGTACCTCGTGATGCATGTGCTCAGAGCTATAAGTGATCTCAACTGTTACATAACCATGCAACGTCATTGTTTACAGGAACGTGGGGCTAGAGGGCACGAGAGCGTGGGGCGAGAGAGCCTGACTGGTGCCATCTTGTTAATTTCCCCACACCACCTCATCTGTTATGTCATAAACCCACTATGAAGAAAGAGCCTTTAACAAGATATGGAAACACAGCAAGAAGGCACTCTGGAGCTCATAGAGCTGAATTTCCAGTTTTGGATAAGGGTACTGAGGCTTAGAGAGCTCGGGCAATGCCTGGTGTCCCACAGCAGGTCAGCACAGAGTTGGCACCAGGATGAAGAAGAAGTCGCTCAGGCGTGTCTGACTCTTTGCCACCCTATGGACTGTAGCCCACCAAGCTCCTCGGTCCATGGGATTTTCCAGGCATGAATACTGGAGTGGGTTGCCATTTCCTTCTCCAGGGGATCTTCCCGACCCAGGGATCAAACCTGGGTCTCCCGCATTGTAGGCAGACGCTTTACCATCTGAGCCACCAGGTATATAGCTTTTCAAATTCCCAGCCCAGGGGTCAGAGTAAAAGCTCATGTCCAGTCATAAGGACTGCAAGGTGGTGTCCTGGCCACCCATCTGTCTCCTGGGAGGCAGGGACCAACAGCCCATCCAGGAAGCCATCAGGACACCTAGGCCAGTCTCGTTCTTCCTTGCACCCCGTGTGAGCCCCTCTCCACACTGACAGCCTCTTCCACTGGCTCCACTTTCCCTGAAATCTGCAAGTGGATCCCCTGCACCCGCCCAGAGATGTGCTTTCTGGATGTAGCTAGATGCTATTCACATGGCCCCAGAGCTAAGAGCTTTGTTGCCAAGTCAGGGCTGTTTGCACCCTGCCAACCCCCTTCTCTTATTTTCAGAGCTTGTCATTCACAGCTGCCTGCCAGTCATCCGGGTCCTGGAAAGGAAATGAGGCCGAGGAACTCAGGCGCAGAGCCCCCCACTGCGAGGGAAATGTTGACTCACAGCCAATGCATTTTAACACAGGGAAACTCCCAGGAAAGCCAGAGGGCTGTGCCTGGGCTCCTGAGAGTGCTGTTTTCCGTTCTTCTGCAGGCCTGGAATTAATGCCTTGGTTCCCTCCTGGGCCAGGAGACTGCAGGAACCTCCCCAGTACGATGGGCAGCCCTTCCACCAACCCCCAAGCACAGGACCGCTGCTCCCTGGTTAAATTTCACAAGTATCTTCTTAATCAGGAAGTCCTTAGAGTTGGCAATATTATTTGAAAATCATTCAGAAGGCCCCTCCCCTCAAAAATATCTCCCACCACCCTTTTTCCTGATGCCTGAGATTCCTTCATTTGATGTGGATTTCTCTGAGTTCAGAAGAGGTTTTGTTTTTTAATCTCTCCAGCGTTGGTTGCTAGGGACAGAATCCTCTCAAATTTCCCTAAGTAAAACGAAGATGGAGTGCTAACTTCTAAAGGAGGCAGACACCAAGAGCTGCATGGCACCATAAAGACCACCACTTCCTCTCTAAGCTTTGCCAAACCCTAGACTAAACTGGTGCATCCTTTATTCATTCCCAGCTCTATTTAACTTCTTCTCACATACCTTCATTGGTAAAGAATCCACCTATAATGTAGGAGACCCCAGTTTGATTCCTGGATGGGGAAGATCCACTGGAGAAGGGATATGCTACCGACTCCAGTATTCTTGGACTTCCCTTGTGGCTCAGCTAGTAAAGAATTCTCCTGCCTTGCGGGAGACCTGGGTTGGGAAGATCCCCTGGAGGAGGGAATGGCTACCGACTCCAATATTCTGGCCTGGAGAATTCCATGGACTGTATAGTCCATGGGGTCACAAAGAGTCTGACATGACTGAGCAAATTTCACACATACCTTAGCTCAGCTAATAATTACTATACACTGATTCTTGGGAATATTTGCTTCTTTTCTCTCTTCCCAAGAGAATGTGGCCTCCCAAACATCAGGGGCGGATGAGCTTTGGCTCATCAGTGTGTTCTTGAAACTAGCCAGTGAGAAGACCAACAAATATTTCAGAAAGAAGGAACGAATGAACAAGAGTTGGCGGGCTTCGCAGAGACAATAGTGGATAGAGGAAGGACAGGTGCGACCGGGATCAATCATCTCCTGCCAGGATACATGTAGCTAACATGAGATCCGGCCATGTAGCCCAGTGTAACCACGCGGCCTGTTCTCTGGAAGCAGCTCCAATGGGTCACTCCATTCTCAGCATTGTGAGATGAAAAGCAATGTACTTAAAAAGCAAATTGAATTCTTCTATATTAGAATTGTTTTCAGCTTTGATCATCATAAAGGTCAACTTCCCCACAAGGAAATTCTTCCTCTGATTAACATTTGCAAAGGCACACTAAACAAATGATCAGTAAATAGAGCCACTTTGGGAAAGAGAGCCCATGTGCCCTGAACTGCTATGATGGTGATTTAGTCCCTCAGTCATGTCCGACTCTTGTGACCCCATGGAATGTTGCCTGCCAGGCTCCTCTGTCCATGGGATTCTTCAGGCAAGAATACTGGACTGGGTTGCCATTTCCTTCTCCAGGGGATCTTCCTGACCCAGGGATCAAACCCAGGTCTCCTGCATTGTAGGCAGATTGTTTACCATCTGAGCTACGAACTGCTATGGGAGGCACCCAAATGAAATTAAAAAAAAAAAAAGATTTGATGGTGTGGAGTCTTTCAATGGGTTTTACTTTTGTTCTGTTTTTCCCCAAGACCTCTATCTAACATCACCACCTCTTATCTAAGAGCACCTCTCTCTATGAAACAAGAAACGTGGGCTTGAGTTAACCTGCAAGTAACATAAAAGCTGTTTAACGAGGCTTACACATCCGTACGTTTATCTCACAAGAAGTCAAGCACAACTGCCTGCCTAGCACATGTGACAACTGCTGCTGCTGCCGCTGCTGCTAAGTCGCTTCAGTCGTGTCCAACTCTGTGCGACCCCAGCCCACCAGGCTCCTCTGTCCATGGGATTTCCCAGACAAGAGTACTGGAGTGGGGTGCCATTGCCTTCTCCAGTGACAACTGCAATGAATCATTTTTTAAGTCTCCTCTTTACAACAAAATTGTCTTCAAATTAGCATATTTTGTTATGTATTCTTGATGAAATCATATTCAGTATAGAAGTTAATTCACGGAAACCCCAATACGTTGGTAACAATCATCTTGTTTTGCTTTGAGTGTGCTTTGTGTCTCTTAGCCTTGCATTTATCTGTGTTTAAGCAGCAGATTCCAAGTAAAAAATGGCAGCACAATGATTGTAAAAGTAGAGAATCTGAGCTTGAGTTACTTCAGTTCTGTCATTCAATATTCTATTCAATTCAGTCACGTAGTCGTATTCCACTCTTTGTGACACCATGCACTGCAGCACACCAGGCCTCCTTGTCCATCACCAACTTCCAGAGCTTGCTCAAACTCATGTCCATGGAGTTGGTGATGCCATCCAACCATCTCATCCTCTGTCATCCCCTTTTCCTCCTGCCTTCAATCTTTCCCAGCATCAGGTCTTCTCCAATGAGTCAGTTCTTTGCATCAGATGGCCAAAGTACTGGAGCTTCAGCTTCAGCATCAGTCCTTCCAATGAATATTCAGGACTGATTTCCTTTAGGATTGACTGATTTGACCTCCTTGCAGTTCAAGATACTCTCAAGAGTCTTCTCTAACACCACAGTTCAAAAGCATCAATTCTTCAGTACTCAGCTTTCATTATGGTCCAACTCTCACATCCATACATGACTACTTTGGAAAAAGAATTTCTAATTCTGTGTTTAAAATCTGAAATATGAAACAGGGTGGCTGGAGTGATCATTGAAAAGCCCAAATGAATCTGAATCTAGGGGAAACCTGTCTAGTTTACTGTTTAAATGAACACATGTATTTATTTCAGTCCATATATGTCCTGTAGGTGACTGGCTGTAACTTACATATATGTTATTAAAATGCCATAGTAACTGGAGAAATTTTCCAGAACTTAAATTAATAAAAGACTTCTTTGGGAGAGGAGGAGTATTTTGTCCATGGCATTGTTTAGAACTGCTGACAGGAAAAGCAGACTGACTTCCAGTTGGTTTTATTATTGTTTTAAATTTTCTACAGACAAGGCAGCCCCTTATTGCCTGCATGCTGTGTGGGTACCTTCCACCCTTGGTGAATCACGAGTCAGAAGGAATATTGCCCAGGGTTCAGCAATGCATTAAAAGACCAAGATTCTGTCTGAAGCTCTCCATCAGCCTTAACTTTTTGGCATTTATCTTCAAGCTTCTCCCTTCAGTCACCAAAAGGCAGCTGAACCTCCAACCGTTAACTCCACAGTCCAGCCAGGACAAAGTAGAAAGCCATGGGGGTTGCTGAGGTAAAGGAGAGTAACAGCCAAATTGGTCCCTTTTGGTAATTTTTTTTTAATTACAAAGAGTCCAAAAGACTCTTAAGAGTCTTCTCCAGCATCACAATTCAAAAGCATTAATTCTTTGGGGCTCAGCCTTCTTTATGGTCCAGCTCTCACATCCATACATGACTACTGGAAAAACCATAGCTTTGACTATACAGACCATTGTCAGTAAAGCGACGCCTCTGCTTTTTAATACACTGCCTAGTTTTGTCATAGCTTTTCTTCCAAGGAACAAATATCTTTTAATTTCATGGCTGTAGTCACCATCCACAGTGATTTTGGAGCCCAAGAAAAAATCTGCCACTGTTTCCAATTTTTTCCCCATCTATTTGCCATGAAGTGATGGGTCTGGGTGCCATGATCTTAGTTTTTTGAATGTTGAGTTTTAATGCCAGCTTTTTCACTCTCCTCCTTCACCTTCATCAAGAGGCTCTTTAGTTCCTCTTCACTTTCTGCCATTATGGTGGTATCATCTGTGTATCTGCGGTTGTTGATATTTCTCCTGACCCCAGCCATAAACCCAGAGAAATACAGATTTGTTCTCCTTCATGGTTATTTTGCCATTTCTTGAGTGTCATATGAATGCAGTCAAACAGTGGGAAACATTTTGAGTCTGGTTCCTCTCAGTAGAATGCATTCAAGTTGCTGTATATAATAGTTCATTCCTACTTATATTTAATATTATTCCATTGTATGGATGAGCCATAGCTTGTTTATTCAAGCATCTGTTGAAAGACATTTGGGCCATTTCCAGTTTTTGGCAATCATTAAGTCTGCTGTATATACTCACATGCAGACCTGTGTGTGAACAAACGTTTTCATTTCTCTAGGATAAATACCTATGAGTAGGATAGCTGAGTCATATGATTAGAGTATGTTTAATTTGATAAACTACCAAACTATTTTCCAGAAAGACTGTGCCATTTTATATTCCCACCAACAATGTGTGTGAATCCCAAATGCTCTGTATACTCACCAGCATTTGGTATATTGTCAGTATCTTGGTTTTATTTTTATAATACTGTAGTCATTCTAACAGATTCATAGTGTTATTTCATTGTGGCTTTAATTTGCATTTTGTTAATAACAAATGATGTTTAAGCATATTTTCACTGTATATCTTCTTTGGTGAAGGATCCATTCAAAACTTTTCTTATTTTTAATTAGGTTTTTTGTCTTATTATTGAATTTTGAGGTACTTCATATATTCTCTCAGATAAGTGATTTGCAAATATCTTCTCTCAGTCTGTAACTTAAATTTTCATTCTCTTTTACAGAGCAAAACTTTTCATTATTGTAAATCCAATTTACCACCTCCTCTTTTATGGATTATACTTTTGGTGTTTAGCTGCCTAACCCAAAGTCACAAAGATTTTCTCCTAAGTTTTCCTCTAAAAGTTTTATAGTTTTACACTTTACTTTTAGATCTATGATCTGTTTTGAGTTAACTTTTGTGTAAGAGCTGAGAGATTGGTCACAGTTCAATTTTTTTGCATATGGATGCCCAATGTTCCACCATTATTCATTGAAAAGACTATTTTCAGTTGAGTTACTTGTGGATCTGTGTCAGAAATCAATTGTTCCTATTTGTGTGGATTTATTCCTCTGCTTTCTTCTCTGTTCCCTTTATCTACGTGTTTACCTTGACGCCAACACTACATTGCTGTGGTTACGGTACGTCTGCAGCGTGTCTTACATTGAGATACTGTGAGTCCTCCAGCTTTCTTTTTTTTCAAAAATTGTTTGGACTACTGTAGTTCCTTTGAATTTCCACAAAAATTTCACAATCAGCTGGGGAATGGCCACAAAACATTCTGCTAGTATTTTTATTGGCATTGTGTTATAACTACTTACTGAATTTGTGGAGAATTGATATTACAAACAATATTGAGTCTTCTAACCCAAGAACTTGGATATCTCTCCAAATATTTGGGCCTTTAATTTCTTTTATCAGAGTTTTCTCTTTTTGAGCACATTTTTTTTTAGAATATCTTGCACATGTTTTGTTGGATTCTCATCTATTTTCTAAGTTATTGTAAATTGTGCTCTAAAATTGGGGAGCAGGGGGGCATGGTTTCCAAGTGTTCATTACTATTATATAAAAACATGCTTGGATTTTTTTTGAATGTTGACTTTGTATTCTGTCACCTTGCTAAAATCACCAATTCTAGAAACTTTTTGTACATTCCTTGAGATTTTCTGTATAGACAATCACTTCATCTGAAAATAGTGCCAATCCTCTTTCTTCTTTGCCAGTCTATATGCATTTTATTTCTTGCCTTATTACACAGGATAAAAATTCCGGTATAATATTGCAGAAGGAGCACTGGTAAGAGTGAATATCACTGCCCTGTTCTTGATCCTAGTGGGAAACCATTCATCTTCCATCATTAAGTGTAATGTTAGCTTTAGTTTTGCTTGGATGAAAGACGTCCTCTTCTATCACTAGTTTGCTGAAAGTCTTTATCATGAAGAAATGTTGAAGTTGGTCAAATATTTTTTTTTCATCTGTTGATACAATAATACAGTTTTTCATACTTAGTCTGTTCGTATCATGGGTTATTTTGAGTGATTTTCTAATGTTAAACCAGCCGTGCATTCCCTGAATACACCCCACCTGTTTATGATGTAACATTCTTTTACTATATTATCGGATTCAGTTAGCTGATATTTTGATTTTTATGTTTTTGTTCATAGGAACATTTGTTTCTAGTTTTCTTATACTATTCTGAGTTTATCTAGCTTATGTTTACTAATTCTTTTCTCTGTCATATCCATTCTCCTATTAAGCCTCTCCAATGAATTTTCAAATATTAAAACTGTCATTTCTAAAATTTCTGTCTCTTTTTTACATGCTCTACGTCTTTGCTGACAAATTTTCTTCTTCTCATTCTTTTCACTAGTGTTTGATCAGTTTTTGATCTAACTTCATGGAGCATGGTTATAATAGTTGCTTTAAGCCTTTGATAATTCTACATCTGTATCATCTCAAGTTTAGTGTTTCTTTATTATGCTTTCCTTGAGAACTGTTCAGATTTTCCTTGTTTTTTGTATATCAAGTAATTGTGTCCTAGATATCTAGAATATCATGAGACTTTTGGTCCCATTAATATGCTTTGAAGAATGTTAGTGGTAATTTAACAGAAAATTAACCCAGCTAGGTTCAGAATGAAAGTCCTGACCTTCCTTCTTTGGTGTGCGGATCCAGTGTCAGTCTTCTTTGCTAAGCCTTTGTAGTGCTTAACTGGCCCATCTACTATAATCACTTATCAAAACCTTTGCTTTGTTGCTTTGGGTCAGTTTCATACCTGAACAACTCAAGGATGATTCCAAGGTTTCAGACACATATTTAAAAGATCCCTTTTAAAAGTTTCTCCTCTTTATGATTTCCCTCTACTTTTAGGCTCTAAAGGCCCCTTTTCCCCAGCATTTTGGCTAGAAAGCCAGAGATTTAGCTATCACATGCTTACCATGACTAAATCCATCTTGGGATGAAGCGGCAAAAGGAAAGAGAGGGGGAAAAAAATGGGCATTGCTTCTCATGTACATTCTTCAGACTTTGGGAGCCCTTTTTCCAGTTTCTCTGGTCAGAGAGAGAGAGTTTCTCTCAGAGTTTTAGATGCGTGTGAGGTTAGTCCTGTCATCGTTTCTGATGCCACTATGGCAGGAGCGCATTTTGTGACAGGTTTGCCTGAGGGCAGGACCAGAAGACTAATGAGAGAAAGAAAAATAAATGGAAGCAACCGCTACCACCCTACTTTCTATCTTGCAGGATCATCCTTCCTGGTCCATCATCTAGAAAGAAAGAGTTTTCCTTGAAACTTTTTGTGTCTGTGCCACTTTGGGATTAGGGTTGTGCCAGAATATACTCCAAGATCCTATGAGGGATAAAGGGTGGGGGGATTCAACATGATGTGAATCATTCTTTGAGTTTTTATTTCTCTCTTCAGTTCACCTACTCTTATTATATTATTTACTTTTCAGAGTCCTCAGATAGTTTTGTGTATTCTGTCCAGAGTTTTTTTTATTGTATTATGTGAGAGAGCAGAGTATGCTTACCCCATCTTAGTTGGATCCAGAAGTGCCCAATCTGCTTCTTTGGAAAGGAGATGCAAGATGTTCCTTTTCTAGAAACTCAAGAGAACAAACAAAATCTCTTTAGCGTGATTATGTCCCATGCCCCTGGCCACCCTTGGCTAGCAGGAGGCTAGAGAAAGGGAAGTTGAAGTTGGATCAGCCAACAACAGAGCCAGTTCCATCCAGTAACGCCTGGTCCAAATTGTTGTTCAGTCGCTCAGTCATGTCAGACTCTTTGAGATCACCATGGACAGCAGCATCCAGGCTTCCCTGTCCTTCATCATCTTCCTGAGTTTGCTCAAACTCATGTCCAAACACCAAATTGGTGTTTCCAGTTCTCCACTGGAGTGGGTTGCCATTTCCTCCTCCAGGGGATCTTCCTGACCCAGGGATTGAACCCCGGTCTCCTGCATTGCAGGCAGATTCTTTACCATCTGAGCTACCAGGGAAAGTTTCATTATTTTCTAGTTTGTGGTTTGATTTGTCCATCCCTCCCCAAAATGATATGCTATTAGAGATAAGGACTAACTGCAATCTGGTTACTTGAAGGCTCTGTTTAGTGAAGTTTTATTGGTAAAATAATATTCAATATTGCAGACATTTGTTAGATACTTTGATTGGTTACAGGTATTTCATGGAATAAAGAGATTTTTGTACTTAGATAATTAAGGAGTTCCTCTACTGAAAGTACTCAGAATTTCCTCACTTGAAGTGTAGAGTGGGGCTGGAGGAAGGAGGAAGTTTTTTAGTTATGGATATTTGAGACTAAATAGACTTCCATCTGTCCATGGCCTTGTGCAGCCTTGAAGGGCAGTGAGCAGAGAGCTTGGGGCTTCAGCTCATGAGAGCAGGGGAACCTGGCAACCCTCTACTCTATCCCCAGCCCAGAGCCAGGCAGTAAGTCTACCGTCAGATATATTAGAGGTGGCCAGTACTGGAACCCATTTCTGACACAATTCCAGTTGATGTGTGTGTCTTTTACACTATTGTTGTGTTGTCGAAGTTGAGAGGACACAGCAGACAGGAGCACACACACACACACACACATACACACACACACACACAGTTGATGCTGATTAAAGGTTTATGAGAAGCAAGAAAATCTGATAGGATTTGGGCAGAATCCTACCAGTTTTAAGTTTTCCATCCTTAAGCTGTTAAGTCCTCACAAGCCATTATTTTTGTCCTTGATGTAGAAGGGAGACTAAGTTGCGGAATGTAAATGGAAAGGCCCAGAGTTTTGTGAGACGATTATCAGATTTGTATAAGATTTACTCTGCTCTTTAATAAAGATTATACTCACGCACATACGCATGTACACTGCTGTTCTACAACTGCAACACATAGATTACATTAGCAAATTCTACTTTCAAATGCGAACTGTGAGCAGGAGAGCTGGAGATCTCACACTCGGGCAGATGAACTGGATGGTCGGAGAAGAAGCTTCCAGGGGTCTTCTGGACCTCTCAGGGGCAGCCTTGCTCACAGAAAGTCAAACAGCTCTGTGTCTCCAAAGAGAAACTTTCCAGTTTGCCTAAAATTTTACTCTTAAGTGACGTTTCATTCATTTGTGTCTGGGACCTTTGGATCCTTCAGGTCAGTTCAGTTCAGTCGCTCAGTCGAATCCGACTCTTTGCAACCCCATGGACTGCAGCACACCAGATTACCCTGTCTATTACCAATTCCCAGAGCTTTCTCGAACTCATGCCCATTGAGTTGATGATGCCATCCAACTATCTCATCTTCTGTCATCCCCTTCTCCTCCAGCCTTTAATCTTTCTCAGCCTCAGGGGCTTTCCCAATGAGTCAGTTCTTCACATTAGGTGGCAAAAGTATTGGAGCTTCAGCTTCAGCATCAGTCCTTCCAGTGAATATTCAGGACTGATTTCCTTTAGGATGGACTGGTTGGATCTTCTTGCAGTCCAAGGGACTCTCAAGAGTCTTCTTCAACACCACAGTTCAAAAGCATCAATTCTTTGGTGCTCAGTTGTCTTTATGGTGCAGCTCTCACATCCATACATGACTACTGAAAAAACCATGGCTTTGACTAGACAGACCTTTGTTGGCAAAGTAATGTCTCTGCTTTTTAATATGCTCTCGGTCGGAGGCGCCTGGTAGGCTGCAGTCCATGGGGTCAAAAAGAATCAGACACGACTGAGCGACTTCACTTTCAATTTTCACTGTCATGGATTAGAGAAGGAAATGGCAACCCACTCCAGTGTTCTTGCCTGGAGAATCCCAGGGATGGGGGAGCCTGGTGGGCTGCTGTCTATGGGGTCGCACAGAGTCGGACACAACTAAAGCGACTTAACAGTAGCAGCAGCAGCAGGAAGC
>NW_011494725.1:877539-886586 GCF_000754665.1 Bison bison bison
TTCTTCCAAGGAGCAAGTGTCTTTTAATTTCATGGCTGGGTCCTTCAGCGCTACCTAAAAGGCAAACCCCCATGCAGAGTGTATTTCTGAGGACCAGCCTCAGTTGGTGGTACTAGTTACCATATTTTAGCACTGCTAAGTTGCTTCAGTCATGTCCGACTCTGTACAACCCCACAGACGGCAGCCCACCAGGCTCCCCCGTCCCTGAGATTCTCCAGGCAAGAACACTGGAGTGGGTTGCCATTTCCTTCTCCAATGCATGAAAGTGAAAAGTGAAAGTGAAGTCGTTCAGTTGTGTGCAACTCTTAGCGACCCCATGGACTGCAGACCACCAGGCTCCTCCATCCATGGGATTTGCCAGGCAAGAGTACTGGAGGGGGGTGCCATTGCTTCTCCATATTTTAGCACTGGGTATAGGTAAATTGCTAAGTGCTGTCTCCTATAATCCAGCCCCTCCAGCTATAGCCTCAGTTTGCCAGTTCCCTTTTCCAGCAAACTTGTGGGCAAGCTAACTTGTCATCACTGTTACCACATGCTTACCTCAGGCTACGTCTGCAATCCACTTTGCTAGAGAGCCGGCAGCGCATCACCAAAACCAATACTTCTCAGTGTCACCAAAAGCTTCCATGTTGCAATATACAAGGGTCAATTGTTCTATCTCCTGTGCTTAACCTCCCTCCTGGGCGTATTGCAGGAGGGAGATTTGGCTTTGGCTTCCACGGTGACACCGGTCCAGGATCTCCCCCGTCCTTGCTGGCTGCTCCTGCTCACAAGCTCACCCACTCCCTTTCCCTTTGATCTCACTGCTAAGTGTTGCTATAACCCAAGGTTCAGACTTGGGTTTCATTATTTTCTCCATCTATATATCCTCCCCAGGTAAAACTACATAGTCCCGTGGTTTCCATACCATCCATTTATAGATGCCCTCATCTATTTCTCCCATTCTAACTTCCCTCCTGAGCTCAGTCCCATCTCACGCTTCCAGCTGCCTGCCTGATGACCCCACGTGGATTTATTACAGGCTTAAGGGACTTGCCCCAGGTCACACTGCCAGTAAGTGGTGGGGGAAGAACCTGAACTCAGGTGGATCTGGTCTCAGTGCCTGCGTTCTTAACCATTCCTGGGCTAGTACCCAAGCGTATGGCTATAAATCCTCAGAAAGAAGAGCATCTCCATTCCAAAGATCTCCAAATGGCCTAGGACATAATTATTTCATCATTTCTCACTCCAGGGACCATGTCCCCTAAGTCTAACTCTGCAATTTCAAACAGGGAAGATGGGCCAAAGCAAACATGGAGCCACCTTAGAAATTCAGGTACGTCTTCCTGGAACGTGAAATCCACTCAAAGATTAGCACAGAATGGTGAGGAGCAAGAGTAGAAGGAGAAATCATTTTCCTAGAAAAGAAGATGGTTACATCTCGAGGAGCAAACAAGATCCATCTTTTTATAAGTTGAAAATAAGACTTCAAGGAGACCTTGGATCTGAAATGGGCAGCTTTGTCCTGTCCCATCATCCGAAGGGTAAGTCAGGAGAACTAGTCACAGATCATTGGCAAGTGGGAGAGAAGACACACTCATGAGACTCACAATCTTGACCTCCACAGAGCTCAAGTCCCACTTTCAAGAAGCTTGTTTCTGATTCCTCCTTTTATCAGCCTTCTTTTAAACCAGCTGGGCAGTACCTCATCCAACAGCATCCAAACAAACAGTGCACTTTGGAAAGGAGCTGATAAGCACAGAGACTCCTGCCAGGTCTCTGATGTCTTCAGCTGAACAGAATAAATCTAGAAAAAAAAAAAAAAAAAACAGGATATTCCCCAAAAACTTTATACAGAAAGAAAATAGAAAGCTTTTCAGAGGTTCCCAGAGAAACAATGGCTGTTTTCAAAACAAAGTTTGATTAGAAACTTTAGGAAGCTAAAGATAATTTTGAAAACCAGTGGAGGAGGTCTTCAGCTTAGCAAATCAGTGACAGAAATGCAAATCTGAGGTTAACTTGGCCAGCAGAATAAAACTTAGAGGCTGAATTCATTTTTTCACTCAGATGAAAACGGCAGCTTCTCTAGGTTGAATGCAGAAACATAAAGTCAAAAGCTCCAGAAAGTTTTGGAAAATGACAAGTCAAATCCTCACTAAATGATCCAGAGGCAATTTCAGATTCTCATTTCTGCCCCTACCTCTCTAAGGCTGAGGACTTTAACAAGCACTTTCTAATCTTGCTTTGCTAACTCCAACCTGCCAAGGCTTTCCGTGGATAAGCACTTATGAAACCTACAGACACCACTCCTCTGTCACCTCCCTCATCCTGAGTTTCCAAAGCAAATGGAAGGTGAACACACTTAGCCCTCCTGTGGTCCACATCCTGTGGATGGTTTCTGATAATATCGGCTACCCTCCTCCATGGGTTACACTATGTTGTTAGGGGTGGGATTCTGCTATCAGTCATTCTGCATCTGAGTCTTCGTTCCCCTACTTACTATTTAGGTTGTTACAAAAGTAATTGTAGGTTTGGATCATGAATTTTAAATCATTATAACTAGGTTCAAACATTTTTAGTATCAAAATAGGAACCATTACAAGCAACACATTTTTGCCAATGAGAAATAAGTTTGTTTATTCCTGCAGTGTAAAAAATCCACGCTTGGGGATTTGACGAACTCTTGGAAAGTATTTTCTGCTTCCTGTGGAAGCATTTGGCCTGCAAAAAGTTGTTGAGATGCTTGAAGAAGTGGCAGCCAGTTGGCAAGAGATCAGGTGAATATGGCGAATGAGGCAAAACTCTGTAGCCCAATTCATTCAACTTTTGAAGCATTGGTGGTATGACCTGGGGCTAGGTGTTGTCATGGAGAAGAATTGGGCTGGCATTTCAGTTTTCTGTGCATCTCATCGATTTGCTGAGCATACTTCTCAGATGTAATAATTTCACTGCGATTCAAAAACTGTCACAGGTTAGATGGGCAGCCGACCACCAAACAGTGACCATAATCTTTTTCTGATGCAAGTTTGGCTTTGGGAAGTGCTTTGGAGCTTCTTCTCAGTCCAACCATCGAGCTGGTCATCTCAGTCCAACCACTGGGCTGGTCGGTTGTCATATAAAATACACTTTTCATTGCATGTCATAATCTGATCAAGAAATGGTTCATTGTTTTCGTGTAGAATAAAAGAAAGCACTTTAAAACAATGGCAATTTTTTTGATTTGCTGTCAGTTCATAAAGCACCCACATATTGAGTTTTTTCACTTTTTCAATTTGCTTCAAATGCCAAATGACCACAGAATGGTCAACATTGAGTTCTTCAGCAACTTCTTGTGTAGTTGTAAGAGGATCAGCTTTGATGACTGCTCTCCATTGATCATTGTCAACTTCTAATGGCTAGCCACTATGCTCCTCAACTTCAAGGTGCTCGTCCCCTTTGCAAAACTTCTTGAACCACCACTGAACTGTATGTTCATTAGTAGTTTCTGAGCCAAATGCATTGTTGATGTTTCAAGTTGTCTCTGCTATTTTATGACCCATTTTGTACTTAAACAAAAGAATTGTTGGGAATTTGGGTTTTGTCTAACATCATTTCTATAGTCTAAAATAAATATAAAATAAACAGCAAGTAATAAGTCACTCGCAGAAAAACATAAACCAAGAAATGTCCATTAAAATGATGTATAACAGAACCACATTTATTTAAGAATGTTTTCCAATATCAAACGGCAAAGTTTAACAATGCTAAACCACAATTACTTTTGCACCAACCTATCGCTGAGTCATCTTGGACAAGTTATTCATTCGCTGTGAGCCCCAGTTTTCTCATCTGTAAAGTGGTGAAAATAACGCTTCCTACCTGATGAGGTTGCTGAGAGGATGATCTGAGAGCAGGAAGTTATTAGCAGTGTCTGGGGCACAGAAAGTATTCAATAAACAGACATAAGTATTGTTACTAGAGGTATCTGACCCAGTCGTAGTAATCCTTTAATCCCTGATGTTTCATTCATGCCTTATATGTACAAACCATTAGTCAGGAATAGTAAATGAAGTCTGTACACTTCAGGTCTCACCCGCACCCTCTTAGGTTGTTGGCATCCCTACCTCCCTCAAATTCCTGCTCACAGAGAAGAGCAGGTCCTTCTTCCAGAGACGTAGAAATTGTGACACGTTCAAAGAACCCACAGCTAGAAATTGGGGTCTCAGATTCTAGACCAGGTGGCGAATTATGGCCCAGGGGACAAATCCTTCCAGCCACCCCCTTCTGTAAATAAAGTCTCACTGGAACATTCACATCCAGTTGGCTATGGCTGCTTTCATGCCAGGAGGGCAGAACTGAATAGTCACTTCACAGACTGTATGGCCTGCAAAGCCTAAAATGTTCAGTCTCTGGCCCTTTATGGACAAAACTTGCCAACCCTGGCTCTAGACCCTCCTTCTCAGCTATAGCATCACACTCCTTGTGGAAGGCCCCTTTCTATGTCTTCTGGTATAGAAGTGGTTGCTGAGAAACGCTTCTTAACTTCTGTGTAAAGAGATGATTGATGTATGTTGACAAGGACAGTTTGATCTGCCCCTCCACAGTCCACCCCGTTTCTTGTCTAGACAGCTGATCTCAAGTTAGACTTATAGGACTGGTGGACTGTGACCTCTAAGCTGCCTTTCCTAATATGCTCTCTTGAACTTCCTTCACCAGAATCGCCTGGGATGCTTGTTGTATGTGCTGATTCCCAGTCCTGTCCCAGACTTTCAGAATCTAAACCCCCAAAGTGGGGTCCAGAAAACTCTGTTACAATGAAAACAATAATAATATTCCCCCAAAGTACTAGTCGCTCGGTTGTGTCCGATTCTTTGCGACCCCTTGGACTGTAGCCTACCAGGTTCCTCTGTCCATGGGATTCTCCAGGCAAGAATACTGGGGTGGGTAGCCATTCTGTTCTCCAGGGGATCTTGCTGACTCAGGGACTGAACCCAGATCTCTCACCTTGTAGGCAGATTCTTTACCATCTGAGTCACATGGTGGGTCTTAAATCCATTTAAGTTTGAAAAATCTCTGTTCTTGAGCTCTGAGGTTACATATAATTCCAAAATAAATCTTTGTACAATTAGGTATTCAAGAGATATCTGCTTGTTAAATTTTGAAAAGGCTATTACTGAGGATGTGCTTTTGCAGTGGGTTGTGCAACCAGAGCTGGTAAATGGAGCCCGCTTTGCCCCTTGACTGACATCATTATAGCAGAGATGCTTTGTTTTTGTTTTCATTGATTTACATGGTCAGTGGCTCCTAATCCTTCCGTTTTAGATTTTCTGTCTCCAAGACCTTAGTCAATTGCTGCTTATCTATAAAAACACTCATCTGAAAGGTTCTTCTGTACAATGAACAGTTCCCTTCCAACCTGTCATTTGAATTAAAGAGGTTTTTTCCTACTTGGAGTCTCTAAAGGCACAAACTCCTTAAGACAACGACCCTTGATGATGAGGCTCTAAAATGAGAACTTCAGCCACATTTGAGTCCTCATTCAGCACCCAGCCCCTTTGCTCAGGATCACCTCCCTCTTAGATCCGGAGACCCAGAAAGGGGATGTGACTCAGCCAAGGTCACCTGAAGAATTTCAAAATCAGAACAAGAATAGAAGTCTAGGCACTTCTGGAGCTTGGTCCCCTTAGACACCTATATGGAGACCTCCTGAGAAGACTGTGTTCTCCAGAAAACCTTGTTAGCATGCTTGTACCATCAGACCACATGGCTCAATGTCTTACTTGGAACTAATGGTCACATGGTTCTGGGCAAAGACAGTCTGAAATTTTTTTTTCTCTCTAACACACACACACACACACCTGTATTCACACTCAGCTTTACCTAAAAAAGAAAGAAAAGTGTTAGTCAGTCAGTCCTGTCTGACTCTTTGTGACCCCATGGACTCTAGCCCACCGGGCTCCTCTGTCTATAGAATTACCTAAGACTCACCTCTTAGAAAGAAGAACCCATTTTTCTCCCAAGATCCATCCATCCATTTGAGTTCTGGACATCTGTAAGAACCATGTCTTATATTTTCCATACTATGCTGGCCTTTATATCTTATTTGGGGCTTTGCTGACTGCCCTTCTCCTTCCCAGCTAGGGTGAGCTAATTCCTGGAGATAATAAACAATCAATGAGCCCCTTTTCAAATACAAACAAGTCAGTCCAGAGTCTACACCCACAACCAGGCCACCAGCCTCCTTGTCCTAACCACCTAGGGCCATGTTCCAGACAAACAGGGACAGTCCTCTACCCAGAATCAGCTGAAATTATTCAGACTAGTCAATCCAGAGCTTGTTATTGGCTTCACTGATTCCTTTCCACAAAAACTACCATAAAGGCCCACGTCTTGGCCTCACCCCTGCCTCCTGATTGAAGCTGGTGCTTCCCTGTGTTCCCCCAACGTGGCCAAGGCCCTGTGTGACCCTCCTCTCAGGAACTGTGCAAAACCATATAACTTTGTTACATCCACATTTGTTAAGTGGAACAGGATGACGAGTCCCTCAGTTCAACAATAGACCACAAGATAAATGAAAATAAGAAGTTTATTATTCACAGGTCCTGGAGAAAGTAACATGGCACACTTCACACCCTTCGAGGAACCACATGGGGAAGTCAAGGCAGGGTGCAGGCAGAGAGAAAGGCAGACCCTGGAGTTCGTATCTTTATTAGGGCCTGTGGATGGAGTGCCTTGGGAGTTCCTGGGCAAGGTCCAGCTTAGTCATTTCAAATCAAAAGAGTGGGGTTTGGTGAGCCTCACAGCGTCTTATGTAAGGGGTGCATGAGGCATACAGGCACCAGAGGCAGGGGAGAGTATTGGGAAAGTCATACCAGCAGCTCACGTGTACTTGTGACTCTGGGGCTGCTACCTCAGGCTGTGCTTATGTGAGGGGGTTGCTTCCAGGTTAGGGTCCCTGCAGGCAATTTGGCCAAGTTTGATGTCAAGGCAGCAGTATTAGCTAAACTCTTGAATATAAAAAATTATATTTTCAATGACAATTGTCTCCTGATCTGTTGGACTTACAGTACCTCAAATTCCTAAGAATGCACTACATGAATATTTTAAAACAAGGCCATCTCTACTCATCTACCAGACATCTTCATCCATGAAGCATCTTCTCTCAGTGTGTACCATCCACTCTTCATCCATTGGTTCTTTCTCCTCAGTAATCAAACATGCTCAAGTTACTCTTGCACGTTCAGGATGTGAAAACGCCTCCTCTCTCCTCCACTGCTTTCCAATCGAGTTTCTCACAGGTCTGTATGTGTTCTTTCTCCCTCCATTCAGTCTCCCAGCCCCTCCAATCACCACCCTTCTGGAACCAATCTGGCAAAAGTCACCAATCCTTCATGACTAAACCACAGGGACAGGTTTCCTCTTGCTAGACCAGCCTGCCGCGCTGGTTATCATCCATCTCAGGGTCCTCCAACCCCACTCTCTCACCCGTTCCCTCCTCCTCACTCCCCATAGCCATTTGCGGGGCCTCCATCTCCTCCTCCTCCTCCTCTTCCTCCTCCTCCTTAGAAACATCACTGCTCCCAGGACTCTTTGTTCAGCCCTCTCTCCTCTCGAATGCCCATAGACCATTTGGAAAACCCAAGGAGAGCTGAGAACCCTATTCCCAGAAAAATACACTAAACACATTCAAACAATTTCAGTTCAGTCTCTCAGTTGTGTCTGACTCTTTGCAACCCCATGGACTGCAGCACACCAGGACTCCCTGTCCATCACCAACTCCCGAAGTTTACTCAAACTCATGTCCATCGAGTCAGTGATGCCATCCAACCATCTCATCCTCTGTCATCCCCTTCTCCTCCTGCCTTCAATCTTTCCCAACATCAGGGTCTTTCCCAATGAGTCAGTTCTTCGTATCAGGTGGCCAAAGTACTGGAGTTCCAGCTTCAGCATCAGTCCTTCCAATGGATATTCAGTATAGATTTCCTTTAGGATGGACTGGTTGGATCTCCTTGCTGTCCAAGGGACTCTCAAGAGTCTTCTCCAACACCACAGTTCAAAAGCATCAATTCTTCGGCACTCAGCTTTCTTTATAGTCCAACTCTCACATCTGTACATGACTACTGGAAAAACCATAACCTTGACTAGATGGACCTTTGTTGGCAAAGTAATATCTCTGCTATTTAATATGCTGTCTAAGTTAGTCATAGCTTTTCTTCCAAGGAGCAAGCATCTTTTAATATCATGGCTGCAGTCACCATCTGCAGTGATTTTGGAGCCCAAGAAAATAAATTTAAGCAAATGTTTGCATAAATTCTGAAGGATTCATCAGCTCCCTCAGGTTCATCCTTTGGCCTTTAGGGAATCAAGAAAATCTTGTCTCTACATGCACCAGCCCTAATTCCTCTCTTAGTCTCTAGATGTGCATACCCTACAGTTTACTGGACAGTGTCTCCCAGTCACCCCATGGGCACCTAAATTTATAACGCCCAAGGTTAAAGCTATCAGCCTCCCCACAAATCCTGCTTTTCTTTTAGGATCTTTTCTTGTAATGGTAGCATTACCTGTCATCCAAGACAAACACATGGGAATTGTTCTCAATTTCTCCTTCTCCCTCAGCCCTTACATTTGGTGGGTCCCCAACTCTCATCCACCTTGCTTTCTCAACACCTCTCAGTCTGACCCCCTTTTCCCATCCCCACTTCACTGCCTAGGTCTACACACTTATCATCATGCACTGGATTAGTGCTCATTTTTATCTCCTAATTAACTACCCACACTGCCAATAGAGCAGTCATTCCAGCATACAGAGATTTGTTCAGTCCAGTTCAGTTCAGTTGCTCAGTCGTGTCCAACTCTTTGCGACCCCATGAATCGCAGCACTCCAGGCCTCCCTGTCCATCACCAACTCCCGAAGTTCACTCAAACTCATGTCCATCGAGTCAGTGATGCCATCCAGCCATCTCATCTTCTGTCGTCCCCTTCTCCTCCTGCCCCCAATCCCTCCCAGCATCAGGGTCTTTTCCAATGAGTCAGTTCTTCGCATCAGGTGGCCCAAGTACTGGAGTTTCAGCTTTAGCATCAGTCCTTCC
>NW_011494725.1:886751-907111 GCF_000754665.1 Bison bison bison
AAAAATAAAGTCTGACACTGTTTCCCCTGTTTCCCCATCTATTTCCCATGAAGTGATGGGGCCAGATGCCATGATCTTAATTTTCTGAATGTTGAGCTTTAAGTTACTAGTAGAATTATAGATGAGTAGATATTGGGTGGCAAGAACAAAAGCAGAAATACATTACAGAAAGATTTTTGGCAGAGAGTTTGACTTTGTTGTTAGATTTGTAATTAAAGACAAACCATCTTTTGTAATTAAAGACAAGCCCACACTGTTGTGGTGATGGGCAGAGTGGGGGCGGGGACATACTGCAAACAGGAAGCACAGTAAGAGGCCACTGAAGTGACAAATGAGAAGGCAGGGTAAGTAGAATGGAGACAAGTGATACTTAGAGGTAGAACTAAGAGAACACAGACACCTACTGGTGGAGGCTTAAAGGAGGAGGGTCAGTCAGGGGAAGGTGAGGTGAGTTCTGTTTAGGTAATATGGAGTTTGAGAGGCTCAAGGAAACTGCCTGTGGGAAGATCCAGAACTGGTTGCATAAACTGGGTCTGGGGCTCAGGAGAGTAACAGGAGCTGGAGATACAGATTTGGGTCATGAGGACACAAAGTTAAAGATGTACGTAGGCTCTCCCAGGCAGAGAGTATGGAGAACAGAGGAAAGGGCCGACTCATGATGAGGACCGACACCTGAGCAGAGGAAGAGGAGTCAGAGTAGAGGAGGGGCTGGGGTGACAGGAAATCAAGAGAAATGAAGTCATGAAAGCCAGGGAATAGAGGGCTGCAGAAGGGGTCAGGGTCAGCAGGACCAGATGCTGCCAAGAGGTCAAGCAAGACGTACTGCAAATGGGGCCACTGGATGTATTCACAAGGTCACCTTACTCTTGGGAAAAGCAGTTCCAACGAGGTGAAAGGCGAACTGAAGAGTGAGTGGAAAATGAGGTTTCTTTTCTCAGAAGTTGAATTCTGAAGAGAAGAGAAACACAGCAAAGACTGGTGAGAGAAGTTGGGGGCATCGTGTTCAGGACAGGAGGCTGGGCAGATCCAAGGACACGTGTTCTCTCTTGTACAGCTGGGAACTGCTAGAGGTTGGACACCCCACCTCTAACTTATCTTCAGAAGCATCTCCTTCATCTCCCTTTATTCTTATGGGGAAAAAAACTAAAGCAGAAAATAATGTTTAGAAGTCATTCTTATCAATGCTTTGTTTCTACAGATGAGAAAACTGGGTCCAGAGTGATTAAACAACTTGTTCAGGTTTTGTAGCAAATTAGCTGTAGAACCCAGGACTTCTGACTTCCGGGTCAGACATTCTCTCTTCTTCTCCCTGTGTGTCCGAGACCCCCTTGCACAGGACTCCACAAGACCCGCCCCAGCCTGTCCAGCTGAGCCTTTGACTTGTGTGGCTATTTTCTAGCTGAATTCTTCCAGATGCTTATTCTGCATCCTGACCCCTCAAGGTCCTACTCACTACAAAATTCATGAATTTTGTGTCAGTGGCTCCCAGGGTCTGCTGCATTGAACTGCAACTTCCATGATTTCACCATTAACCTGTTGGCAGTGTCTAAGGGTTGGGTGAAACAGACATTTAGGGGAAAGTAAGGCATTTTAGTCCTTCTTAATCCTGCTGGGAAGAGAGTGTGTCTGTGTCTGTGTCTGTGTGCATGTGCACACACAAGCATTATGTACTGTGTTTGAAAAAAACAAGAGTGTTCAAAGCCACACCCCAAACAAGAGTGTATGGTTTTGTCACTAAGAGAGCTTCCCTACCTGCGGCATGCTCAAGCGCTTGCCACACAGGTTTCAAAGCAGATGGGTATTTACTGTGCGCAAATGCTACATTGACTTAGGAATGTTCTCACACGAGCTCTTATAGATTAATGAGCTCCTAATATGTGAATAATCATTTTCCATAAATATGCATAGTCAGCTTTTAAAAGTGTCATATGGGATAATTATTATTTGGGTGCTAATCGCTTGGGGAAAATATTTACTTGCATGTGAAACGGAACCTGTGTTTGTTTTGTTAAGTGCACTGCCTAGCAGCAAGCCCAGAACAATCACCAGCCTGATTTAAAGGGACTTGGATGCCAGGGAGCCAGGATTGAGAGAGGGATCTCTGCCAGTTATCTGAAGCCTTATCTAGCTTCAACACTTCATTCATGAGGACTTGTAAAGTGTTTGGTTAGACATCATTTAATGAAAGTATGCTGAGAACCTACTGTGCATAAGGTCTTTTAGAAAGAGCACCAACTTTGAAGCTAGAGAGTGAGCTTAAATACTAGCACTTCGTGACTTTGGGTAAGTTATTCACCTTCTCTGCACCTCAGTTTGCTCACCTGGAGAAAGGGGTGATATTTACCTCCTAAAGTTGTTAGGAAGGATTGAATAACATACATAAAGCATCTAACACAAAGTCTAACGTATGTCAGACCTTTAACAAATATTAGATCTTTCTCTCTTCTCACAACACACACCATGGAAGACACGAGGATGATAAACACACAGCCCAGCCCACCCCCCACGCCCACCCCCGCCGCCCCCTGGATCTGTCCAAGTCCAGTGCCTTTAGGACTGAATCCAAAGAGAGCTTGATGAAAGAGTCTCTACTGATTGGTAGAGGATATCATTACTTAGGGGAAAATCAAGGGTGGGTTCCAGTCTCCCAGGGGGCCTAGCATCACACATGGACAGAAGGCATGGCATGATCTGAGGAGGCGTCTGCATCCACCTTACCCTCCCTCACTGGTGCCTGAAAAGCTTCCCTTTATACACTCATTTCTGTGAGATGGTACACTCTCCTTGCATACCTCCCAGGGGGTGAGACAGTAAGACCCAAACACTTCAAGATACATCAATGCTTTCTGGTTATAGGGCAAAAGATAAAGGGGGCTGAGACTCATGAAAGGAAGCTTTCAGATCAGATCAGATCAGTCACTCAGTCGTGTCCGACTCTTTGCAACCCCATGAATCGCAGCACACCAGGCCTCCCTGTCCATCACCAACTCCCAGAGTTCACTCAAACTCACGTTCATCAAGTCTGTGATGCCATCCAGCCATCTCATCCTCTGCCATCCCCTTTTCCTCCTGCCCCCAATCCCTCCCAGCATCAGCTTTAGAAGGCATTAAAGAAAGGAGGTGAGGGGAAGAAAGACCATCTCTATATGTTGGCTGGCCCTACTTTTCCTTCTCTTCCTTCCTGGCCTGGAGTGGGAAGTCTCTGTCCTATAGACCACAGCAAACCCACCCTCTTCTTGCCTTGCTAACATTGGGGCTTAACAAACAGGCAAAAATAACACATGTCCACACTCATCCCTTGGAAGTCTGTGACCAATAACTTGTGCTCAGCCATGCTCAGGAAATGGAATGAGTAAGATTGCATGGGGTAGGCTTACATGACCCAAGAAAATGAAGTACTCTGAGGAACATTAAAAGCCTTCATTTACCTGCAAAAATATGCATAGATGCTCATTCCAAATTATTCTAGATTTTAGAAGTTTGTTTTATGGAAAACCCCCAAAGAATCTGGACACTTAATTATTTGAACTAATGTGTACTTGAAAATAATCTTACTGTATTTCCCTCCAACTTGCTTTCTAATTTAAATTTTCCCTTATCCAGACCATTTTCTCCTCTTGCCACAAACCCTAGCCCCAAGGGATGAGAATTCCAGATAGAAAGCAGAGATTGTGACCCCAACAATTCAGTCCCTTGGCCTCCATTTTCTCTCCTTTACAGCAAGAGTTTTGGTGCATTACTGAGGCTCTTTTGGTTACAAGAAAAGACCCCCTCAGTTACCTCACATAAGAAAATGTTTTACTTCTGATTGAAGATGGCAGCCTGAGCAAATATATTCATTTTTCTGCCCTTTTAGAATTTCACTGAAATTAAAGTACAGAACAATAAAAAGAAGCAAACCATAACAGTGAAGAAACTGGTAGAGTTATAGACAGAATAACAAATGAATGAGATAGATTTCTAGAAGACAAAAGGTAGATGGAAGCTTGTTGCTGGCACCCCACCTCTACATACTCCACATCCACATCCATTTATCTCCCGAGTGTGGACACCCAGCAAGTATCTCTATGCTAAAAAATGTACGGGCTCAGTTGATAAAGAAATGCAAATCAAAACCACAATGAGGTATCATCTCACAAGAGTCAGAATGGCTATCATCAAAAAGCCTACAAATAATAAATTATAGAGAAAGTGTAAAGAAAAGGGGAACCTTCCTATGTTGTTAATAGGAATGTAAATTGGTATAGCTACTATGGAAAACAGTATATAGTTTCCTTAAAAAACTAAAAATATAGCTACCATATGATCCTGCAATCTCATTCCTAGGCATATATCCAAAACAGATGAAAACTCTATTTTGAAAAGGTACACGGATTCCAATGTTAGTAACAGCACTATTTATAAAAACAAAGACACGGAAATAACCTAAGTGCTCATCCACAGACAGTTGGTTTAAGAGGATGTTGTGTGTGTGTGTGTGTGTATATATATATATATATGGAGAGAGAGAAAGAGGAATATTATTCAACCATAAATTTAAAAAATGAAATTTTGTCATTTGTATGTCCATTTAGAGAATTTCTCTGGTGGCTCAGATGGTAAAAAATACCTGCAATGAGGGAGATCTGAGTTTGAACCCTGGGTCAGGAAGTTCCCCTGGAGAAAGGAATGGCTATGCACTCCAATAATCTTGCCTGGAGAATCCCATGGACAGAGAAGCCTGGCAGGCTATGGTCCATAGAGTCCCAAAGAGTCAGACACAACTGAAGCAACTAAAAATAAAAATACATAAAAATATCACTTATATCTAGAATCTTTTTTGAAAAGATATAAATGAACGTATTTACAAAACAGAAACAGTTACCCAGACAGAGAAAGCAAACTTATGGTTGCCAAAGGAGAAAGGGGTGGGATATAATTAGATTTATTTAACAAATTAGCAGGTACAAACTACTACACATACAAGAGATATAACAACAAGGGTTTACTGTATAGCACAGGGAATGATATTAAATTTCTTTAATAACATATAAAATAATCTGTGTGTGTGTATATATATATAGATATATATCTATATATATATATCTGAATCACTTTGCTGTACACCTGAAAATAACTCAGTGTTGTAAATCAACTGTACTTCAATTTTTTTTTTTAATGTAGCAGTTCTTTTCTATGGGAATTGAATGAACTGGTAGGAAGCAACCAAGGTTCCAGGCAGACTTGTGGGGACCATAGAGTAAGATCATTCTGTCACTGTGTATGTGTCTGTGTGATATCGAGGATTGGGTGCCCTGACTGATGTGCTCCAGCTCATGCCTTTTAAATTAAAATGTGTTAGCCAAGCAGCCACACTGACAAGCTTCAAGTCACATGTTTCTTTCAAGGGAAATGTTTTGAGGACAAGAGGAAAAGGCTTGCTCCCAGGAAAAGATACTCAGACCAGTCTTCCTTCCATATGGTGAACTGTCCACAGTCACCCAGCCCATAGGAACAATCACCAGTGCAGAGGAAGAGACAAGCAGAAACAGTGACTCCCCAGGAAAACTGCAAAGATTCAGAAAATTCTTAACCTTTTCAAGTTAAAAAGTCATGACAGAGATTTCAGAGCACATTTTATCAATTTAAAAAGAAGAGAGTGCTATGAAAAAGGAGGGATTTTTTAATCATAAAGAAACAAGCTCTTAGAAATGTAAATTGTAACATTTTTTTTAAAATAGAAAGACACACAAAAATAAAGTTAAGGAAATTTCTCAGAATATAGACCACCCCAACCAAACTAGAGAAAGAGGAAATATGAGTGAAATGGTAAGAATCTTAGTGCACTTTTCAAAAATATTCTTAGTTCCATAATCTATTGCAATCTAGTCCTCAACTCCACTTCCCAGTTTCCACTCCCAGGACCATCCCCTGCTCTGAGACTTGTCCTCTTGGCTGATATTTAGCCATCATCTAAGGAGTCAGAATCAGTCTTTCCAGGACCCTACCTTTTTCTCTTTCTAGTTTTGTTTCAATCTTCTGTTGGATATGTCTTCAAGTTACAGCGTTTCTTTTTTGCATAAGGAGAGACAGGAGAGACAATATTTGATTAGTAGGTTCCCAGAAAGACAGAACAGAGAATATGGAGGAGAAGAAATTATCAGAGACATAATACAAGACAACTTCCAGAGCTGAAGCAGGAGACTGGTTTTCAGACCACAGGCTCCACACAACGAATGAAAAGAATCCCACCTAGGTACCCCTTCCTGGAATTCCAGAACACCAAAGACAAGAGAAGATCCTGAAAGCTGACAAAAAAGGACAAATGAAGAATGAAAGCTCAAGCACCTCTGTGCACTGAGAGACAATAGAGCAATGCTGCAAAGTCTGAAAGAAAATCAGTCAGAACCTAAGCTCTGTACACAAACAGCTATCAATCCATAGTAAGCAATAGAATAAAGACGTTTTCAGCCAAGTAAGGACTGAGAAATCCTACCTCCCAAATATTCTTTCTAAAGAGCTTATGCAGAAAAGAAAAGCTGTAACTTGAAGACATATCCAACAGAAGAGTGAAACAAAACTAGAAAGAGAAAAAGGTAGGGTCCAGGAAAGACTGATTCTGACTCCTTAGATGATGGCTAAATATCAACCAAGAGGATAAGTCTCAGAGCAGGGGATGGTCCTGGGAGGGGAACACTGGGAAGTGGAGTTGAGGACTAGATGGCAATAGATTATGGAACTAAGAATATTTTTGAAAAGCTGAGACTATGATAAAGTTATATTTTACAAGAAAAATCAAAGGTAGCAATTAGAAACTTCAAGGGATCAAAGGGGAGCTGTACACAAGAGTGATGCTCCAGGTGAAAAGTAAGCTAACCTGTAGCACAGTTTTCATGCATTGTTGAAGAATCCACGTGAGTTCAGTGCCAACCAAGAGAGATGTAATCCCGGTCCTTGTTTGGCCCAGCAGAGTACATGGTCATAAAGTTGTAAAAGCTGTTTTTCACTCCAGCACCAGCTTTCAGTTACGTGAAAGACTCAGTTGGATCTTCAGGGCAGGATGGAAATGTAAACACCCTTGATTCTGTGTTATTCAGGACAGTCTAATCATTTCATTAAACAACCAATAAATCTCAGTGACTTACCACCATAAATGTTGATTTCTTGCTTATGTCACAGTGATTGAGGTGAATGGTAATGAAGAATTAGAGGTGGCTTTCTGCTCTATGAAGTGACCCAAGGATCCAGGGTCCTTCCATCTAATAATGATACTTTCATTTTAAGGTCTCCAAGTCCTCCACCAAATGGTCCACACCATCCTGCAGACTAGAAAGGAGAATGTGTGGAGGCCCGCACATGAATTTTCAGAGGTCAGACTCAGAACTGGCATACACAGGCCATTGGTTAGACTTTGCCACTTGGCTTCAGCAAACTGCAGGGAGGCTGAAAAATGCAATGTAGTATGTATCCACGAGGAAAAAGAAGTGGGGTCTGGTCTCACTTTGCCATGTGATGCAAAAAGTACAAATGCCAGGGGAAGAAAATTGGAGGGAAGAGTAGAGGTCTAATTCCTGATGTTACAAAGTGAATAGTCAAGACTCTGACGAACATCAGAGAAACAAGAAACAGGTGTTTAACTATATTATTTAAAGTGATGATGAGTGCTACTACTAGAACCAAGAATAGTCCTGTGACTTCAGATATCTGTCAACAATGGGTCTTGTTCTGGATTACAGTGAACCCTCCAGATATGTCAATATCTTAACCCCTGGTATCTGTGAATATGACCTTGTTTGGAAGTAGGGTTTTTGCACATATAAGGTTAATATGAGATATAGAGTAGGACCCAGTTCAACATGACTGGTATGCGCTTTTTTTTTTTTTGGTGTGCGCTTATAAGAGAAGACAGAGGCATATGGGAAAGCGATGGCCATGTGACAATGGAGGCAGAGATTGGAGTTCTGGGTCTAAAAGCCAGAGGATGTCAGGGATTGCCACCCCACACCAAAGAAAGGATTCTCCCCTACAGATTTCAGAGGGAGAATGGCCCTGCTGACACGTTGATGCTTTTGAACTGTGGTATTGGAGAAGACTCTTGAGAATCCCTTGGACTGCAAGGAGATCCAACCAGTCCATCCTAAATGAGATCAGTCCTGAGTGTTCATTGGAAGGACTGAGGTTGAAGTTGAAACGCCAATATTTAGGCCACCTGATGCAAAGAGTTGACTCATATGAAAAGACCCTGATGCTGGGAAAGATTGAAGACAGGAAGAGAAGGGGACGGGAGAGGATGAGATGGTTGGATGGCATCACTGACTCAATGGACATGAGTTTGGGTAAACTCCAGGAGTTGGTGATGGACAGGGAGGCCTGGTGTGCTGCAGTCCATAGGGTGGCAAAGAGTTGGACACGACTGAGTGACTGAACTGAACTGAACTGACACCTTAATTTCAAACTGCTGGCCTACAGAACTGGGAGAATGTTTCTGTTGTGTTAAGCTCCCCAGTTTGTGCAACTTTCTCAAGGCAGCCTCAGGGCACTACTCCAGGCCCATTCTCACCTGCCCAGAGCTGAGGTGAGTTGGCAGGAATGGAGTCCAGGAAAGCTCCTGGGCCGGGTGGAACAGAATAGGGTCTTGGTTGGAGTCTTCAGAAGATATTTAATGGGGATTAGAGAGCTAACCAAGGAGAGATTTGAACTTGATTTTGCCCAGAGTGTAGAATCACCAGGAGGCTCTTCCCAAGGCAGACCTAGTATCTACCACAGCCCACACGTCTCCTTCCTATTTCCGTATGACCTGGGGAGTTCCCCTACCTGATCATGACCTTAAAGGGGGTCTTGACATTAAAGACTTAAAAAGATGAAAGTTGACTCTTTCTTCTCTGGCATTCAACAGCCAGAATTGCTAACTTCTAGAAAATAGAGGAGCCCCAGGGAAATCTAATAACAGCCCTACTTAAGAGCACACGACAATTATTACCTCCAACTGTGAGAGAGGCTGAGTAATTAAAAAGGGTTCTTTATTTTGATTAAAAAGATTCCTTTTAGTGTTTCTGAATCTTTAGTGAAAGCCCAGAACTCTATTTTTAGACACAAAACAAGCTACGTGGCCGGGGGCAGGGGTGTAATTTAAAACATGGGATGAGCATTTGTAACCTGAAAAATGAGCACGCGCCCCCAGTGGCCCCCAGATCGAGCCCATTCCCACCCAATGGCTTTTAGAAGGCACAGCAGCATTGCAGCCCCAACCCCGCTGCCTGGATTAATAGGAGGCCCAAATTAATTGGTTTTAATCACTATAAATTTCCTTCCCAATAAAATTTCAAGAATTTCCAATCATGCTGATTTATATGTGTAATTAGAAATCCATTCACAGATGTCACACTGCTAGGTGGTGGGAAATATAAGCCCCGGCTTCACTCCAGCATGAGGCCTGAGCCGTGAAAAATGGTGGAGCACTTGGCAGGAAACTGGGAGAAGGAAGCATGTACCTACCCCCGCGAGCTCCACCCCCAAGGTCACATGAGGGCTGTTGACCACCAAGCATAGAGTTTTGCCTTCTCAGGCCCCTGTCCCTTTCTGCTCCAGAAACCCCAAGCCTAAGCTGGAGCAGAGCAAGGGGCTTGGCAGGCACCAAACACAGGCAGACTGAAACTACACCACAGCACCCAGGCCTCCTTCTGTCCACAGTAGCAAGGAGCATAATAACCATGGGATGACAGAGTCACAGGAAGAGGGGACTCAGCCTGCCAACTTCCTGCATCCATCAGGCAGATTATTGCCCTTGAAAACTGTCCACATTTCAGATGATCCAAAGGCAGGCTTTTCTGTACAAGAGGCCAAGGCACTGGCAGCCCAATGTCATAGCAGGAAATATCAGAAAAGAAAGGACACCAAAGGCCACATTTCGGGCCCTGAGAAGATTGCAGTTCAGCCACCAAAGGAGTTGCAATCCTTTCTGTACAGTGCTTAGAAGGAACAGGAAAGTCTATGGATGCAGAAAGATGCCCAAAGAGTTTTAGGTCTGGACTTTAAGAATATCAATACCGGGCAGGGAGAAGAAAGGAAAGAAAGACAGAAACTGAGGCTTAGAGTGGCCGTGAGACTTGTCAAGGTCACTCAGCAAAGAAAAGGGCAGGGAAGGAAATTAACATTTATGCCAGGGCTTCCCTTGTGGCTCAGACAGTAACAAATCTACCTGCAGGAGACCCGGTCTGATCCCCGGGTCAGGAAGATCCCCTGAAGAAGGGAAAGACAACCCACTTCAGTATTCTTGCCTGGAGACTCCCATGGACAGAGGAGCCTGGCGGGCTATAGTCCATGAGGTCGCAAAGAGTCGGGCACAACTGAGCAACTAACTCTTGCTTACCTATGATATGCCAGGTGTTCTCTGTGGATTATCTTCACTAGAATTCTAGTGAATCCTAGAATCAGAAAGTGACCAAAGAATGAGGCTCAGATAAATTATGTATTAAATCTTTTGCTTGTTGTTGTTCAGTAGCCCAGTTGTGTCCGACTCTTCATGACCCACTCTTTGTGACCCTATGGACTGCAGCACACCAGGCCTCTCTATCCTTTTGCTTACAACCACATAACTGGGAAAGAGTGAAGGCAGGAGGAGAAGGGGATGACAGAGGACAAGATGGTTGGATGGCATCACTGACTCAATGGACTTGAGTTTGAGTAAACTCCGGGAGTTGGCAATAGACAGGGAGGCCTGGCGTGCTGCAGTCCATGAGGTTGCAAAGAGTCAGACACGGCTGAGTGACTGAACTGAACTGAACTGAACAAAACTGGTTGGAGGTAGAGCCATGTGGTCCCTCCTTTGAGAATAAGAGTACCAGCTCGGGTCCCAGCACCTGTCTCCCCAGCACTCAGCTATGTGAGCTGAGTCGTGAAGGCGATCAGTATGCTGGTTTGTAAATGTGGGGACAGTGGAAAGACAAACACAGGACTGAACCTGGAGATACTGCATCAGCTTAGCTCTGAGTTTGGGGTCCAGGTGAAGGGGCGAGAAAGCACTGGGGGTTTTGAGTGTGTCAGAAGACTCAAGGCTCTAAGCGGAAAGATGCAAAAGGACATTCAGTGGGAGCTGGAGTGTTAGACCCTAGGAAGGTATGGCGAGATCAAGCGGTTAAATAGAAACCCCTTCCTCTTGCTGTTTCTGTGTCAACTGAGAGAGAAGTCAGGCAGAGGAAATCCAAAACCACAGCGTCTTTGGTGAAGTGGATTTGGAAATATGATCTGAACCACCAGCTCCCTGATTCTTGATTCTTGAATTAGACAAGTATCCTCTCATCCTAGGGAAATCGATAGGACTTTCCCCACCTCAGGCTGGACCTGCCTCTGAAAACTGACCATGCGGAGCAAAGGGTGAAACCACACACATCAGGGCATGGCAGAGCTGGGAAGAGAACTGAGCCGGCCTCCTCCCGTGGAGGCCGCTCTCTCCAACATTCCAAACGCTGTGGGCGCCTGTTCTCTGGGCCCAGGTGGGAACCCCAGAATGGCTCCCTTACATCACCTTGCTGTCAAAGGTCCATCTAGTCAAAGCTATGATTTTTCCAATAGTCATGTACGGATGTGAGAGTTGGACCATAAAGAAGGCTGAGCACCGAAGAATTGATGCTTTTGACCTGTGGTGCTGGGGAATCCTCTTGAGAGTCCCTTGGACTGCAAGGAGATCCAACCAGTCCATCCTAAAGGAGATCAGTCCTGGGTGTTCATTGGAAGGACTGATGCTGAAGCTCCAATGCTTTGGCCACCTGATATGAAGAGCCGATTCATTAGAAAAGACTCCAATGATGGGAAAGATTGAGTCTGGCAGGAACAGAAGAGGGTGACAGAGGATGAGATGGTTGAATGGCATTGTGCACTCAATGGACATGAGTCTGAGCAAACTCTGGGAGATAGTGAAGGACAGGGAAGCCTGGTGTGCTGCCACTCATGGGGTCACAAAGAGTTAGACACAAATGAGCTATTGAACAATGACAACAACTCGGTGCGCAGCACGCTGACAAAAGGGAGGAGGGCGATGGTGACACTAAGGTCAGACCCTGCCTCCTGCCTGGACCCAGCCCGGTCTGCTGTCCATGCAGAGCCCCCGGGGCTCTTCAGAGGCCACAGAGCAGCTACCTGGGTGTTGGCATGCTGGCTCTGTACTATTCCCCACCCCCACACTACCCTAGACAACAGCAACACACAGAATCATGGGCAACACTGCTCTGTCCTCGAAAGTGATTGGTCGGCTTGCCTGCTCAGCCCACCTCCCCGGGAGGAGAGAAGAAGATCATCTTTGCTTGGCCTGATCCTTTAATGCGCTTGAAAGCTGCTGCCCTGGTGTAAAGCAGACCCCCAGCCTCAAGCCAGGAATAGGTGGAGAGGTCTTAATGGGGAGATTAGTGTCTGCCTGGGCCATACCGGAGTGGGGTCCTAAAAGGAGATTTTAGAGGTTGGGCAATTTTTAAGGGCTTAAATGTTTGATAATGCAGGCTCAATTGTGTTTATGCGTGTTGGACTTCAGCAGCAATGTACCATTCAGGGCATAATGGATGTTGCAAGATTTGATTTTAGTAGTTTAAAAATATCCAAGTAGTCTGCAGCCTAATGGCCACTGGACAGACTCATTAGTATATCAATAATCATTCGGCATTCTAAAATCCTTTTAATGCTCTGGGACAACAAGGAGCAGGGCTAAGGTAGGGGAAGAAGATCAGGGGGGAACTTGGGGGCCAGGTAAAGAAGTAAAGATGATGAATGACCTGGGGCGTGTTCTCTGCTACCTGCCACAGCCTGGTTTAAACAGTGTATCCATCGGAGCCTCATTGTAACTGAAGAGCGAAGGGAGATTTCTGGAAAAGCTTAAACAAAGTCTCCTGAAGCCCTTGAAAGACTGTAGTTGAATCAGATTCTGCCTAAACCCTCAGTCCAGACAACCCATTCTCCACAACCTCATGGCTTATATGTTCTCTTCTCTTCGCCTTGGCTTGGACCTTGCCTGGTGAAATCATGGCCTCCCAGCAGCTGACTTCCCATCCATTCTTCAAGCCCCATCTCTGCCCAAGCCTTCCCCTGCTCCCTGAGCCACAGTCCATGTCTTATCTACTGAACCATGAGCTCCTGCAGAGGAGAGGTAACTGCCACATGGTAGATACTCTGTTATGCTTGAGATGACGGTTCTCAATCTCTGTTGATGCTTTGGCCGCTGAAGCCCTTTGAGTGCTGGGCACAGCTCCAGACCACCACACATGTGCAGAGAAGCTCACAGAGAGACAAAGCAGCACAGGGATTCGGGTGGTAGACTCATCCATGGTCCCTTCCCAGAGCCCCAGGTGTCAATTTCTGGAGGGAGGAGGAAGGCTTTGCAGCCTGCAGGGTAAGTCGTGAAGCTCTGCCATTTGAACCGGAGCTAGCGAGTTCCTGGAGCCAATGAGTTACACCCCGGGGAGCAGAGCATGTAGTCAGTTTCTGATTTTGCATTTTAGGGGCCACAGAATAGACTTCAGAAGGAAGGAGCTTTGAATAGCCTTGCAAAGAGAATACCCAATGGTCAAAGATGCTCTCAAATTCCCTTTGGAGGAAGGCCCTCTCTCCACAGAGCACTAGGGGTAGGAACCAGCAAGGTCTAGCTGTGGCCAGAGGGGACCCATTTCTTCCCCCTGACATCCTGCTCACTGCCACCAGGAGTGGCAGCAGGGCTGGGGTTGAAGCCCTCAGAGGACCTGGGTGGGCCATGGAGGAGAGGAGGGAGGTTGGGAGGGAGCAGGAAAGTACTCTGGACAGAGTCCCTGGCCCAGTGGCCCTGCTGAGCAGATGCTTTCAGAAGCCTCAGAGCACTAGGAAGGAGTCTTGTCCGTTTGGCCCCCACCATGGTGCCAGCTGGGTCATCACTGTGCTGGGAGGACGACCTCCGAGACCCGCCCCTGCATCACATCGCCCATTGAGACAGCTCGCCCTGCTTCCTACTCGAGCGCCACGGCAACCCCACTGGCTTGCCTGTCCCAGAGCTCGCCTTCCATGGGTTAGGAAGCTGAGGCACTGGCTGAGGACAGAGAGCAGTCGGGAGGCAAACCTGCAGCCCCAGTATTGCTCTGGGGGAAACGGTGCGCTAGCTGGATGGCTTGATTTCCTGTCCTGTAAGCCTTGCCCTGTTTCTCCCTTAAAACCTGACCAAAACGTCCTCCAAGAAAACCATCCCTGATGGTTTTACCCAGCCCTCACTGCTCCATCCATTCGCCTGCTCACTCAATCCTTCTTGGGCGCCTTCTGCATCCTTTTCAGCCCCTGTCTGCACTGTGCACCCGTGAGTACTACTGCTTTTCTGCCCATCTGAGTTCTGGTCCCCAGGTTTCTGGGGTGCCCAGCCCCTCTTAGATTGTAAACTTCCTGGGGAGGCAGTCCCAGCTTCACGCACTGGCTTGAACACTAAGTCGTGTCTGACTCTTTGCAACCCCATGGACTGTAGCCTGCCATGCTCCTCTGTCCATGGGATTCTCCAGGCAAGAATACTGGAGTGGGTTGCCATGCCCTCCTCCAGGGTATCTTCCCAATTCAGGGATCAAACCTGGGTCTCCCGTACTGCAGGCAGATTCTTTACCAATTGAGCCACGAAGGAAGCCCTAATTGCATCTAAATTTCAGTTGATTAACTTTGAACACCTGCTATGTTACAAAGATAAAGGACCACAAGGTCCTCCCGTAAGGAACACAGAGTCTGATGGGGTAATGGAGACACGGAGTTATCTAGGAGGGGACTTTGGGGATGGGGGAGGGTGGCCACCAAGACAGGGGCTCTCAGGGAGGCTCTCTGGAGGAGGGGACACCTGAGCTGAGTCTTCAAGGATGGATTGTGATTCCCCAGGCATAAGGGCTGGGCATGGGAGAAGGGGCAGAGTATTTCCAGGCAGTGGAAGCAGTACAGGAGCAAAGGCAGGAAGAGGGAAACACCCTGGGCTCTTGGGGTCCACTGGCTGGGGCCTTCTAGGCAGAGACTGATGACAGCTGAGATGAAGGTAGAAAGCAGGGTCAGGTCTTTTCTCCACTCAGTTTGTCAGTTAATCTACAGATATATACTGAGCCAGGAATCGTTCTGGGTGCCAAGTATGCAGCAGTGCCCAAAACAGATACAGCCTGTTCTCCTGGAACCTTCATGCTGGTGGATGGGGGAAGTCCATTAAAACACACACACACAAATAAATACACATGTCAGGGGCAGCACATGTGAGATTCATCAGTGCAGGAGTCTTGTAGACGAGCATTTTCAGTGCAGCAGTCTGGGGTTCAGCCTGCTGTCCTCACCATACTGGTGAGACGGGGACACAGCCAGCCCTCTCCAAACAGAAGGAGCTCCTTGCCTTGGGGAAGGGGGAAAGGATTGCCACCTCCTTGTTCCGACTGACACTGCACCTCTCTCTGAGCAGCTCGCACTGCAGTTCAGTTCAGTTGTCATTCAATCGTGTCCGACTCTTTGCGACCCCATGGACTGCAGCACTCCAGGCTTCCCTGTCCATCACCAAGGAAAACTAATAAGGCCAGCCCTTTATGATTCCCCGACCTCCGATGACAAGAGGCAATTTGAAGTCAATAAAAGGTGTGCTGCACAAGGGTGTTTTATGGTTCATCAAACGGTAAAACCCTGGGGCCATGTGACCACAGAGCCAGAAAGGGGCCATGGCGTGGATTCATCAGCCCTCTGTGTAGCAGGGCTTCCAAATTAAAACAGCAATTGATCAATTGCAAGAGGTGGGGAGCTCTGTGAAGGAGGCCCCCTGAGTATGCTGGCTGCTGGGCCCAAGCTTTGAGGGGCCTCCCAACAGACAGAACACTCTAGATACCATTATCAGAGCCCTTGGGAACTTTTCCCCACATACCCTTGTCCCCAAAGCACCCTTCATCCTATCCTGGGGATGTTTAAAATCTCTTTCCCATGGGCCCAGCTTTCCAACCACACTGAGGCCTGTGTCCTACGGCAATAGCTGCTTTTAGGTCAAAAACGTTCCCACCACCCACTGCCCCTGTGACCTTTGGCAAACCCTTCATCTTGTTGGATCTTGGTTTTCTCCTTTTTAATGCAGGGATAATGATGTCTAGATGACTGGCTTGTTTAGAGGGGCTAGCACTGAGAAAGTGCTCAAGACTGAAAATCTGTTAGGAGAGAGAAACAACTTCTAAAAGAGAGAATTCAAGCCCTCACATCCATACCCATGGTGCCAACAGCCCTCGGGACATTTTCTGAACCATCCACCCATCGATCCACCCATCCACCCACCCATCCACCCATCCGCCCACCCATCCATCTATCCACCCATTCACCAATATACATCGTGGCCCCCTCTGTGCCAGGCACTGTGCAGGAGCACAGAGCTGGGCTCTTGCCTGATGGAGCTGAAAGAGGACAAGTGCTGTGAAAAAAGACAGAGCAGGGTCAGTACAGCATGATGAGGACATCCTGCCTTCAAGGGACTTGCATGCTAATGACAAGAAATAGATAATGAACTATGAGAAGATCAAATGTGTGTGTTGGGGGATGTAAATAGGGTGTCTTGACAGAAAATAGAATGGGAATGACACTTAGAGGGCAGTGACATTTAGGGGGAGAATACCAGAGTTTAAGAATGAGCCAGATACACAGTCAAGGGACAGTTGCCCCAGGCAGCAGCAGTCCCTGCAGCAGGAGAGCTCATGGGTCAGAGGCACTGAGGAGGGTCCCGGATGTCTGGAGAGGATGAGGAATGGCCTGAGAGGACTGTGCAGCAGGGGGAGGGAGCCTGTCTGTGAGAATGACTGTTTGTGCCCAAACAGCACTCTGATTCAACCTGAGCTTAGTGGTGCGTCAGTTTCCTGCTGCGGCTGCAATGAATACCATGAACTCAGTGGTTTAAAACATCACCAATTTATTCTCTTATAGTTCTGGAGGTCCAAAGCCCAAAATGAGTCTTAGAAGGTTAAAATCAAAGTATTGGCATGGCTGGTTCCTTCTGGAAATGCCAGGGGAGAACTTCTTCCAGCTTCTAGAGGCTGCTAGCATTCCTTGGCTCCTGGTCACATCCCTCCAATCTGTGTTTCTGCCATGACATTCTGCTCTGATTTTGGCCCTCTGCCTGCCTCTGACTGGGGCCCTTGTGATGGCCCTGGGCCCACCCAATCCAGAATAATATCCCATCTAAAGAGCCTTAACTTCATCCTGTTGCAAAGCCCCTTCTGCCATGTAAGGTGCCATAGTCACAGGTTCTAGAAATAAAGACATGGACATCTTTGGAAGCCACTATTTTTCTACTGAGGTGGCCAGCAGGGGCTGACAAGGGCCTGCTGGTTCCTGGGCTCTCTGGGGAAAATTAGACAGCTAATACTCCAAGTCAGGTCACCCTTATTTACTGGGGGTGTTGTTCCCACCTTGACTGAAGTCCCCCGCTCAGCTGTGGAGCAAAGAATTCTCAGGCTTGGACCTGCCATCTCCTCAACCTCCACACCATCCACCTTCACAGGCCCAGCAGTCTCCTCCTTCAAGGCCCCTCCTACCTCACAACAGAAGGAGACCCCTGCAGGCTGTCTGACCCCAATATTGTCTAGCACAAGCCTATAGGAGATTACCCCAACTCCCCAGGGAACACGTCTGGCTGTGGCTCAGGGGCAGGCCTCTCACAGCCCTGCACCAAATACAGCTCTGCTCAGAGCCCAACTGAGCCACGTCACCCTCCACTCCTTAGCCAGGTCTCACCTCCGGGCGCCCTTCCTCACCATTTGCTTATTTAATCCACAAAGGATGTTCAGCAGCAGGATGCAGGGACCGGGGCTCATAGAGGAGGACCTCCTCCTGCAGTGGGAGGAGGGTGTCAGGCAATTTTTCAGGAAAGGATGAGGGGGTGGCTATGGGAGTTCACAGGAAGTTCAGGCAGCTGGACCAGGGACTGGGGGCATTTCAGGGCAAGGGGGCAGCTGGGATGAGGATGACTCCAGCCCGGAGTGACCCTCCCTGCTGACCACCCACGTGGGCCCTTTGAAGGAGGGGTCCTGGCATCACTTCTACTGCACAGGGCACGTGCAGAGCAGGTGTCTGCCCAACCTCGGTACCTGTCTGCTCAGAGCCAGAAAGATCTGGAAAGTCAGATATAAAGAGGCAGAGGGGGTGGGCAAGGAGCCAGTCAGCTTCCTCCCCTGGCTAAATTTGACTCCCCACCCTGCCCTGTCCCATCCTCATCGATTTTGTAATCACCGTTGTCCCTGGCTTCTTCTCATTCTACCTATGTGAGCTGGGGCCAGGAGGCCTTGGCGGCTGCTGCATCAGGCATTAGGTACGGGCATTAGCTGCCTGGTGGCTCTATGGGGAACGCTAATGCACCTGTTCTTTCTGAGGCCAGTTCCCCTGGCCCTTCTCGACCACCTCCCTGACCCTACCCCCACACTGGGCCCCTGATGCTGAATGAGTACCTGTAGTGATAGACCTGTCTATCTCTCCTGCTCCCCACCTTGCAAAGGCCAGGACACATGTCCATTCAGCCGCCGCAGCCTTTCCCATGGGTGAATTAGAATCAGTGGTGAGCTGGGACTGAAAGCTCTGGTTTATAGTGTTTGCCAGTTTCCATGGTATAAATCCCCGCTGTGCCTTGGCTGAGTGCAAGTTACCAGCTGACTAAATGCAGAGTTGGGAGGAGATGTCATGTGAACCAGCTCCAGCACAGCCCTGACTACCCAGCCTCAAAGTGACCCAGCTGCCCCTACAGCCTTGCATGGTTCTGTCCATCGGGGTCACTTCTGTCCATGAAGGGGGGCCCTCTCCCAAGCTCAGGTGAGGGGGTTAGGGTATGGCCTTTGAGTCCACCTGATCTCAGGTTATCCCCCCAAACTCAACTATTTAATAAGGTGGATGAATTTGGCCAAGTTTCTCAACCTTGTCAGGCCTCAGTTTCCTTCTCAGTAAAATACGGTTAAAAATCATTCATATCAGACACGTGTGGAGGTTACATGAGTACACAGTGCCTGCATAGTAAGCACTCAATAAATGTAGCCAGTATTGAGGCAGTGAGAATCATGAGCAGGTGGTTGTTTGAGGATTTGACCAGCAAGGGCAGTGCCTGGCATAGACCCTGGTGGGCTGTCCCTGACCATATACCTCTTGAGATTATACCAGGGTGGTTTCTGTTTTACCATCAGAAAGATATTGCTGTTGGATGTCTACTGCTAGATGTCTAGAGTCTAATCTGTAAATGTGAAATATCAGCTCCCCCATAAAGATTGTCTCCTATTCTTTGTGATTTCAAGGGCACCAAGATCTCCTGTCCCAAATAATAACTTTTACACTGGCCCAACGACACTGAACATTCCACCATGGCAGCTTCATTCTAATGCTGATCTGTTCTTGTACAGCTAAATTTCCTCGGGGTAGGTGAGCGTCAGGATGAAAGCATTCGATCAGAGACCCTGGGTCATCTAAGATGTGTGGGCCAGAGGGGAGCAGCGGGTGCAGGGGACTGTGTGCACAAAAAAGTGAGGCCAGGGCGGGGGGCCTCTAGGCCCATGTGAGTGCCCCTCTTTTGCTCAGAAAAGACCAGTCCAAAGGGATGCAGCAGCTCCCGGCATCTCTGCTAATTTGGGGGAGATACTCAGTCCAGGGTAGTAGAGGGCAGAGGATCTGAAGACGGGGAGACCCACACAGCTAGGAGCCAGGCCAAGGCCCACAGGGGCTGTGTGGGCATGCAGGTTTCGTGTGATCCCCGAGATGCAGAGAGGCTGAGCGTTTGCTAAGAATAAACAAGGTTATCTTGAATTTCTTCAGCCCATTCCATCACTTCCAAGATCTTTTCAGTGCCTTCTGTGGGGCTGAGGAGAGGTAAGAGAGGAGGAAGTGAAAGCTGAGAATGAAAGTATCACTGAAGTAGTTTGGTTTGAAATAAAGAATCTTACCCACATAACATGTGAGTGGGGGAGTGACGAGTAGAAGGGGCCCTGAATTACAGAAAACACTGGACGGAAGCAGGGGTTGGGGGGGGAGGAGGAAGGAAGGGTGGGAAGAGAGGAAAGAAGAGAAAGACAGAGGAAGCTACTGAACAAGCGAGTAAAGGAGAGACTAGCGAAGAAAAGAGGCAGCAGGCGTACAAAGGGGGAGAAGGAGGAAAGCGCGGGATGAAGGCAGAGGGAGGAAGGAGAGCCCAGGAGGGTGTGGGCAGCGGCGGGGAGGGGAGAAGGAGAGCGAGGACGGAAGACCTGGAGAGTCTTACATCTTGATCAAGGCATGACTGATAACGTTTCAGCGGACCATCCTTCAGCCCCCTTGTTTGATGACAAAGCTCATCCCCCATCCACCATCCATTATCGGCTCTCCCTCCCCGAGGCAAGAGCATCAATAATGCTCCCTCTTCGGGATGCTGTGCCTCCCGCAAGCGGCTC